>NC_141543.1:21505000-21842500 GCF_021556685.1 Rattus norvegicus
TCCCTGTCCCACACTAGGCAACCACATGGTGAACTCCTTCTGTGACCGAGAACCAAAGCTTTTCTCTTTTTTGAGGGAGTGGGAAGGGGGGAGGTTCCCCTTTTTATTAGGTGTTCCCCTAGTGGAGTCTCACCTCACCTCAGGTTCAAATCCACTGAGACTTCCCTGGAGGCAAACAGCTGGCGGCTCTCTCTTCAGAGAAGCCCTTCCTCCCTGATCTCGGCCCCTCCCCTTCTCAGGCTCCTTCCTGCAGCTTTCACAGGGGGCTTCTACCTTTGCCTGAGGTCTGCCGCCCTCAGCAGGAAGGGCTACCCGGAGCCCAGAAGGCTTCTTTCTGATTCCAAGGCCTTACGTGCCTTGGAATACGATCTTTTATGGGATTTTGCCGGCACGATAAAGTTAAAGATTCTGAGTTCAAGAGCTTCCCCATCATCCTGGTAGGTTTGACATCATCACCAGTGAGGAAGAGATGGACTGGATACAGAGACTGGAGTGATGTGGCTACCAGCCAATGGGAAGCAGCCTTGGGAAGCCGGAAGAGGGGGAGTACGCACTTAGAGACACTCAGAAGGAGTGACGTGGACCCTGTCAACACCTTGATTTTCATCTTACATGCTACCCTTAGGTCTCCAGCCCACTAAACAGCAGGACGATGAATTCGTGTTGTTGGAAGCTGTCGTGGTTAGTGTCCGTTGTCAACTTGAAAGGCCCCAGAATACCCAGAAGACAGGCCTCTGGTCATGTCTCTGAGGGAATATCTAGATTGGCTTAACTGATAGGGGAAACCCTAATTGTAGGCAGAATCATTTCATAGGTTGGGGTCCTTCTCTGCTTCCCGACTGTGGGTGCCACATGACTAGCTGCCCCCCCCCACTCCTGTCCCCATGCCTCCCCACTGAGAGCACGTCAGCCTCAAACTTTTACCAAAATGATCCCTTCCTCAAGCCACTTTTGTCGCAGCAATGGAAGAATACTTTTATTATCTTTGTGATATTGGTGACGCAGATACAGAAGCCAGGAGTCTTGTCATTTGTGACAGTAGCTACAAGAGGCTGGTATTCTGGCCTGGCTTGAGTTTCCTAGAGAACCAAGTTGGGAGGCCACAATAAGGAATGGATTCTGTTCCTTTTGCTGTTCAGATGGGGTTGGGGGGTGGGGGTGGGAGTAGGAGGTAGGGGTGGGGATGGGAGTGGCGGGGGGGGGGGGGAAGGTTCTGACGCCCAGGCTGCTTGAGCCTTCTGAGGGATGAGAGGAGCCATGTTTGGGCTTTGAGCTGTGAGTCAGTGAGGGTGTAGCAGTGAGGGTGAGAGGTCAGGGGGCTGCTGTCTGGGACTTGGCATCATCTTCCATGGCCAAGGCATGCTCACTTTAGACACTTGTAAGGAGTCAAAACAGCTACTTTAATTCAGCCAGTACTGCTCTCTTGGGATGTGTGTGTCCAAAGGCTTCCTCCGCCCCTGTCCTAAAGAAAGGCCTCAGAATGACCGCAGAAGAATCACAGGGGCAATGTTTGCCATCCGACAAAAAACGTCATTCTGAGGTACAAAAGGAAAAACTTTGGGGGCTGGGGACATGGCTCAGCAGTTAGGAATAGGCACGGCCCTTACAGACCCTTAGGCTGGAGACCTAAGGGTAGCATGTAAGATGAAAATCAAGGTGTTGACAAGGTCCGCGTCACTCCTTCTGAGTGTCTCTAAGTGCGTACTCCCCCTCTTCCGGCTTCCCAAGGCTGCTTCCCATTGGCTGGTAGCCACATCACTCCAGTCTCTGTATCCAGTCCATCTCTTCCTCACTGGTGATGATGTCAAACCTACCAGGATGATGGGGAAGCTCTTGAACTCAGAATCTTTTAACTTTATCGCGCTGGCAAAATCCCAGTGTCCACACTGGGGATGCTGGGAATGGGGGCTCAGAATTGACTGTAATTCCTGCTCCAGGGGACCCAGCATCTCTGGCGTCTATGTGCTCCTGCACTCCTTACCTTATGATTAAAAGTAACACACACACACACACACACACACACACACACACACACACGCACGCACACGCACACGCTACTCTACAGGCAGCAGTGAGGTGAGGATTCACTTCCCTAGGCATGCAGGCGTACCCCCTAACTATCTCCTCTACTGAGCCAAACATTCCCAGACAGTTAAGGAAGTTGCTATGACAATCCTAACATGTATTGAGTGTCTACTAAACACCTAGGACAAGAATTTCATGTAAGGACTTATTTAATCTTCACGATAAGCCCCAGGAGAAGAGACACAACATCTCTCTCATTTTACAGATGGGGAAATAGGGATGTAATGTACCCAGCAGGTTGACACTTTTAATGCTTGCATTTAATTTTATGTGTATGTGCACGTGTGCATCTATGTGCACCACATAGTGTGTTTGGTACCCTCAGAGGTCAGGAAAGGTATCAGATCCCCTGGAGCTGGAGTCACAGAAGGTTGTGTGCTGTCAGTGGATGCTGGGACTTGAATGCAGGTCCTCTGCAAGGGTGGTAAAAACTTTTAACTGCTAAGCCTTCTCTGCAGTCCCAAATAGTGACCTATCTTAAACCAGGCCTTTAAATGAGGCCCGGAAAGCCATAGATTAGTGGTTCTTAACCTGTGGGTCTTGACCCCAACAGGGGTGGCATATCAGATATCCTGCATGTTGTGATTCACAACAGCGGCAAATTACACTTATAAAGAGGCAACAAAATATGGCTGGGGTCACCACAACACGAGGTACCATATAAAAGGGTCTCAGCACCGGAATGGTTGTGAACAATTGCCTTAAATCCATCCAGTCTCACTCTGGTGCCTGATAAACACCACAATCTCAGGTCACAATCTCCAACTCATAGAAGTCAGCTGGGCACTCTGCAGTCATCTGGGATCTCGATCCTTCTTAAGATCTTGCTATCCTGTCATCATCCAGTGGTGACTCACAGAGCAGCGGGAACTCATTGCTGGCAGGACTGCAGATGGTATAGGCCCTGGGAAGACAATTCCAATGTTTCTCATAGCACTAACCGCGCTCTCAGTGCATCGTCCAGCAATGGTGCCTCATGATATTTATCCAAGGAAGGGAGAAGCAAAGTACACAGGGATTTAAGAACAACAGCTTTAAGAACAGCTTCATAACTGGGAAGATGGCCTTCACGAGGCGAGTGGATGTGTGAGCCATGGTCCACCCAGACAATGAAACCATATTCAGTGCTAAAAAGCAGTGAGCTATTGAGCTGTGGAAAACCACGCCGGAACGTCACGCATGTCACCCTGTGAAGGAGGCCAGTGAGAAAGGCTCAGGGTGGGCGAGTCTAGTGAGCTGACATCCTGGGGCAGGCAGGACAGTGCAGACAATGATAAGGAGTAGTTAGTAGGGATTAGGAGGGGGCCTGGGAGAGACATCATGGCAGAACAGAGAACATTCAAGGTAGTGATATAATATTGAGTACAAGCCAAGCCTCAAGGCTTGCTCTGCCTCAAAGTGAGGCCCCAGCTCCTAAAGGTTGCATGGATTCTCCAAACATTATCACTGGCTGAGGACAGTGTTCAAACACATATACCTGTGCTGGGGACGGGGTTGGGGGTGGGGCGTGTTTTAACATTCAAGCCACAACAGCCCTAGACACACCCATAATGGTGTCCTGGAAAGGTAGTGGGTAGAATTCCTAAGAGCAAGCTCTATCTGTCTGAGAACGAAAAACTCAAGACCACCATAGTTGATCTTTGAGCTTCTGTTCTTTTCTCCAGGTTCCAGGGAAGGCCCTGGCTCTCAAGGATCTGCCCCCCTTCCTGCTCCCTCAAAAAAAGAGAAAAGCTTTGGTTCTCGGGCACAGAAGGAGTTCACCGTGTGGTTGCATAGTATGGGACAGGGAATGGAAGCTGGGCTGTGACTGGACGAAGGCACACGGCTGACAAAACCTTGCTTGCTTCCTGGAGGAAGGCTCCATGTTGACTCAGACATTTGCTGTCCTGGGGTGGGGGTGGGGGGTGGAAAAATATAAAATCGGAAGGAGAAGGTTCTTGTTCCCGTTCTACCTGGAGGTGCACCGTGGACCGGAACTGAGCTAAAGTTTCTAAGACATCACAAGGCATAATTAGGGCTACATATTAACTACACTTCACAGCCACTATACTGAGGAGCCCCACACAGAAAGAGGTTGTAGTGACAAGCTGTGCTTTGGAGTAACATTAGGAGAGCCGTCAGCGGTGGTAAAGCCATGTGCATAGCCCTCCCGCTGAAGTCCAGGGAACAGCATCCCTGGAGGAAATGCAGGAAGAGCGGCAAATGTAGGGTCTGAGTCCTTTGGTGCCCAAAGGCTCTCACAATGGAAACCTGGCTTCAGCATGGGCGTGTTGATAGTGGTGGAATCTCTAAGAGTTAGAGCCCAGTGGGTTCTGTGCTACTGTGGGTCAGACACAGAAGCAGCACCAACGATAGCGTTGCTAAGATAATAATATTGTGCACTGTGTAAGGACTGTCTTTGAATTATTCAAATGCTGATTTCTGTGCCAGGCAGGGAGTTGGGTGCAGGCCTGGCCTTGGTATTGTTATTATTATGACTACATCATATTTTCTAAACACTCCCTCGATTTCTGATTGGTTTATTAAGAAGCTGATGGCCTATAGCAAGGGCAGGAAGTAGAAAGTGGGACTTGCAGGAAGAGATAAGAACTCTGGGAGAGAGTCAGGTGTGAGAGGATTTACCGCCAGATGTGGAGGAAGAAGGCTGGGCTAAGAAGGAAAGATAACTAACAAGTCACGTGCCAGAACTTAGCTAATAACAACAACAACAACAACAACAACAACAACAACAACAACAACAACAACAACAAAGTTACAAGCTAGTTGGGAACCAGCCTAGCTATAAGGCCTAGGCATTCACAAATTAATGTCTCCGTGTTGTTATTCAGAGTTGGGGCCGGCATAGAAAGACCACAATGTTACAGTTCATCTTGAAGAATAGATTCTTTTTCGTAGGAATGGGGACAGCAAAGCCAGTCCACAGGCTTCGCTTGTACTGGTGGCTTTCTTTCTGTTCCTCTGCCATGTTGTGATTCGGCCAGATGGCAGCACCAAGGTTGCTAGGCTTTCAAGGATTGGACCAGAACCACAAGCCAAGTAAATCTCCTTTGTTTGTCCTTTCTTCGTTCGGCACTGTGTGCTTGGTTGGAGCCCATACAACTCACCAAGACACTGTTCCAACAGCCACTCTGCCAGAAGCAGGGAAGCCCCACGTCTGGAATCCACACTCCCAACCCGGAAGGATACTAGAGAAACAAGCAGGCTCCAGACGTTGGTGAGGATTTCCCTGTATTCTGTAGGTCCTGGCAAGGACACCAGGAGATGCCAGGGCTCAATGGGTCATTCTGAGGGTATGGAAGATAGGAGGGTGCTTGTGTCTGACGAATAAAGAAGTGTGGGCAAGAGCTTTGGCTTAGCGGCAGGTGGTGGCTGGTCGGTGGGAGGAGCCTTGCAGGGGAGGTGCTAAACTATATGATTGACAGCGGAGTTGAGTGGAAGAAAAGGAAGCCAAGGGCTAGAGCACAGGGACTATCTACAGTAATGTCATAAGGTCAGAATTAGAGAGAGAGAAAAAACCCAGCAATGGGCAGTGGGAAAGACAAGGAGTAGATGTGACTAGAACCACACAACGCTTTCCAGAAAAGGACTCTTTCAGCACCTCGAGAATATATACTCTTCACATGTTAATAGCTCTAAAACTGGAACTCATTACAGTTTGTATTTCTAGGAAGGCATACGCCCATGCACTTGGCAGTATTTCCTGTTCTTAGTGTTCCATCAGAAACACGCTCAACCTCACCATGATGTCCTGAGAAGGCAGAAGAGGTGTCAGGGGGATGCACGGAGGTCTAGAAGTCTCAGTTCTCAGCTGCTTTGCAATGCTGATGCTTCCCTGAGTACAGCCTTTCTGTCTTCCTGGGTCTCTAAGCAGGGGCTAGTGACTGGCCAGGAGGACTCTGTTCTGTTGGAGTTCTTCTGGGCTCCCTGATCAGACTCAAGAGCTTTATGGTTAAAGCTGCCAGTGGGTCGAAGGTGGAGGACGGCAGCCTTTCGTGGACCGCTGGACTCTCCGGGGGAATCAACTGAGAGGATGGTTAAGAAGCAGCCATCAGCCAGGAGGTGGACTGCAGAAAAACACTAGTTTCTGTTGCAAAGGAAAGAAAGCCACCATGGAGAACAGAAACAGAGAGTGTCTGGAACGTGTTCCTAGGGCTCATCCCCACCTCGGAGCTTTGTTTCTAGGGCAGAGTGTCAGTGAGAAATACGCAGGACACTACATTTAGTCATGGATAATTTAAAGTTAAAAAGCAATAAGAGAAGGAGGGAAGAAGGGCAGAATGGAGACAGGGCACCGCAGGATTGTCAGCTGCACTAGCTGAGAGAGGGGTGTGCTGAAAAAAGTCCTCTCAGAAACCTCTGCTGGGCTGGCAGCTAGGTGGCCCTAGAGGCAAAGTCCCTCCCTGCAAATGCTGGGCCATGACCGTCATTGGGCTGCCCAGTGCCTCTATATAAGGAGAGAAGGTTTTGAACCAGAACAATACAGTATCCTGTGAGGTCTGCCCTGAGCCATTGACTGGAGAAGATCACACAGAGACAGGTATGATGTCTGTCCCCGTGCCAATGAGAGACCCCATAAAAGCATGCTCAGCCCACACAGCTCACCCTGTGAGACACTACACGGAGGTTGGAGGACACAAGCACCCGGCCCTCATGTAGGACCATACAGAGCACAGCCAGCATCCTCGAACAACGCAGGTGACCAAAGTACACACAGACAGGAGCAGCACCAGTGCTGGGCCCCCACGAGGGACCTGCACAGAGAGGCCCTATTGTCACCTGTGTCCTGGTCCCACACTCAGGGCAGAGCCATAGGTGAATCTTCCAACTCCTTCTATAGTTCCCTTATTTTGTATCCAATTTCAACTCACCATGATGTGTTTATAAAAAAAATAAAGGGAGGATGTGTCCTGGGTTTCAGCACCAATGTTGTGTTGATAAAAAGATAAAGAGAGGGGGGGATATGTTCTATGAGGTGTGGTGAGGTATGGGAAAGGGGGTGCCTCAGGGGGCCCATGATGAGACATCCCTTTCCTCTGAGGGACCAGCCTCACAATGGGATAGTATAGAAAAGCGTTTATTCAGGGCATGGGGAGGGTAGTAGGGCAGAGAAGGAGAGAGAGAGAGAGAGAGAGAGAGAGAGAGAGAGAGAGAGAGAGAGAGAGAGAGAGAGAGAGAGAGAAGAATAGAGGAAGGCCATGAGCACATGGAGAGAAGGGGGGAAGGGAATGGGGAGAGAGGGGATTAAGAGGGAAGAGGGTAAGAGCAAGAGAGGACAAGAGAGGACAAGAGAGTGAGGAGAGGGCAAGCAGCCCCTTTTACAGTGTCAAGGATACCTGGCTGTTGCCAGGTAACTGGGGGTGGAGCTTAGAATGCTGACACATTGGACCGCGTGTTTATTTATTCTCCCTCCCCACTCCCTTCTGAGCGGCTCAAGGTGTCCTAGAGTTGAGGGCTCCCTGCCTCAGCCTCTTGAGTGCTGGGATCATCTTGGGCTGCTGGACTGTATTTACCTCACCCGGTTTCCATCCCTCCTTTAGCTTAATTCCTTCTGTTTTTCCTGACCTCCCTGTTTGTCTTTTCCCTTCTGATTTTTGCACACGGCTATAATACTCAAAAGGAAAAAAAAAAGACATAAATGTGTGGAGGGAAATAAAAAAATGAGAACTCAGATCAACCTCCACGGCTAGCCAGGTCAAACTGGTCTGAAAGGTGGTGCCCGCAGCCCAGCATCGAAGGGTGAGGGAGGAAGTGCTGCTCTGCGGAGCCTAAGCTGCAGTTTTCACAGTTGTCAGGGAGGGTCAGAGAGGGTCAGGGAGGGCGTGGCCAGACCCAGGAACTGTTTTCTGGATAAACAGCATTTTGAAACTGGGCATAGGAGATAAGTCAAACCATTGTTTCTATAACCTCTCGGTCTGAGGTTTGTGGATTTAGCTGTTTTCTGGAATTCCATGAAAAGGCAGATTTCCTGGAACCTTGACCCTTGAGCCTGGTTTGGGGGTATTTTCCTTCCTTTCTATTCCTGCGTGCAGTAATTGACATCTTAGCACACCCTAACTTTTATATTCTCACACCTCCACCAAATCAAGGAGTGTTATGTTTAGTGACAATGGTAAGAGTCTCGGCCTGGCCACTGCTCTACGGAGTAAGCCTGCTGATCTGAGCATGCGCACTTTGGGTTTCACTGCTGAGGCACACCCGCTCCAGTGGGGCTAAATAGCACTTTAACCTTGCTACGACCAACTTCACAAGAATATTGCATATATTTCTCTTGAAAGACTATAGGTGATTTTAAAATTCCGGTTAACGTAATTCCGTATGGGCAAGAGCCAACCCGGAAACACGGGGATGTGAAAAAGCAATACAGGTGTGGCTTCTCCAAATATGAGGGGTTTCGCAGCAATACACTCCAATGAGAGCGATTTAGGAGAAATCCCAAAGAATTCAACGTGACCGTTCGTGTGAGAGGGCTTGACAAAATCCAAGAGGACAGGAACGATGTGCGAGCATGTGAGTGCCTGTGCCCACAGAAGTCAGAGGTGTCCAATTCTCTGAAACTGCCGTCACAGACAGTTATCAGACACCAAATATGGGTGGTGAGAATCGAACCTTGATTCTCCATGAAGGTAGCATGGGCTCTTAAATGCTGAGTCATCTATCTGTCCATTCCCAGTATGAAGTTTTGAAAGGGAAAGCTCAGTAAATACAGTAAGAACACTCAACAGAATGAGTCTCATCAATAGGACTGATCAAGTGGATGAGGCTCAGGGCTGGAAGACAAGATGTCCTAGTTTGCTTTATTATGGTTGTTAATAATAATAATAATAATAATAATAATAATAATAATAATAATTTTGATTTAGTTTTTTTTTTTTGGTTCTTTTTTTCGGAGCTGGGGACCGAACCCAGGGCCTTGTGCTTCCTAGGCAAGCGCTCTACCACTGAGCTAAATCCCCAACCCCTTAGTTTTTTTTTTTTTTTAATTTTGACGAAGGGTCTCTCTCTATATATCCCTGGCTACCTTGAAACTCACTATTTAGACCAGGGTGGCCCTACAACTCACAGAGATCCACCTTCCTGGCTCAACTGCAGAGGGCAGAGAAGTGGGCCGTGTGCCTGGAAGGGCAAAATGGCCAAATGGCCAGATGCCCATGAGTACTAGCAATGGCCACACCCAGGCCAAGGCCCACTGCTCAGCCGGAAGCCACAGATAGGTGGGGGTTTCAGCAAATCAGTAAAGTATGCTCCACACACTCACCTCACCAATCTGCCTCCCTCTCAGGGCCTGCTGGTTTGACTCCAAGCCTGTCAGTCAGAGACCCAGGAGAGAGAGACAGCTTCTCTTTATCTGTAGATGCCACGTTTCTCATTCTTAAGCCCCCCTTTCCCTGATGGGAAAAAGGACACAAAGCCAGAATTATCTGAAGAACTAAAAAAAAAAAAAAAAAAAAAAAGACTCTAAACGCTCAGTATTGTTCAATTCCCATTTCAACAAGGCAGACATAGGAGGGAGAAAAAAAGATAAATTCTTGCTTTGTGTAGAAAGTTCAAAACACGATAATTCACAAAAGAGGTCTAGGAAAATACTCCACATCGGGACACAAGACAGAAGTTCAGCTCTTGTCTGTCACTGTACAGTGCCTGGGGTAACTCCAGCTCTTGAATCCAGTTTCCCCTGGGAAGCCTCCTCCTGCCCACCCTTTCCTTCCACGGTTTCAGTAACCCTTGGCCAACTGTGGTCCCAAAGTACCAGGATTTGCCTTGACTGTTGTGGCACAGAGAACAAATCTATTAACTTTCACTACAGTATATTGTTATAATTTATTAGAAAACTTTTTTTTTGGTTCTTTTTTTTTTCGGAGCTGGGGACCGAACCCAGGGCCTTGCGCTTCCTAGGTAAGCGCTCTACCACTGAGCTAAATCCCCAGCCCCGAAAACTTTTAATCTCTGAAAGTATCTAATTTAGAAATCAAACTTCATTACAGGTATGCACACAGGGCAACGGCCACATGGGCTTTGGTACTACATGCCTTTGCACACACGCATCCCACTTGCCACAGACAACAGTGAGGTGGCAAGTTTGCTCGTGGGGATTCTAATCTTTTTAATTATCATTCTGTGTGTGAGAATGTCTTGCCTGTATGTGTGCTTGTGTACCACATGCATGCAGTGCCTGAGAAGGCCAGAAGAGGGCATAGGATACCCTGGAACTGAAGTTATGGACGTTCGTGTGCTTCCACACGGGAGCTAGGATTCGAACCTGGGTCCTCCAGAACGGCAGCCAGTTCTCTTAACCGCTGAGTCCTCTCTCCAGCCTCATCCTGTGGGATCGTAAAGAAGATTAGAACTAACATGTGCGCCTGCCGGGACCTACACTCACTCCTTGGGGCTGCCTCTGTCTGCTCATTCTGCTCGTTCTGGTCCTAATCACATAAATCACATGACTGTGTGGTCAGAACCCCCAACAGCTAAGAAGACAAATAGGAAACAGCCATATGGGCTGCTCTGTGTCCCTGTGTACAGGAGCTAACCCCCACATTGCTCTTGGAGCTCTTGTCTTCCCTGTGCCTTCACATTCCAGCCATCGTTGGAATAACTACTGCCTAGTAGTTTCAAGTGCTCACCCAAACTGTACGTCACCATTCACAGGAGACAAAAGAAGACTGAACGCCTCAGCCGTGCTGGATCTGGGGCTCTTCCTCTGGGTGCGACCTCTGAAGAAGATTCCATCACCATTGTGGCTGGCGCAAAGCCCCCAGGCCTGTTTCTCAAGCCAGAGAGGCGGCTGTAGCCGTGATGGGCTTGAGGTTTGGGAGAGGACACTTAATAACTGGGAGGCAACAGTTCTCTCTCATCCTTGTATTTTTGTGTGACCTGGTCCCTTCAGTCACCCAAACGGTTCGATCCAGCGTCCTGTACCTCCAAGAAGGAATGCTGATTGAGTCCTCTCAGCCGACAAAAAAATGCATGCAAAGTCCCAGGGAATGGAATCTATTTGGGAAAATATACATAAATAAATGAGTCCTTGACAAGGGAGGGGGGGGGATGGCAGAGGTGGGGAAAGGAAGAAGAAACAGAAGTAAGAGCTGGACCCAGACGCCTGCAGTTTCATCCCGCCCCCATTGGCAGATGGGAGACAGAGGCAGGCGACTTTCCAGAAGGTGGTGGGTGTCAGTTAGCCTCATCCCAGATGCTCATGGACTTTCTTGCCTGGTTAACAGGGCAGTGAAAGAATGCCATTTCAAGCAAAGTAGAAAGGTGAGGACCAAGGCCCAAAGATTGTCATCTCCACATTGGTACACACCCTTAGTGAGAGAGGAAGGAAGGGAAAGAAAGAGGGGATGGGGAGGGGCATGGGGAGGGGAGGGGAAAGGGAGACAGAGTGAGGGGGAGAAAGAAGGAGAGGGAGAGGGAGAGAGAAGAAACCAAATGGAGCAATTGCCGAACGACCTGGGGATTCTATTTCTGAGCACCTATGCCTACACCAAAGACTTGGAAGCAGGGACACAGACGGATATTTAAATATCTGAGTTCTTAGCCGCCACACTATTTGCAACACTCAAAAGGAGAAGCAAACAAAGTATCAACCAGCACATAAAGGCAGATATGAATTGTATCCTTTACATACCACAGCATAGTATCCAACCCAGAAAGGGATGAAATTCTGACATGAGGTGCAACTCGGATAAACTCTTGGGACTTAGGTTAAGCGTGTGTGGGCGGGGCAGATAAAGAACAAACGCTGTCTGACCTTGCTTGCTTGAGGCACCTGGAGCAGTTGAACTGAGGCAGAAGGTAGAGCCCGTGACTGGAGGTTGGGGTGGAGGGAAGTGATTAATGGGTGCTGGCCTTGGGAATGTGAAGTTCCAGCAGACACATGCACGTTGGCAACAGATGTGAATGTCGGCTTCTGTCCACTCAGCCACACGCAAGAGGCCATTCAGAACTGCCTTTGGAGCTGGATATTTGAAGGTTATGATAGCTTACCACAACTACAAATTTCTTTCTCTGCTTCTACTCTTCTCCCTCTTGCATTTTCTCAGAGAGGATCTTTCCATGTTGCTCTGGCTGACCTTAAACTTGCAACCCCCACAACCCCCCACCCCACCCACCCACCTCAGCCTCCCAGGTGTTGGAATTAAATGTGCACCTCACCATATCCAGCTAGAAAACACATGCCTAAGCCTCTCATGGAGATACACAGGCTGCAATCCCAGGGTGTCCACATTGACTTAATTGGACACCGCCCTTGTTCCCAGAGGGGAGGAAGCAACCCATCCCAAGGGGCAGAGGTTTGTTCCAGGCTCTGCTCTTGTCCTGTGTCCCCTGTCCTGTGCCCTCTGCAGTGTGACACAGAACCCAGCAGCAGACCTGTTGTCTTCTCATAAGGGGCTCTTCCCCTGTCAGGCTCCTTAGGTCCCTGACTGCTGGGTAATTGAGAATGACACTCAGACTAAGCCAGAAATGGAGCCAGCAGGTTCCTGTCACCAATTTAGTCTCTGCCTGTCAGAGAGGATGTGTTTGGACTTGTCACTCTGCTGGGCACTAGAGGTGGTCAGTGTGAAGTGATCCTCTGCCTTGGCGATCCTTTGCCCTGATGGATGTTGGGTTCAAAGTCGGTTGTCGATGTAGCAGTGTTAACAGGTGGATGAGTTTTTGCCAAGTAGAGCCTAGTGTGAGGTCATTAGATGACAGGCCACCATCCATGGGAAGGATTTATGTGAGTCTCACGAGTGAGTTATTCCCAATGAGAAATGGTCTTTAAGTGGCAAGGCTGCCCTCTCCATGGTTTCTGGCTTCTGTGAGAACTTGCCCTTCCTCAAGAGCTCCCTCCACGATGCTATCTACCCTGGTGTGAAATAACGGGGGGGGGGGACCCACACTGGAGGCTTGAATGGGGTGGGGGATGGGGAAATCCTTATTGTGGACTTTCAGACCCTAAGTCTGAGCTAAGTAAGCTGCTTTTCTATGTAAGCATTCGGCTTCAGGTATTTGGTATGGCAGCAGCAGCAGCAGCAGCAATAAAGGAAATACACAACTGCTTTCTACTGAGCTTTTACTGTGTGCCTGGCTTCTACGTACATTGTGACCTGGGTCCCCACTGATTTGTGAGATAGATCTCATCATTATGGCCACTTAGCAAACGAAGCCTTGTAATGATGAAGCAAGTTACCTAAAGCCTGGTAGTTGCCCCTGGGCAAATGAATACTGTATTGGGTCAGGAAGACTTTATGCCCAGTGTAGTGGTTTGAATGAGAATGGCCCCATAGGCTGATATATTTGAATATTTGGCTCCCAGAGTTTGGAATTATCTGGGAAGGTTCCAGAGGCGTGGCCTTATTGGGGGTGTGTGTGCGCATGTAACTAGGGGTAGACTTTGAGGTTTCAAGACTCACACCATTCCCATTGTGGGTCTCTGCCTCTCTCTGCCTTGAGTTTGTGGCTTGACGGTCAATCTGTTCCTTCAGGCTTCCATCATGGACCCCAACCCTCCGAAACTGTAAGCCAAATTAAATGCTTTCTTTCATAAGTTCTCGGGGTGGTCATGATGGTTTGTCACAGCACTAGAAGGGTGACTAAGACACCTGGCACCATGGCACTCTCAGAAGATGTTTGGAATCCGTTGGTTGAAGTGACCTCAGCACTTTGGCCACGCAGCATTTGAGCGAAAGATCACTATTTTCTGCCTCATCACCGTGCAATGGGCATTAGCAACAGTCCGAGCACCCACAGCAGCTACTGGCAAGTAATTGACTTTTAAAGACGGAGCGGCTTAATATACTGACAGCTCACCGTGAAGGTTTCCACCTCCCAATTGCTTTCTGGGGGAAATCTCTTTACAGAGAAGCAAACGCATTAGAGAAGTTAATGGGCTCATTTGTCGGCATCGCTTGCAGGGAATGAACACATTTATCTGATTGTCGTTCTCAAAAGCACATCGCAAAACCAGAACCAAAGTGTCATTAGGTATCATGGCACTGACACCTCTTCTCATCGAACAGCCGAGAAAACTGAGGCCCGGAGAAGCTCAGGGGCCTCCGTTGGTTGACAGAAGTGGAACGCATACTCTGCTCTGTGGTCCTGGCCTTGGGTGTATGAGACTCTGGCAATACATCCAGATGGCTAGAACCCAGGACCTCTGGGTGTGCCAGGGAGCCGGTGGGTGCCATTTCTATGCCCCAAAGCCCTGAACTGCAGGTCTGTGGCAAGTAGGGTAATAACCTTATTATACAGATGAGGAAATAGTTGTCTAGAAGTCCGTTGTTCAGGACGCTGGCCATTCTGGGAGGGTGTATCAGCCAGCTCCGGCTGCAGTAATGGAGTTAGGCAGCCTAAGTGGCTGAAGACAGAAACTTCTCATCCCATGGTCCCCGACACCAGACTTCCTAAATCAAGGTAGCAGTAGGGTGGTTCCTACTCAAGGCTGCTGGCCTTGTAGATTGTCCTCTTCCTCCTCCCTGCACACACGTGGTCTCTTTGTGCATAGCTCTGTGTGCAAAGCTGCCCTTACACGTGGGCATGTGTGTTGGATTAGAGCTTATTTCCCTTTGCTCTGAGGTGCGGTGGGTAGGACCCCACCTGGCAAATTGAGAGGGAGCCGAGACCATAGTCTAGTTGTGTGGAGTCCACAAACCTAGGTCCCCTCCTCCTCTCCCCACTGTGGCCATGGCTAATCTGTTCCTCAGTAGCTCTCAGATGAGGAGTCAGGAACAACTTCTAGTTCTTCTCACAAGAAGGCCGGCTACCCAACCCTCCATAGTAGGCCATTCCACTCCAGCTACAGTGGTTCCAAAAGCCATAAAAAGCCAACTACAGAGAAAGCGGCTGAAACAGACAGAGACAGCCAAGGTAAGGCCATAAGACCCAAACTCGATGGAAAAGCTATTTGTCTCCCGCTAAACTGACAAAAGGCATCGCTGATGATGCTGTGGGAACCAGGCACCCCACGCTGTTATTGGCGGAAGCATAAATAGGTTGAGGGGTGGCTTCCTGTCTGAGTCACAAGTGACTCTCCACATAGGTGCAGGAGCCACACTTCTGCTCCCACATTTGTACACTGTCACGAGAGTCCTGCTACAGTCTAAATGCTGAAATTTAATTGCCATCATTATAGTCGTGACGGGGGCGGGGAGGGGGTGGCTATAAGAGGTGGCTGGGCCACCCAGGGCGCTGCTCTCATGAGCAGTTGTCACTGTGGGAACAGAGCACTTGTTCTTCAGAATATGAAAGCCCTGTGCCAGATATCAGTACCACGCCCTTGAGTCTCTAGAACGGAGGGCTGAGTAAACTTTAATGTGCACAGGCGGCATGGTTCGCAGGGCTAGGCTACAGCACCCCGAATGAACTAAGAAAGGGGAGCACAAGGTTCTGCGTTGCTTCAGGGGACTCAGATAGGGGCTGGAGAGCAGTGATGGAGTCTACGCCCAGCGTGGGAGGGGCCTGGGCCAAATCCTCAGCACAATGGGCGGTGGCCGGGTGGGGAAGGGGTGAGGGGAGGGAAGCCAGGAGTGGAGAGAAGAAAAGAAAAAGAGAGGGAGAAGGAAGGGAAACATGAGGGAGGAGAGAAGGAAAGAGAAAAGAGAAAGAGAAAAGGAAGAGTAGGGAAAGGGAAGAAATAAGAACGAGAAAGAAGAGAGGGAGGGAGAGAAGACTTAACACAATGTACGTTTCTACTAATAGGACACATTGCATAAATTGTGCTGAGTCCTACATTTTAATATAAATTTTTAAAGAGCAAGAACATTAATTATGAGTCAATACATAAAAAACGATGGAACCGAAATCGCAGATAAAACAGTACAAATCAGTCTCACCTGTGTAAGAACCCGATATGCATTTACGCATTTGTGAGCAGAGCCAAACTGGATGAGCAGGAAGTGGATGGGGGAGGGAAGGAAGCAGGAAGCACAAGCTCTGAGTCATTTTTACTGCAGAAATCACCCATCTAAAAGATTACAGTCACAAAGGCAATTTTTACCAGTAAGCTTATTGTGTAGCTCATTCCCCCGGGCGAAGCTTGGGCCGTTTAACACTTTCACAAATAAATTCAGTTAATTCGTATTCTCATTAATGGCTCTACATTAAACCAAGGCCTGCAAAGGAGGAGGGGGAGACCACGGAGCAGCTGCAGAACACACATGTCCCTGTTCCCTCCCTGGGCTCTGTGCCCATCAGAGCTTAGCAGCGTCTTCTGCGTTGTGAAGGACGGTTGAATCAAAGACAGAAGATGGAGAAGCAGAAAAATTCTCTACCCAAAAGCAAGACACGCTTGTCAAGGTGCCCCTCTCCTGTCCACCTGGAGGGGCAGGATTCATGTCTGGAAGTGACTGTGGACCATCCTTAGCGTTGGCATTTTGGCTAAGCTCCGCCCCACAGTTACCTGGCAACAGCCAGGTGTGCCGACTCACTATAAAAGGGGCTGCTTGCCCCCTCCTCTCCCTCTTGCTCTTGCCTTCTTGCTCCTGCTCCATCCCCTCTCCCCTTCCCCTCTCTCTTCCCATTCCCTTCCCCCCTCTCCCCACGTGCTCATGGCCGGCCTTTACCTCTCTCTCTGTCTCTCTCTCTCTGTGTCTCTCTCGTTGTCTCTCTCTCTGTCTCTCTCTCTCTGTCTCTGTCTGTCTCTGTCTCTCTCTCTCTGCCTTTCTCAGTCTCTACTACCTTCTTACCTCCACTCCCCATTCCCTGAATAAACTCTATTCTATACTACACGGTCCTGTGGCTAGTTCCTCAGGGGAAGAGATGCCTCGACACGGGCCTGCCGAGGCACCCCCTTCTCCCACACCTTACCACACATCCACCCACAACATACTCCTTTCTTTATCTTTTTATAAACACAACACTCATTGTGGACAGTGGTAGAGGACCCATGTAATTCCTTCCAGTACCTTCTGACTGGTCGTCTTAAAGCCCTTTAAGACGTCTCACTCGGGCTTTATTGCATAGGCCTGCAACCCCAGGGATTTAAAGAGGCTGAGAGAGGAAGGTCACAGAGTTAAGCTCAGGCTCCAGAGCCAGTTCAAGGCCAGCCAAGGTAGCTTAGTGAGACCTCGTCTCAAACAGAAAAGTATAAAGAGGGCCAGGGTGGTGGGGCTGGGGTGGTGGTGGTGGTGCTAGATCAACCAATATGGTGCTTGCAGTACACATGAGGACCTGGGCACAAGCCTCGGAACCCATACGCAGAATCCCGTACAGTAGCCTATACTTGGGATCCCAACCCTGAGGTGAGAACATGGAGACACCTGGGTTTGCCCATTTAGCTTAGCCTAGCCAGGTGAGCCCCAGACCAGGAGGAGATTCTGTCAAAAACAGTGTAAGTGGGGCTGGGGATTTAGCTCAGTGGTAGAGCGCTTACCTAGGAAGCGCAAGGCCCTGGGTTCGGTCCCCAGCTCCGAAAAAAAGAACCAAAAAAAAAAAAAAAAACAAAAAAACAAAAAAAACCCCAAAAAAACAAAACAAAAAAAAAAACCAGTGTAAGCAGTGGCCAAGGAGAAGTCGAACCCAAGACTGTTCTACTTCCATGCACATATACACATCACATGTTAGCCTTGGTCACGCCATTTTGAAGGCTCTCCATTTCGATTAAGCGATGGCAGTTTCTGTCACAGAGGTCAGCACTGCAGTCTTGGTTTCCTGGATTCCTGCCCCACCCCTGCATCCCTCTGATGACGGCTGATCTGGAGGGATGCTTAGCCATCACCAGGTGTCTGCTTACTCGCTGCTCATCCTTGGTGACTCCTGTCGATGGCCAATCTGGAACTGGAAAGGACTAATTACAACTTCCTTCTCCGCCTCTCCACCCTCTGCCCTGTAATTACTTTAGCTTGTAAGCAGACCTCAGGCCCTGATTCTTACAGAGATGCACTCCGTTTTCTCCCAGATAAAACCCTACATCGTTTTAAGTCACTGGTTCTCTTGTCTATCTCTCACCACAGATAAACATGCACCAAACAAACAAACAAACAAACACAATCAAACAAGGAAACCTCAAGGCTTACCCCCAGGGCCCCACTTCCTCCAGGTAGGCTCTGCTTCCTAAAGGTTCTGTATCTTATCCAAACAGTGCCACCATCTGGGAACCACGTGTTCAAACACTCGAACCTGTGGGGGACATTTCACACTCCAACCACACGTTTGCAGGTCCAGGGTCATCAGAGTGCACAGCTATGTTCAGTATTTCTACTCCTCTATAGCAAACAGATCCTCACAGAGTGTGTGGTTGGCACAAGTCATCAGAGAGAAGGGAGACTCAATTGAGAAAATGCCTCCTTTTTTTTTTTACTTTTTTTTTTTTTTTTTTTTTGTTGTTCTTTTTTTCGGAGCTGGGGACCGAACCCAGGGCCTTGCGCTTCCTAGGCAAGCGCTCTACCACTGAGCTAAATCCCCAACCCCGAGAAAATGCCTCCTTAAGATTGGGCTATAGGTAGGCTTGTAGAACATTTTCTTAATTAGTGATTGATGGGGGAGGGCCCAACCCACTGTGGGTGGGGCCATCCCAGGGCTGGTGGTTCTGGGTTCTATAAGAGCAAGCTGAGCAAGGCCTGGGAAGCAAGCCGGTGAGCAGCACCCTCTACGCCCTCCGCATCAGCTCCTGCCTCTGGGTTCTTGCCCAGCTTGAGTTCCTGCCTTCATTGCTATTGATGATGAACTGTGCAATGGAAGAGTGAATGGAATAAACCCTTCCCTCCCCAAGCTGCCTATGGTCATGATATTTCATCAGCAATGGTAACCCTAACTAAGACAGAGTGTCTCACTGTAAGGTTGGCATGGCCAAGAGACTTCATCTTTTAAAATATACTTAAATTCAATATCTGTCTCTCTGTCTCTTTCACTGTCTTTCTCGCTGTCTGTCTGTCCATCCATTCATGTCTGTCTTTCTTTCTCTCTCTTTGTAGATAAGTGCATATCACACCACATGGGTGGATATCAGAGGACACCTCTTGAAAGCCAATTCTCTCCTTCCACTGTAGGCCTGATGCTTATTTTGTGAGACACTAGAGTAGCTACAGTAAATGACCCAACCAATGCCTCTTACCTTGTCTTTCAACCAAGATACTGATTCCCATTATTGGTGAGAGTTTCCACATAAGGTTTTACTTGGCTCATTGAGTTCTTAACTTATTTCTTTAGTTCTAGTTGCCTCAAGTAACTTTCCCCACACTTTTACTCTAAAGTGATGTCTGTCATTGATGGTGAGACATTTTTTCTTGGAGGCAGCAGAAAAGATGGTCTCTGTTTTCTAATCCAACGTGTTAGCCTTGTTAGTTCTTGCCATTTTGTTGATTCTGTGATATTTTCTGAGTCTTCTTTGATTATTTGTCTTGGAATATTGTATTTATTCTTTTTAACCTCTTGGATGTGTTCATCCTTCTTTTCAGAACAAAATACTTCTTGCAGTATCCTCTGTACATCTGGTTTAGATGCCATAAATTCCTTTGATCTGTTTTCATGAGAAGTTTTCATTTCCCTTTAATTTTGATAGTTTTGCTGGGTATAATATTCTGGGCTGGTGGTTGTGGTCTTTCAGAACTTGGAATACATTTTCCAGACTTTTGGCTTTAAATTATCTGTTGAATATTAGTTATTCTCATGAGGCTGCCTTTATAAATGAGGATTCTTTTACAGCTTCCTTTATTCTATGTTTTTTGTTGTTTTAACTATAATATGATATGGGGAGTTTGTTTTCTGGTTCTGTCTATTTGGTGTTCTGTAAGCCTCTTTTACCTGGATGGGGCATCTCTTTCTTTTAGGTTTGGAACATTTTCTTCTGTGGTTTTGTTGAAACTTTTTCCTATGCCATTGGCATGGTATTCTTCTCTGCTGATGCATGAAAGTTATGTCTCTTCATGGTTTTTCAGAGCTCTTCCACGTCCTGTTCACATTGACCTTCATTAAATGACCCAGTGCCTCTCGCCTTGTCAGAGCTGATACTGATTCCCACTATCAGGGAGGGTTTTCACCTAAGTTTCTGTTTGGCTCATTGAGTTTTTGCCTTCTTCATTTCAGCTGATTCATTTTCAATAATTCTATCTTCTTTTTGAATACTGTTTCCGTATCCTGTATTAATCTCTCATTTCACTCAGTATTTGCTTGTTTTCTTGAAATACATTTGTCTTCTTTGAGTTGTTTGAGCATAGTTATATATCTTGAAAAAAATCTTTAAAAGTTTTTAAATTTTTTTTGATGTTTATGGGTGTTTTGCTTGCATGCATGCCTGGTGCTTGAGGAAGTCAGGTAGGGTATGAGACTAGGGTTGTAGGTGGCTGTGAGCCACTGTCCCATATGGGTCCTGGAAATCAAACCTCCTTGGTCTTCTAGAAGAGCAGCCAGTGCTCTTAAGGAATGAGCCACCTCTCGGGCCTAATCAATCAGCCTTTTGAATTCTTTGTTGGGAATTTTTTCCAGGTCGTTTTCATTAGAGGCTATTTTTATGGGATTAGTAATTTGTGGAGGAGACATGCTTTAATTTTGATAGTTTTGCTGGGTCTAATATTCTGGGCTGGTGGTTGTGGTCTTTCAGAACTTGGAATACATTTTCCAGACTTTTGGCTTTAAATTTTCTGTTGAATATTAGTTATTCTGATGAGGCTGTTGATGTTGTTTTGAATCTACCTTGGGACTTGTGCATGTGGAGAAGTTGTTGGTTAAGCCTGCCTTCCTTCATTCCTTTGTTCTTCCCTCCCTTTGTTCCTCCCTCCCTCCCTCTCCCTTCCTCCCTCCCTTCCTTCCTTTTTGCCTTTTTCTTTCAATGGGAGCCCTCACATACTCAAGAGAGGACTTCATAGGGTTGAGAATTGGTTTTCTCTGTGCAGCTGGTGCTGGTGCAGGACGTTCCTGGTGGCATAGGTGGCTCTAAACAGGGGAAGCCACTGTCCCCTATTTCATGCAAGAGGCCATCAGGGCTCGGCTTCTGGAGCCACTTTCCTAATTTCAGTGGGCCTTTCTCACAGATGGGCTATTTCAGCTTAGGGGTAGGAAGGGAGATGACTGTGCTTCAATATTTACTCCAAAGCTACTGATGAAATGTAATTACTATTGTCACAGTATCAAGAGGTGGGGCTTTGAGGTGACTGGGTTACGAGAGTTCTTCTTTCATGGGTAGAGCAAAATGGGTTCCTTTTCTTGGGAATATGGTCCCGCTAAGAGGACAGGTTCTCCCTGTTCCTCCCCTCTTCTGTTCTTACGTTGTTCATGATACATTGTCACCAGACACCACTTTCCCGAGCTTCTACCTTTGCAGCCTTCAGTACTGTGGCTCTGTTAGTTTCTGCTCATTATGAATTTCCCTTCTCAGGTGTTCTGTGAGAGCATCAAGAACAGTCTCAGGCAGATGAGAGAAGCAGCTGGGGGAGCTGGGATGGCAACCCCTCAGCCATCAGGCAGCAGGGTCAAGCAGGATTCTGCTGCTTTTGAGCAGGTAGTGAGGAGGCAAATTCTTACCACCCAGATAGCCACGCGATTGATTTGTCTTAATTAGTGATTGGGGCTGAGAGCTTCATTTGAACTCTGGGAAGAGGCAATATGAAATTAAGGTCAGGAGTGACTAGGAATGTCAAGTGTCCTCAAGACAAAAGACATAGGGTGCAGGAGAAGGTGCCTCTATGCTAGGGTTGCCCAGTGAGGCGGAGGATGTGTTTGGTGTGTGTGTTGGGTCACCATGGCAGGGTTGCTCTTCTGTAGTAAGCCCTCGTCCCCCATCTGTGACCTGCCACATCTGTACGGTGTGTTAGGATGTGCCCCATAACTGCAGGACAGATGGCCAGGGCAGACACGAAGCAGATATGCTTTGATCATAGCCTTCAAATATCCAAAGCCAAGACCCAAGTACAAAGAGAGAAGGAGAAAGAGAGGGAGGGAGAGAGAGAGAGAGAAAGAGAGAGAGAGAGAGAGAGAGAGAGACAGAGAGAGACAGAGAGAGAGAGACAGAGAGAGAGAGACAGAGAGAGAGAGACAGAGAGAGAGACAGAGAGAGAGAGAGAGGGGGAGAGAGACTAAGAGGGAGAGAGGGAGAGGGGTTACCACAGTTAATCCAGATGCCTCTGAGCACATGGGAAGTAGAGGGAGGAAGAGTGATCGAGGTGACAATGTTGACGGCAAAGGCATCAGGCTGACACCCAGAGCTCACCACACTAGAGGACCACCGCTGCCTCCATCCTTGGGAGAGCGGGCCTCACCTACTGTGAATCCTTGCAGGCCGTCTGTTCATTGGCAGCGCTGTGGGGGAGGGGGGCAGTGGCTGTGTACTTGCTGTAGATGGCAGCATGGAGCACCCATTGCTGGCAACTTCCTCAGCATCCACAGCTGTCCTGTGGCCTCAGGGTTTCCCACTCCTTGAGTGACTCAGCTGGGTGGGCTGCTGCTCTTGAAGTCCTTATGGGTGGGGCCGTGCTGGACAGGAGGGAGGTTCTGGGAGACCCAAAGACCCTGCGTCTGTGCTTTGGTAAGATGAAACTGGTGGGTTTTCCCTTCACATACCGCTATATTTCCTGATTGAATTTGAGGGCCTTGGTTTTATATTAAAAATGGAGTAAAAGCCAGGCAGTGGTGTCACAGCCTTTAATGTTAGCACTTGGGAGGCAGAGGCAGATGGACCTCTGAGTTCAAGGCCAGTCTGGTCTAGAGGCTGAGTTCCAGGAGAGCCAGGGCTACACAGAGAAACAACAAAACAACAACAACAACAACAACAACAACAACAACAACAACAACAACTGGAGTTTAAAAAAAGTAAAACAAAACAGACTCCCCTCCCCCAAACAGATATGACTCTGAAGACTGACTGGGAGCAGAGAGGGTGACCATGCTCCTTTAAACCGCAGTAGAATAACCCACCCCACAGAAACGCAAGCTTTATTTAATGAGCCTCTATGGCTATATAGTGCATTTTTTTCATGGCCACCATTCTCAGACACTGCTACAGAGAATAACCCGTGTGAGCACCGTGTATATATTTGAACCGTTTCAACGTGAGACATTTATTCCAAGTTTAGATACTTCACCTTACTTTAAAAAGTGTCATTGGAGTATGTGGCACACGCCTTTAATCCCAGCACTCAGGATGCAGAGGGAGAGGGAGGTGGGGATCTGTAAGTTTGAGGCCAGCCTGGTCCACAGAGTTCCAGACCAGTAAAAGTTATATAGTGAGATCCTGTCTCAAAAAAAAAAAAAAAAAAAAGGTGTCATTGGTGGGGCAAGGTGTTGTATTTAGTAATCTCATCACTCTGGAGGCTGAGGCAGGAGAATAGTTCCTGGCCAGCCTGTGCTCCACCTTTATAAACCCCACGCTGTAAGTGGCTTTACCTGAACCTGCAGGAGAGGGGATTGTCCCAGGCTGACTGACTTGTAAAGAACTGCTGAGGCAGGAACTGAACCCAGGCCAATCCGCTCCCGTTGCTAATGAATGGGTGCACGGTGGTCTAGATGGGTAGCAGTACTGTTGCCATGGCAATGAGGCGGCTGCAGTGGGAAGCCAGACGCGCCCTATGGGTTCGTTTCTACCCTTAAAGGCTCCTCGATAGCTCAGTCTCATGCCCTAGTGCCCAGCACTGACTTGCCAAGAACGACCTCTGTCCCGGGGGGGGGGGGGAAGGAAACTGGCAGAGCGACAAATCGGTCTGCAGTCAAGGTTACCAAAGAAAGCAAAAGTGCAGCTGTCAAGCAGATGGCTGAGGCTGTCTCTCTCCTTCAAGCCTCATTACGGAGCTATCGGGATGCAGCCGCAGCAGGAGGAGCCACTCCACGGAGTTTGGCACACGATTCCTCAGCCGAGAACACGGTCCCCACTATGAACACTAACTAACAGCTCAGGTTTGCACGGAAGTCCTTATTTAGGAGGAAAGCAAGGCTGATCGTGGGGGCTCTGTTCATTTCTTTTCTCTCTGAAGCTGGGAAGAGGACTCCTCTTTCCCTTGAGCTTAAGGGCAGTATTTAAATCGAGAGGGACAGAGGTCAGCCGAGTTCAGCACTAATTGGCCAGCAGAGAGTGAGTAATGATCTCCCTTCCCCTCAGGCATGTCAGCCTTCTATGAACCACTCATGAGTTCACTCAAGTCCACAGTGACTTCTGCCACGATTCCTCCTCCTTTACATGGGTGACAGGCACTGCCTTGCCACTCCTTCTTAGAACACAAACCCCTGAGTGATCCAGAAGGGCGGAAGCCATTCTGTATTCCCCTCCAGGCATCGGACAAGGCCAAAGACAGAGTAGGAGTTCCTTAATGGCTCAGGAATGGAGGCGGCAGCAGCTGGTTGCTTTTTGGGGATGTTTTCAAAAAAGCTTCCCAAGGTGACCCAAGTTGGTCACTGACTTGCTGGGTATCCAGAAATGAACGCTTGATCTTTCTGCCTGTACCCCAAAATTCTCGAAATTACAGGCATGTGGCAGCCATGCCTGGATTCATTCCTTGTTTTCATAACTATCCCACGGTTACAGTGCACTTCTAGATTCTCATCAGCTCTTTGTAGGCACCCCAGGCTCAAGAATTTTGAGAAGTAAATTGGGGCGACAGACGTGTCTGTGGCATTCTGTCATAGCAGTCTAGCTGACTGAGGAAAGGCTGAAGGAGGTATGTAGCTACTCCCTGGGACGTCAAGAGCCAGGATTCTAAATCAGGAAGTCCATTTAGATTATTCTGGATCTGGCTTTGACTTCCTGGCAGGGAAACTTTGAGCGAGTCACAGACCTCTGTGACATGTAAGTTTCTTGCCTCGGGTGTAGAGGGGAGGCCAGCGATCTAAGTGCCACTTATGACCTGGTCAGGTTGTGCACACCTAGTTTGGCCCTGCCTCACGTTAAGGCCTGGGGAACTGACAGTGGTTATTCTCATTACACATCCTGGTGAATGTGGCCTTTCAGTTGGACACCAAAGGGTCCCCAGGCCATGAGGGTTGTCTCTCTGACTTATCTCAGCTTCCAGCATCTCCTGATAGCCAAACTCATCCCAACCTGATCTCTCATAGCCTTGGGAAGATGCCAAACTCATCCATTCTCCCACAGTGTTTTCATGAGTCTGATCCGTGAAAAGTCTTTCCTTCCGTCTATGTGTTTGAACGGCGAGGGCTGGTTTGTTAGATGCAGAAAACTAGGGGTAGGGGTCTAGAAGGATGAGAAGTCTGTCCACACAAATGAGGGATGGAAAGAAAGAAGGAGGGAAGGAGAGGAGAGGAGAGGAGAGGAGAGAGAGAGAGAGAGAGAGAGAGAGAGAGAGAGAGAGAGAGAGAGAGAGAGAAAGAATGCATGCTAGAGCCAAATGTTTCCTTTTTTCTCTCCCATGACCCAGTTCCTTCTTGTTTGGTGAAGGATACCTTAGCAGAGAAAAGACACAACTGACTAGGCAGGCTTTCCTTCTGGAAAGTTCCCTTTGGCTTCTGTCGGAGTTGACAGACCCACTTAGATTCTCGGCCAGAATCCTGAGGCCGTTATCACACATGAGCATCCGCACTTGGCTTGCTCCCCACCCATCCTAACTACTCAACTTGTCATTTCCCCAGCTCCAGTTTCCTTCCACCTGTGCCCTTTCCACCACTCAACGAACCCTGGCTTTAGTCAGCTTAATTGTTACTTACTGAGCAACTACGCAAACCTGGGCCTCAAGCTGCTGCTGGGGCTGTCTAGCTAAGTCTCTGCTTTTGAAAGTGCAAGTCTGGTACAGGTTAGTCCGGCCATGCGTGCTTTAGCTCCTTTATGGATCATAGATGATGTGTTTATAAAAAGATAAAGAGAGGGGGATATGTTCTATGGAGGTGTGGTGAGGTATGGGGAAGGGGATGCCTCAGCGGCCCATGCTGAGACATCCCTTCCCCCTGAGGGACCAGCCTCATGATGGTATAGTATAGAATAGAGTTAATTCAGGGCATGGGGAGGGGAGTAAAGAGGGTAGTAGGGGCAGAGGAGGGAGGGACAGAGAAAGAGGGAGGGAGACAGAGAGAGAGATGAAGAGAGAGACAGAGAAGAGAGGAGAAGAGAAGGGAAGGGAAGGGAAGGGAAATAGAGAAGTAGAGGCCAGCCATGAGAACATGGTGGGGGGGAATGGGGAGAGAACAAGAGATTGAGGAGAGGGCAAGCAGCCCCTTTTATAGTGAGTCAGGCATCCCTGACAGGTAACTGGGGGGTGGAGCTTAGAGCAGAATGCTAACAGTAGACAGAGGTAACTCACCTGCTTGCCAGACACAGTGGACCAACCTCCCTTGCTTTGGAGTGCTACAACAGGTTAAGGCTGAACTTTGCTGACACAGTGTCATATGCTGAAATATTAACCCCTATGACCTAAACTGTGACCTCATTAGGAAAGGCAGTCCTCACCAGTGTAATTAGTTAATATGGGGTCATGTCGGAGTGTGGGTTCTAAACTAAATGGACAGGTGGCCTTATTATAAGGAGAAACACACACACACACACACACACACACACACACACACACACACACACACATGGAAAACATCACATGTGTCCAGATGACGGCAGAACTCAGGCTCATGCACCAATAGTTTAAGGAACATCAAAGGGTTAACAGCACCAGTATCTGTGAGAGGCTAGACTGGTCCTAGTCCTTGAACACTCAGAAGAAACCAACCCTGCTGACACCTTCGTTGTGATTCCAGACCGCAGAGCAACGAGACAATGCATTTCTGTTGTCTTAGCTGCTTAGTTTGGAGTGCTGGCTGCCCAAGCAAGCTTCTATACGGTGCGACTGCATTTGGCCAAGGTCAGTGTACTGCAAGTGCTCTCCACACCCCTGGCCCACGGCCCGAAACCTTTCCCTCAGCTTAGGTTTTCTGCCTTAGAATTGTCAAGGATGATTTGGGGACCATGAGTTGGAGAGGCCATGTATCCCATCAGCCTGAGACTCTGCCTGCCTGTGTGGAACAGACGCCACCCAACTCTGACACTGACTGGATTGACAAACAGAGAGCTGGAATTCTAAGTCACAAGCCTGAGATTTAACAGTGGTCTGACTACTCTGGCTGAAATGGCCAGCCCTCATTCCCTTGTGCAGCATCTGTCACCATGACTGTTTTGGGTGTCTTATTTGTTACTTTCTGCCTCTGCCATCAGACTATTATAAGAATGGACCCTTAGGGTCCAGCTGCTGCTCAGGTCACAGCACACAGCAGCCTGGCCTGGCTCACCAGGGCTCTCTGGCATCTGGTCAGCACGCTGCTGAGACCCTGCCCATGAGCCCCCAGCTGACAGATCTCCAGGGGCTGAGATCTCTATCTGGAGAGGTGAGTTATATCAAAGAAGGTATTGGTGGCCACATATCCTGCTTCTTACTGCTTCCTCAGCCTCTTAGGAGACAGAGAGCCTGGCTGCAGGCTCGTGCTGTGGCACCTCTTCCATCCTGTCTTAGTTTGGGTTTCACTTCTGTGAACAGACACCATGACCAAAGCAAGTCTTATAAGGACAGCATTTAACCGGGGCTGGCTTACAGGTTCAGAGGTTCAGTCCATTATCATCAAAGCGGGAGAATGGCGGCATTCAGGCAGGAAGGTGCAGGCAGAGCTGAGGGTTCTACACCTTCATCTGAAGGGTTTCTGGAAGACTGACTTCTGTGTGGTTAGGACAAGGTCTCATTGTCCACCCATAGAGTGACACACTTCCTCCAACAAGTCCACACCTCCTAAAAGTGACACTCCTCGGGCCAAGCATATTCAAATCACTACACAGCCTCAGAAAGGTATAGGAATAGACTCTGTCCCGTGGGCCCTGCTTTTCTCTCTTCAAGTCCCCCGCCATACTCTGTCTCTGGTGCTGGGGTCTGAACTGCATCCCTACCATGACGTTGTCTGCCTGTCCTCAGCATTAATAAATTTATTAGTTACTTATTAGTAAGTAATCATCATTTATTAACTCCAAGCTTCAGTACGGACCTCTCAGTAAGTTTCAGGAGCACAAATAAGCAAGTCTGTTTTGCCAACTACCAAATGCCTAGAAAGTTCCCTGCCAGGGCATCTGCAGAAGAGGTTCTGTGGTGGGAGATTAGGGAAGCTGTTACCTGCTGTGTAAAATGAGCAAGATGTAGGTAGATTTGGGGGAAAATTAGCCAGAGAAACCTCAGTGGGATCTAAGAAGGGTTTTAAGGAGACACAGGACAGAGAGACATACCACAGGGTGAAAACTCAACTCAGACGGTGGCACAGAGAAACAGAGACCCTGTGTGCTGAGAACAAGGCAGGGGGAGGCTGGCTTCTGCACCACAGGTCGGGTACAGGAGGAGAAGGTCAGGGGAGCTGGATTATTGGGGCTTGGCACCCACAGATCAGTTTTTTCACAGTCACCATCCTTTGAATCACTGGGTCCAAGAAACCCCCGGAGAAGACACATTTCTAATCTTTAACGTCTTAGTGACAACCGGCTCAAGTATCAGTATCAGTTCTCACCATAAAGAAAACAAAAGAGTCTGGGATCTAAACATTTTTAAATATTTCTCCTCTCTACTGTTGATATGACCCGTGATCACTGAATCCCAATTTCCACATCTGCAAAGTGGGTATAACCAACATGTTAGCAATTCCTCTAGGCTCTGCCCAAGAGTTACTTAGCAACAGCTTGCTCCTCTTCCTCTCTCTCCATCTTCCCTCCCTCTCCCTCTCCTCCTCACCCCCATCTTTTCCCTATGTGTTCCAGCCGGCCTCTTCCTCTCCTCCTCTCTCTTCTCTCTTTCTGTCCTTCTCTGTCTCCCTTCTTCTGTCTCTACCCCCATTTCCAGGTTCCGGCTCTGCTCTCTCCCTGGCTCCCTTCCCTCAATAAACTTCCTTTTGTACCCCTGTGGCTGGTTCTATTGTTCAGGGGATACCTTGGCTGGGCCCACTGAGGTGCTCCTTCCCGCTGCATTAGACAGCATTTTATAAACCACAAACACAACCTTTTACTGCAGGGTGGATCTGTGAAACCCTTTAGGTAGGTATTATGAAGGCTTCCTGGCACACAGCATTGGATAAACATAACAGAGGAAGGTTCTGGGTGCAGTGGCATCTCGACTGGGACCCTTCCTCCGGATATCTTAGCCAGTTTGTGTCCTTTTAACCTACTCTTGCTGTGGAGACCACTGCGTTAACAAAGTATCATTTTACGACCTTCCCTCAGCTGCTCTCTAGCTGGCTCCTGGTGGATGGCTAGGAGACAGAACTAGGTTCTGCCCTCAACTCTTACTTTTCCACAGCCCATCCAGCCTCCACGCCAGCTTCTATCAATGGGCACAAGGTACTTGCCTCCTTTTTCAGGGGTTCTGGAGATCTGGCGAGTTATCATACGACTCTTGGAGGGACTTGGTCATTTAGAAAGGAAACTGTGCTAATGGAAATGGTGGGGTCTTAGACGGGCCTCTGTCAGACATGACACAGGCTGCCGTATTCTAGGGAAGTCACATTTTCCGTTCACTCCTTCCTGCCCATCTCTCATCGCTCATTTAAATATGGGTTTTGATGTGACTCAAAGGAGAATGTAAGTTGTCCCAAGAGGTCCTGGAGCCCTGGACAATAGCTCTGTTACCCAACAACCCCCATTCCTCATTCCTTGCAAATTCTGCTCCCTAAGCAGCAGTGGAATAAATCCTCGAAGCTTTAAGGGCTAGAATTCTCTCGATTCTTTCTGGCACCAGGTTTCCATGGCAACCCAAAGCTCTCCTTTGCCACCTTGGAGAATGTCATTAGGCTGTGAGGGGGAAGTGACAAAGCCACAATGTCTCAGGCTGCTGCAGGCCTCAGGGAGGCAGCCTGCCTGGCAGGAGTCCTTTTGTGCCAGGTTGTTTTATTTTCCTCTGAAAGAGGCTACACACAAGCCATTTCCTTATGACTGACCAGTAAAGGCTATTCTCCTCTCAGGGAAAAACAAACAAAACAAAACAAAAAACAAACAACAACAACAGCAACAAAAACCAACAACAAAAACCCAAAACTAATGAAATGTACATCATCGTCCAGTCAAAGAATTGACCAGCTTCCAGTGGCTCAAGAGAAATGACCCAGTGAAGAAAAGGACTTAAGGACTTTGCCTGCCTCATTTTGCTGTCTCTCCCGTCCACGTAGTTAATGTGTGAGAAAGCTGGATTTGAGGCAGTGAAAGAACCTTGGAAGGAGAGGCTGGGAGGGGTCTGCAGCTTTTTCTAGACAGAGAACTCCATCTTCATTTATGGGAAACTGGCCCTGGTATACGCAGCCACATTTAGGACCCAGGCGACTGTGGGGAACGGAGAACGTCGGAGGCCTTCTGCACAGTTCTTTGTCAGCTGGTAATCCTGACCTAAGGCTCAAGGAAGCCCATGTGTCTTAGCTCATTTCCCGTTGCTCTAACCAAATGCCACCGACTAGGCAATTGGTAATTTATTAGAAGATAAAGGTTCATTTGGCTCAAGTTCTGGAGCCCGAGGAGTCCAAGAGCCTGCTGCTGGTGTGGCCTCTGTGCAGCAACCTGATAGGGCAAGACAGAGCAGAGCCGGACGCTACCTGGAACCTCTTCCTTTTCCTATAAAGCTATTGGTGCCCTCTGGGGTTCCACCCAGACAAGTCCATCAAATCTAATTACCTCCCCAAAGCACCGCCTCAAAAATACCATCAATAGGCTGGGGGTGTGGCACACCTTTAATCCCAGCACCTGGGAGGCAGAGGCAAGTGTAATCTTCTAAGTTTGAGGCCAGCCTGGTCTACATAGCAAATCTCAGGACAGCCAGCCAGGGTTACACAAGAGTGACTCTGTCATAAAAATAAAAATGCCATCGATATACAAGTTTGAGGATTAAGTTGCTAACAGGCGAGGCTTTGAGGAACACAGTCAAACCGTGGCTTTCCGGATTGCTCACCCTGCCTCTGCCCTGATTCCTTATTCTTTAGGTCCCTTATTCTTTAGGTCTGTAGGTCCCTTTCACTGAGGCCCAGAAAGAGTCTTTTTCAGACAATCTGGCCACAGTGTCCTACTCTGCTCAGACAGTACCCTGGGTAAAGTCCAGTCATTATCCTCAGAGCCCCAAATAGTGGGTTCGTATTTGACCTTCCAGCACGATCCCCTGGAAATGCTCTCACTGGCGCAGCTAAATTGAGCTTCAGCTGGCTAACCAAACACTGTTCCTCCTACCCTCTTTTCCTTTGCTTAAGTTGTTCCTCTGCCTGAAGCAGATCCTTCCTGCAATCTATGGAGCCCCTGGCTGACTGAGCTGCTTGAGCCTGCACTGCTCAGACCACCATACCTCTTCACCTCCTTGCAGACTCCAGTACACCCCACAACTGCCCACCGATGTGGTTGTCTCCTCTACTGACTGTGGATGTTATATCTGCTTCTGTATGGGCCTTCACCAGGGAGCAGGTGCCCAGGATTCAGGAAGGGATAGAAAACCCCAACTCATAAAGACAGAATTAGAAAGGCTTAAAGAGAAGCAGGAAGTCAGGAGGCTTATGGAATGATCATGCAAAATGTCACGGGATTGTGCGTGTACTAAACATTGAGCAAGGCGAACTTACTTTGCCTTCATGTCAGAAAAATCTATTAATTGAATCACCAATTTTATAGATTAGAAAACACAGGGGCTGGAGAGATGGCTCAGAGGTTAAGAGCACTGGATGCTCTTCCAGAGGTCCTGAGTTCAATTCCCAGCAACCACATTGTGCCTCACAACCATCTCTAATGAGATCTGGTGCAGAACATGCAGGCAGAACACTGTACACATAATAAAATGAATAAATCTTAAAAAGGAGAAAACACTAGGTGACTCTTTTAATACATAGCTAGAGAAAAACCTTGAAAAAGGAACACTCATGTCGTCCTAATATAAACCCTGTCCTGTCCTAGTGATCCATGCGGCCCAAACACCAGCTGTCCTAAGAGATGCAGAAGCCTCCCTCTCTGCACCCCCTCTGCTCATCAACGGAGCCAAGTCCCGGCTAATTCAGGAAGGCAAAGAACAAACAAACAAACAAACACAACAACAACCAAAAATACAACGTCCAAAACAAAAACCCAAACAGCTAAAGGAAAAACAAACAAACAAACAAACAAAAACAACAAACAAATGAAAACCTCTAAAATATGCTGATTAAAGGAGTAAAATTTCTAACAAATAAAACTGTCAGCATTCGCAGGCCCAAGAAAGCAAGACAGCGAAACTGATAGGATAGCAGAACTAAAAAGAGGCATCAGTAAATGGAAGCTAGAGACAGACATGTATGCAGCATTTGAACATTTAGTAATTCCCTTTAGTATATAGTAAAAATTATAGGTTGTAACTTAAGTTCCCACTTGTAATTAAAGCTAAGATATATGTACATATAGATATATATATGATCTATAAATAAGATCAACTAAGAATTCCTATAAATTCTTTTTTTTTTTTAATTAACTTGAGTGTTTCTTATTTACATTTCGAGTGTTATTCCCTTTCCCGGTTTCCGGGCAAACATCCCCCTAATCCCTCCCCCTCCCCTTCTTTATTCCTATTAATTCTTAATAGGAATTTTTAAGACTTACATGAAGAAAATTATTATTTAAAATTTATTTTAGATTTATTTATTCATTTATTTTATGCATCTAAGTGTTTTGTCCGTGCAGCATGTGTGTATCCGGTGCACACGGATATCAGAAGGGAGCATCAGATCCCCTGGAACTGGAGTTACAGACGGCTGTGAGCTGCCATGTGGGAACTAGACCTGGGTCCTCCGGAAGAGTAGCCAGTGCTCTTAACTACTGAGTCATCTCAGCGAGGGAAATAATTAAGACTTACAAAATGAATAACAATAGTATCTCAAACTCCCTTGTGAATGGAAATTTGTGGGGACCTAGTGCAGTATGAAAACATTTGCCTAGTGTGAACGAGAACCTGAATTCCAGCACGGAAGGAAAGAGAGGTGTCGGGAGGGGAGAAAGGAAGGAGAGAAGGAAAAGAGAACTCATGGCAGAATGCAGATAGAGATACATTATAAAACGCCAAAGTCCCTTCCACATGCTCATCATAGGCAACGCAATTCTAGTCAGAGTTTGATGTGATTTTAATGAAACAGTAAGGTTTCAAATTTGACATTAAACATGTGTAAAAATTACTGGGGAGAATTTCAAAAAGGAGGAATGATGGTGATATAAAATCATACTCAAAGGTGTTTGGAGCTGGAGAGATGACCCGGCATTTAGGGGCGTGGGCTGCTCCTCTAGAGGCCCTGGGTTTGGGTCCCAGACACCACACAAGGCAGCTTCCAATCACCCGGAACTTCAGCCCCAGGGGATCCAGCACCCTCTTCTGACCTCTCATGGCATTAGGCACACACATCTGGTGCACACAATTCACGCAGCACACACATATACACATAAAAACAGATAAATCTTTATAACAGTGTTTATTGACTCAGGAATACCCATCGGTTAATAGAATAAAATACTATGGAAGCAAGTGAACTTGAGAATCTATTTCATATTGATGAACACGATGAACTCAAGTAGCATGACTTCCTCGGGAGGAAAATCGAGAGTAAGGCTAACAGTTTTATGGAATTTACCATGGAAAATAGACTGCTATGTAATTATTGACACAAATGATTCCTCACACACTGTAAAGTGAGAGGGGTCAACTGTGCTGCAAAAGGCATGTTTAATTCCATTTCTGATTTAAGACCCAATACACCTGCTCCTTAGTATTACAGTGAGACTATTATTGGCTTACAGGTGGTTCTGCTAGGCTCCTCCCAGGGACCTAGCAATAGCTTACGTCACCACGTGTAGCTGTTAGTACTTTCCTAGCTAGGTGCTCGTGGTCTGGTTTATAAAAAGGACCATTCCCTACCCCAGCCTCCCATCTCCCTCTCCCTCTCCCTTCCCCCTCCCCTTCCCCCTCCTCTCCCCTTCCCCCTCCTCTCCCCTTCCCCCTCCTCTCCCCTTCCCCCTCCCATCCCCCTCCCCTTTTCCTTTTCCCTCACCCCTCTCCCTTCCTTCCCCTCTCCCCTTCCCCCTCCCCTCCCCTCCCCCTGCCCCCTCCCTCTCCCTATCCCCATTTTCTCTGCCCTGTGACTACCTCTGCTCCCGTATTCAGGTCCCCATTCCTCTCCCTTTCCACAAATAAACCTCCCTTATACCAGGTCTGTCTCATGGTGATTTTTCAGGGGGTCACCTTGGCATGGGCCTGCCAGGTACCCCCTTACCTCCACTCGCCACATTATACTTCCTAACAACTATGTACTGGTAAACTATCATAAGTTGGATCGTATTTACCACATTAGTCTACAAAGCTTCTTGGCCCAGCCCTTGGGCAAAATCACATAATGAAGAACATGTTTTGTAATGCAGTGTTCTACATCACATGTATCTTGTTACACATTGAAGAGAGAGCGAGAGAGCAAGAGAGCGAGAGAGAGCAAGAGAGCGAGAGAGAGCAAGAGAGCGAGAGAGAGCAAGAGAGCGAGAGAGCAGGGAGAGAGAGCGGGGGGAGAGAGCGAGAGCAAGAGCGAGAGCGAAAGAGAATATGAACAGCCATTTTCCTCACAGCCTCCCTAGGACTCACTGTCCCTGCCCAGTACTTAGGTACTTCAAACAATCCATCATGGTGGGTGGGCGTGGGGAGTTGATGGTGTCTGTTGGGAGCTCAGATCTTCCCCACCACCCACTTCATTTTCCCTAGGCAAACCCCGCCCATCAGTTCCTTGTCTAGCGTTTGGGATGCCTTCCCTCCCAGACTCATAGCTTGACTATTCCTTAGTTTCACTTCCGGCTCCACTGTGAGCGCTGGTCAATGTTAAGCGTACAGGCGATTCCACTAGGCTTCTCCCAGGGACCTAGCAACTGCTTACTCCATTACATCATCCCCTGTCTGCTGCCGGTACCCGGCATATAAAAGGACTGCTTACCACCACAGTTCTCTCTGTTCACGTGTCTCTTGTAGATCTCTCCCTCTTTTCTGTCCTCTGTGCCCCATCCTCTTCTCTGCTTTCATGGCTCCGTGTAGTCTGTCTGTCTACCTTGTCCACTTGTCTGCCTCTACCCCTTCTCCAGACCCTCACTCCCTTCCCTTCCCCCAAATAAACCCCCTTAAACCAGGTCTGTTGCACGGCATTATTTCTCGGGGGAGCATCTTGGCCTGGGCCCACCAGGTACCCCCTCACCGCATTGTATTTCATAACAGTCTTCCCATCCGAGTGCTGGGGGGTGGTAAGAAAAATGGGTGCCAAGACCACACAGCGGCAGTGCCCCGAGGAGCAAAAGCCCCTCCCAGGACGCTAGAGAATATGGGACCCTTGTCAAACTGTCATCTTTATTCATCTTCTGCCTTCATTCCGTTACCTTCTGTGTGGTGATTATTCTGATCTGCCAAGCTGTCTCTCACAGCGTGAGCACCACGCTGACGAGCTCTTTGTTCTCCATTTGTTATATGTGGAGGACCTAGGAGTGTGTCTGGCTCCAGGAGTCACTCAACAGATAGTTCCGGGTAACTTCCATTTCACAATTTCACAAGTTCTTGAGCAAATATAAAAGGGGCTGCTTCCTCTGCCCAGCCTACGTAACGGTGCTTCTGGAGGGCCGGGACGGAATATTTAGAGCCAGGGCTTTCTGGCTCCAACCTGCAGGACTAAACAAAGGATGCCCTCAATTTTTATAGGCATTATCTTTTGTTCTTTTTTTTCTCCTCAGAATTTTCCAGTACCATTTGAGCTACCCATTTTGTGAGCCTCCGGACATTTCCCCCCACTGAAGCTTCATTTCCACAGCTTGCATAGTGTAATCCCCAGGTTGCGGCTGTGGGCCCAGCGTGGCCCTGGGGATGCAGCCTGAGGATTTGCGTTCTCCTATGAGCTTTGATCACATACGTTTTCAGTATACCCGGCAAGGATTTATCAGACTAAAGGTTTTCTGCATCTCCTTCCCACAGCCAGACTCAAGGAGACTCACTAATCGTCTGCTCATCCTCAGAATGCTGCACACTTCTTCCCCAGAGTGTTGCTTCCCCAAAGCACTGTTTTCTGGAGGTAAAATGCCACATTTGATCTAACCTTTCTAGGCACTAATGAGAGCAGCACCCATCAGCCTGAGCTGTTGGCAGCGGGAAGACCTGGCCTAGCACCAGCCCACAAGGGTGAGCTGGGGATCTAGCAGCAGGTCCCTGCACAGCTGAGTTTATTGTGTGCCCTTATCCATAGTAGCCAAGCTAGGACTTCAGTTCAGGTGTCCATCAGCAGATGACCAGACAGGAGAGCACGGTAGGGACACACACTGGCATTTCCTTCAGCCACAGAGGACAAGGGAATGACAGCATCTCAAGGACAACGGACAGAACTGGAGATTAGTATATGATATGAGATAAGCCAGATTCAGAAAGAGAGATATCACTTATTTTCTTTTCTCTGTGGGACCTAGATTTTACATTCACATTACATATATGATCGTGCATGTATATCCACACATATCATGAAAGCAAAGGGGGAGGGGCATTTAACAAAGGAAGGAGGCTTGGAGCAGCGAGGGGACAAGAGAGGGTAATGGGGTAGAGCTGGTCCAAGGTCCTGGTGTATGAAAATGTCATCAGGAAACTGTCACTTTTTATCAAGAGTATTTGCTTTTTTTTTTATTTTTTATTTTTAGAATAGAGAGGTTTTCAGGAAGCAGGAAAGATTATGCAGGGAGAAGAAAAGTAGTTACTGCCTTAGGTGAGGCCTTGGGAAAGAAGATAGATTTCCCGAGCAGAGATCATTCTCCATGTCTGTAAAGTGGGCACAGTCAGCTGTCTCCTGGACTGAGATCAGCATGGTCACAGAGTCCAACCATTCCTGTGCCCTCTGGATTTCCCCCATCGTCCTGTAATGGAGCCTTTACCAGGAAAACAAACCTTGAACAGTTACGATGCCTTTGTGAGAGAATCCCTCAAAAGTCCAGTCTGAGCACAACTCTGGTGCATAGCATTGGGCCAATCGCTTGCCGGGGTGCGCACCCAGTGAGGCAGCTCTTTGACGCAAGCCCCGGGAGCCTGCCTCCGCTGCCTGCCACTGCTGCCTGCACCGTGTGGGTCTGACAAAGCCCTGTGCTCCTTCTGTGGAACTGCGTTTTTCACATCACCCTCCGAGGATGCTCTGTGGCTTTAAGTACGTTACTACCTCAATGTTGGTGGAACATTTACCTGATGAATCTTATAACCAAATAAAGAGGGGATAATTAAGCCACCTGCCGTCCTTGTGTGGCGAGCACAGCTCAGGGCTGAGAACATGCCACGTGGGGACTGCAGCTGCTGCTGGGCATCCTTCTCAGTTTCCACAGTGGCCCTAGCCTAGATTCCTCTCAGCCACAGGCAGGGTGCAGCCTGGTGCTTGTGTTCACACTGGGAGCTAACCACAGTTAGCCTAAAGCTCATTCCTAATGTAGCCAGATCTGTGACCTAAGCTGGTGGCAGGCTCCTGTGGTGGAGGAATTCAGTGACCAAGGTCTCATGCTAACACGTTAGTGAAGCAGGTGGACATTTTGTCACTCGCTGCTGTTCCAAAGCAGGATCTGGGCAGATCTTCCAGTTGAGAGGACAGAAGAAGGAGAAAAGCCTGAACCCCCACCCACAGGCAAGAGAGGCAGTGCGCGTCCATCCTCAGGGGAGAGCAGCGACCCGATGGATTTCACTCCACAATTTAAAGATTCCATAAACCACGGCGAACAGCATAATTACAGTGCCACTGACATTTCTGCCATTTATTTGTGTGAAACACTGACAGGCTTTATCTGTTGAACCTCCCAGCAATCTATTATTTAAGTCTGGCCTCATTGCATGTTGGAAAGAGCAGGATCCTGGAGTTAAGGCTGCCAGGAAAAACAACGGGGTTCTGCAGGCCGGCAAGCTAAACTTGGCTTTCCCTCATAATGTTCAAGAACGATGAAGTGAGGGCATAGCCCACAGGAGGATACCGGGGAGATGCACAGCCCATTCCTGACTGTGCCCTGAGACACTGTCGTCAGACGCTTGTCTGTGGCACCAGGTGGATTTGGTAAAATCCAATCTAAAACAAAGCCGTGTCTAAACCTCTTTGCATTTCAGTTATGGAGCCATGAAAAGTAAAAATCCCTTCCAGATGTAAAGTCACCGACCACATGTTCCATGGACTCCAGCATCCAGGGGCAATCAGCGTCCGTCCCACACTTCCCTGGGTTTAGCTGACAGTTGGAAAAGAACACGATCTCTCTACCTCCAAAGATGCCCTTTCTATCTCTGAGAAAACAGGGTGTGCCGTTATAGGACCTAACGATCAGATCCTTCAGAGTTGAGCTGTTTGGCCTGATGTGTGGGATTGGATTCAAAGGCTAAAAATGGAACAGTGTTGTAACGATGGCGTTCTGTCACACTAAGTGTGCATCTCTTGCTGGAAGGAAACAAAGGAAGACATTTAGTAATGGCACAGAGAGTGAGAGACTTAGTGGTCTGAGCCCTCTCACAACCCCAGGGGGTCAGTTCTTCCTTTGCAGTCTCTAGAACACTGATTCTTAACCCGAAGGTCACGACCCCGGCATGGGTCACATAGCAGATGTCCTGCATATCAGATATTTACATTCCGATTCATAACAGTAGCAAAATTACAGTTAGGAAGTAGCAACAAAATAATTTCACGGTTGGGCGTCACCACAGCGTGAGGAGCTAATTGTACGAAAGGGTTGTGGCATTAGGAAGGTTGAGAACCGCTGCTCTAGAGAGTAGCATGGTTTATAAGGATAACACAATAACATCAGGGAGTGGAGAGGCGGCTTAGAAGCTACGAGCGCTTACTGTTCTCGAAGGTTTGGTTCCTAGCACCCACATCAGACAGCTCACAACTGCCTGTAACAAGGGATCCAACACCCTTGTCTGCCCTCTGCCAGCGCATGCCGCACACTGTAAAGTCATGTGCACGCACACGTACATTTAAAAAGAGGCAAGTACTCTTTTAAAAAGACGGATGTGTTGACACACATCAGAGAAGCTGAAGCAGGAGGATCTCTGGTTTAGGCCAGGTTACATAGCAAGAACCTGTCTTGAACAGAACAAAACACAAAAAAGCCAACAATAAGATAACCCAGAAAGACAGCCCAGAATATGTGATCAGTACTCACGCTCACTCATTGTTTTATTTAATGTCGTTGGATGATCTCATTGGATGATGATGCTATGCTGATGGAGGAACTCGATAAACGGTTAATACCCTCTTCTTACCATTCACACCTTAAGCCTGAAGACCAGCTTACTGCTACCCTTCTCTCTCAAGGGATACACAGAGTGTGATCACAAAGAGACCACAGATCACTCCCTGGTTTATCATCTGTAAACCTGGCTGACGACCTCGCGGAGGTGTGAGAGCTGAGTCTCATAGCTGCTCATCCATTTGTGAGCTTTTTCTTTCTTGGTGAGTGGCTGCCACTCACTGCCTTTCACCTCCCAGTTGTAATGGACCGGAATGAGTTTATGTCTTGGTGATGAAAAGCCCAACGCAAACAGGGCTGAGAAACAAAAAGAGGAGACTTATTATTTCCTGCAGTCAAGGACAGCTTGCAAATTGTTTCAAGGCAATGCCCACTCCCACCTCTGACAAAAGGATGGCTTCTTTTATTTGGGAAGTCCATGTGTGTTCGTAATAAGGAGCCTTATCGCTGGGCAGTGGTGGCATTTGCCTTTACTCCCACCACTTGGGAGGCAGAGGCAGGTGGATCTCTGAGTTCAGGGCCAGCCTGGTCTACAGAGTGAGTTCCAGGACAGCCAGGGCTATGAAATGAGACCCTGTCTCAAAAACGGGGTCCCTGGGGGCACCCCCTACTGAGTGTTCTCAGTTAAGGAGCTCTCTTCTAAGTGCACTCAGCCTCAGATCACAATGTAAAAAGGAAAGATGGTAATGCTTAGCTAATGGTCGTGGAAGACATATTTGAAAGGTCATTCACCCACTTGCCAGGCGGTGGGCTAAACTACCCCCGATAGCCCAGGCTTGACCCAGGGAGGGCGTGGCTCTAAGACCTGTGTGACTTGGAAGAGCAAAGGGCATCTTCTGGGCTATTTAATCCCAGGCCCCCTCCTCTCTCTTCCCAACGATTCTTCCTCTCTTTTCATTTCACCAGGGCTTCTCCACCCACGAGTGCAGCCAGCCGCGCTGTGATGCCATTACCAATCAAGGCGTCAAGTTTAAATGCTAGTTAGTTCAGAGGGAAAGCCCACCTGCCAAAGGGGAAAAACCAGTGAAAGGAAGTATCCCGTTGGCCTTCATGCTTTTCCCTAGCCCGTGACACAGTCACAGCTCCTGAGCACCGCTCCTCCTCAGAAAGCCTCCTCGGGCATTGTTCAAGGGATCGCCGACATTTTCTGGAAATGACAATGCAGTGAAAATTTGAGGTCAGCAGTCACACCATTTCTGTCTAACAGCTCAGGGCTGCTCTGAGGATTTGGTGAGATATGAGGGATAAGGGTGGCCATGCTCTTGGGATGTCAGCCTTATTTATGAACCGGGGTGGTTGTGATCTAGTGACATTTCATCCACATAAACAAGAAGTAGGCAGAAGTTTGCATGAGTGACTGAAGGGAAGCTAGCTGCATTGATGACCCGTCCCTCTTTTTATATGGAATGCCTGTCTTATGTCAAACGCTTTGCCCGTCTGTCTCCGCTTATTTCCCTGACAGCCATGGAGGCTGCTGTGACTCATCAGTATCTAAAGACTGACAGAAGCCAGAGGGGTGACAGGATGCACCTGGCGTGTACAGCAGCGGAGCAGGGTCCTGAGCAGGTGCAGGATTCCAGAGACCAGGCTCAGAGCTGCAGAGCAGAGATGACGAGCACAGAGGCAAAAGCTGAAAGGGCATGGACAATAATCACGTTAAACAAACTAGATTGGTCTCAGGACGGCAGATCCGCATTTCCTTTCGTTTGCCCTTCCTAGATTTTGTATGGGCACACGCAATCATGTGTAAGTGTATATAAGTGACACCAAAAATAGAAGAGAATCTGTGTAGGAGACTGAAGGAGACCGGTCAAAGGGGCAGAAGGGAAGGAATTATCTTAGGGTCTCCTAAAGATAAATGATAAAACCCCATGACCAAAGCAAGCTGGGAAAGAGAGGGTAATTCCACCTTACAGCTTAATTGTTCAAAATCTAGGGAAGTCAGGGCAGAAAGGCGGTGAAGGAGCTGGTGAAGAGGCCATGGAGGAGTGCTGCCTACTGGGCTGCTCCTCATGGCTTGTTCGGCCTGCTTTCTTATACTAAGAGGACCACCTGCTCACGGCCCACAGGGAGCCGAGCCTTCTCACATCATTAATAAAGGAAATGCTCGGCAAGTCAATCTGGTGGGAGCATTTTCTCAATTGAGGTTCTCTCTTCCCAAATGACTGAAGCTTGTGTCAAGCTGACACAAAACCAGCTAGCACAGGGGCGGTAGGGCAGTATGGGGGAGAGAACAGTCAGTGTACATAGCATACTCATGAAATGCGCTTACGTAACCCAGGCCCATGAATGGTGAATATACACAAGGGGTGGGGTGGGGGGGTAAGCCTCCAGGGAACCGGAGAGGTCAGAGGAAGAAACCTGCCAGGTTTGGGAGGAACAGAAAGCCCAATCAAAGAACAATGGTTAAGTTACAACCTCAAATCCTCACTGGAGTCCCTGGCATCGAGGGGACAGAGAGTGTTTGGGGCCTGGGGAAAGTGGAGGAAGTCTGAGGGAGGGCAGTTGGGAAAGCTCCCCCCTCTAGTCCAGGAAAATGTCAGCCCTGAGGACAGGTATCTGGCTTTATCTGGCCTCTGTCTCCAATATGTCAAGGAGGTCATGGGGCATCCCAGCTGGTAGCTGGTCCTCAGGAAGGGTTCGGGATGAGAGTGGGCAGTGTCTCACCTGTCTTGTTGCTGTGACAGAATGCCAGGCCAAAGGAATTTGAAGGAGGAAGGACTTGGTGACAGTTGGAGACCATCGTCTATCATGGACAGGAAGTCATGGTGGCAGAGCTTGAGGAAGCAGGAGACCATGTATCATCTTTATTTAGGAAGCAGGGAGCAACAGGCAAGAGCGCTGGGTTACTGTTCTTTTTCTCTCAGCCCAGGACAGCAGCCCATGGTACCTCTGACTTCACACTTTGCCAACACCACACACAGATACAGAGTGAAAATAACCAAGGTTGGTTTTTTTTTTTCCTGCCATTTCTTTTTTTTTTTTTTTTTGGTTCTTTTTTTCGGAGCTGGGGACCGAACCCAGGGCCTTGCACTTCCTAGGCAAGCGCTCTAACCACTGAGCTAAATCCCCAACCCCTTTTTCCTGCCATTTCAAGTGAGCATCATCGGGGTCACCAAGAGTTTTGACCCATTAAAATTAGTTTTAAAAATGACTGTAACTAAGGTCAAAAAGCATGAGTCAGACACAAGGAGCTGGCTCTCTGGTTTTCACACTGCATTGGTGCGTCTGTGAGCTGCCTAGGACTGAAACACAGTGGGTCTGGCTCACATGGGAAAACTTCTGCTCCAGCTCGGATTGCTGCAGACTCCTTTCTTATGCTAGGCCATGAGAACTTCCAATCATCGGCAGAGGGCCTTTTCTGGATAAATTGATGGATGTGTCACAGAACTAAGCAAAGACTCTTAACAGGACAGGAAATGATGTATCCCCTTTGTTGCTAGTATGTGAATGTTGGAAATAACTTCCTGGACTTCACCTCCAGAAACGGTTCCAACTGTGCCATTCCTCTTAAGGATGCTTTTGGAAGTGCTATGCATGAAGTATGTGTGAGGTAAGACTTGGTCTGCATTCAGAATGATGAAATAGAAGCATTGGCAGGCTCAGTCCTTCAGGGAGAAGCAGTGTGTAGAAGTCTCCAGGGCCACGCGTTTGCAAACATTTCCTTTGTGTTTTTGTTTCATTAAACCTTGAGCTTGCTACATTGTTTTTATCTCCAGGAAGCTCAGGCCACCTCCCCTATGTGTTGGATGCTCTTGCTATTTCTGGGGGGCAAAAAAAGCAGCATCTTTTTCTTTTAAACCTAGTTTAGGATGCTGGGAAAGGTGTGGCAAGTTAATGTCTAGTAGATACTAGCTCTCGAAGAAATATGGGCGGCAGGCAAAAAGTCAAGTGCATTGAAGCTTCTGGAGAACGAGAAGCTTCTGGAGGGAGAGTCAAGGTGCAGTAGGGAACCAACACACCAGGAGCCCCTCACCTTTGCAGCTTTAGACTAAGGATGAGCTGGGCTCTTACAAGGGGAAACCAAAGAGAAAAGCCACTGTCTTCTTGAGGGACAGGAGCACAGTACCTAGAGAAGTCACAGAAGGGAGAGGGTAGGAGGTGAAGGAAGAAGGAGATCTAGGCACGAGGACTGTGGAAACTGCCCTAGCATTCAGGAGAGCTCCACATCAAGCGTGCAGAAGTAGCCGAAGAGAGTTTAAACACTGACGTGAGAATTCAGCCACCCTGCACTACAGACAAGCCTGGACCACAGCTTAGCTGTGCCTGGTGGTCTGCTAAGACATCACGGTCTGCCAAGATGAAGGCAAACAGCATGTTTGGGAGTAGTGCGGCAGACATTCCGCTTCTGAAGCACGTTACCAAATAGTTTCAGAATGAAATGAAAGTAGCGAGTGGGGATTGGGGATTTAGCTCAGTGGTAGAGCGCTTGCCTAGCAAGCACAAGGCCCTGGGTTCGGTCCCCAGCTCCGGAAAAAAAAAAAAAAAGTAGCGAGTGTATGAAGAACCGGGAAGTCTGTCCCATTTTCAAAAGGCAAGAAAACTCAGTAACGAAGTAGTTAACTCCCTTCCGACACCATCAAAGCAATGAAATGGCCATCGTGCAGGTGGAGAAGGTATCTGCAAGTCCCAGAGCTGACAACAGACCTTTATCCAGAATACATTAAAAACCCTCAAAACTCAACAAGTCAAGGACAGTGGAGAAGGAATGGCCAGAATGCTGAATAGGATCAAAGGTTCTGCAAGGCGGTTGTGGTAGTGTGTGGTTGTCATCCCAGGACTGGGGAGGCACAGATAAGTGGGTCCCTAGGGCTTGCTGGTGAGCAGGCCAAGCCTACTTGGGAAGCTCTAGGCCCTGTCTCTCTCTCATACACAACAGGTAGACAGCCCCTGAGAAACGACACTCAAGGTTGTGTGTTACCCAAACACATGTATAGACAGGTGTACACACACATGCACTTACAGGCACCTGCACACACAAAGGAGATGGCAATGGCCATATCACGGAAATACGTTCAATGTCATCAATGCAAATTAAAAACATGACAAGAAACTAATGCCGCACACTTACTAGACTAGGTAACAGTGATGGTTTGTATATACTTGGCCCCGGGAGCGGCAGTATTAGGTATAGGCTTGCTGGAGTAGGTGTGTCACTGTGGGTGTGGGCTGTAATACCCTCGACCTAGCTGCCTGGAAGTCAGTATTCTGCTAGCAGCCTTCAGATGAAGATGTAGAACTCTCAGCTCCTCCTGCACCATGCCTGCCTGGATGCTGCCATGTTCCTGCTTTGGTGATAATGGACTGAACCTCTGAACCTGTAAGCCAGCCCCGATTAAATGTCTTTATAAGAGTTGCCTTGGTCACGGTGTCTGTTCACAGCAGTAAAACCCTAACTAAGACAGTAACGTAATTAGTAACATAAAATGATTGTAAACTTAACGGCACGAACTGCTGGTGAAGTTAGGGAGCAACTGAGACGTTCACAGACAACTGGCAGAAAAATAAAAATGGCATTGACACTCTGGAAAGCAGCCAGATGGCGTCTTATGAAGTTTATATTTGTCACATGACCCAGGAAATCATTCCCAGGTGCTTGCTCAAATGAAGTGAAATGCATAAGCAAATATAATAGTGGTTTTATCTGCAGTAAACAGAGTCGAGAAGGGGCTTTATGTTTTCTTCAACAGGTAAATGGATGCATTAACTTTGGCATAGCCATAAAATGGTATACTGTGTAGTATTAAAAAGGAAATAAATATTGATATATTGCTAAGGTTTGACAGGATGATAAACCTCAAGTTCATTGTGCTAAGCAAAAGGAGCTATAATTTCTTTTTACATACTATCCCAGGAAACACTCGACTGCAAGGGTATAAAGACTAGAGAATCACTCTGCCATAATCCAGAATACGGACGGTAGCATCAGATGGACGGATTCATTCTGTGTCAAGATTCTTTAAATATTGCATTTTAAATGGGTCTAGTTTTTTTTGACATAGACTTCACCTTGATGCAATGGAATTTTAAATCCTGCTCTAAATCTGTCCCTACCAAGATCTCTGGGACATCATGCGGTCTTCCTCTAGACCCCCACGGGTTGATGCTTTATGTGGCTGACCCTGCTGGCATGTGGGTCTAAAGTTCTTCGTTTTCCAAAGGTTACTGTGTTTCATTATTCTTCAACCCTAGGCAAGGAGCCTAGAGCCCATCCCTACAACAAATACATATTGTGTGCCTATTATGGACATGTGAGCGATTAAAGTGTGGCTAGAGGGGAAGTTATAACCTGGGAGATGACTGAAAGAAACTCTCTCAGCCCCAGTTCTTTCATCTACAAAACAGAGGCAGTAATAGGGGTGGGCAGGAGGTGGATGGGGAATGGATGAACGAGGGGGAGATAGATAGATTCGGATGGTAGGATCCTCGGGTGGATAGCTGGTTCATTTTTGACAGCTTGACACAAACTAGAGTTACCTGGGAAAGTACCCTTCTCAGATTAGCTTGTGGGTAAGTCTGCTGTGCGTTTCTTGACAGGTGTGGGAGGTCCCTATTTATGGTGGGCGGTGCCACTCCTAGGTAGGTGGTCCTGGGCTGTGTAAGAAAGGCAACTGAGCGAGCCAGGGAGAGCAAACCAGTGAGCGGTATTCCTCCCCAGTCCTTGCTTCGGTTCTTGTCCCTAAATTCGTGCCTTGAGCTCTTACCTTGGCCTCCCTTGATGATGGACTGCAACCCATAGGCCAAGCAAACCCTTTCTCCTCCAAGTTGCTTTTGGTCCTGGTATTTATCACAGTGGCAGGAGCCAAAGCAAGATAGGTGGGTCGGAAGATGGTGGGTGAACAGAGGGATTGTGGATAGGGTAGATGGATAGATGAGGAGGCGGGATTGAGAGGAAACAGGAGGATGGATGGGGGCGTTTTATATGCTGTAAGCATGTTGTACTGCATGTGGTAGAAAGGAATGTCACGGACATTTGAAAAATCCCTTACCATGTATGCACTGCTAATGGTTTGTTCTGAGTTCATCTTTAACCCAGATTGTGATTTGGGAGGAACACGGGGCTCATTGGCCTCGGGAGAATGCAAAACCCTCTGTAAACAGAAAGATGTTAATGAGGGAAAACTGCAGAAGACATAAACCCATAGCACAGATCTCAGAGATGATGGGGGACACCCGAGCAGAGGGAGAAGACTAAACTTCTTTCTCGTTTGCTATAAAGCGTCGAAGACAAAGTGGGTATTGATCCTGCATCTTCCCAGACTGCTGCCTCTGAATGAAGCACAACGTAGAGGTTCAGTTCCTGCCACTGATATTCGTGGTGGTGGGCACTGTGAACTCTGGGACTCTTGTTACAGAGGGATGGAGGATGACGATGAGGATGATTGACAAGAGGGGCATAGGGGCATGGGTGGATGGATGGACGTGTGGATGGTGGGTGAATATATAGATGGGAGAGAAGGGGTAGGGGATGGGCGGGGATGGATGGGAGGATTTACATTTATATGGATGGGTGACCAACCAAAGCAGAAAGCACACAGATGTGAGCAGGAACCCTCTGCGCATCTTAGCAGTTGTGAAAACTGACGAGAGGTGGGTGTGCACAATGGTGGGTGTGCACTGATGTCTTCACGGTGGAAGCTCTTTGTGTAGGTTTTCTAATTTTACTCTCACAACCATGGGGGTTCTTTTTTAACATCATCTTTATGGAAATCAAGATTCAGAGAGGCCATATTAGGCTTTGCCACAAGGGCATGGATATCACCATAGAGTTTATTCCTTTGGCGTGACAAACAGTTCATGGGGAAAAAAACTCCAGTTTTCTCCAGAGTGGCAAGATTGATCGTTTTCTGTGTGTGTGCCTTGATGTGGGAAAGGTATATCGTACCAAGGTAGTTGATTGATTTGCAGTTCCCACTGATCAGGGATGGTGGGGAGATTCACAGCTGGACTGATATCAGAGAAAGCCCTGGCCCCCAGGTCTCACTCTTTGAAAGCAGGTGGTGGCGAACTTTGAACTTTCCCACAGCTGGTAGGGACGCGGTCGTTACATGCACTGTGTAAGTGTGGACGTTGGCGTGTCCCTCATCCTCCAGCCCAGACCCCTGGCTCTCTGAGCCGTATCCAGCTTCTGTCCTCTCTGACTAGAGAGGAGAGACAGTGAGTTGGTGTAGTTGGGCACGCTAAGTCTGCATCCTACGGGTGTGCGCACATGGGTAGCTGCACGAAGTGAAGGATGACTTACTTAAAACATTACCAGGTTTCTCTTTTGCAATATTTTTGTAACTTGAGCATCTTGTTCTTGAATGTGAACTCTGTAATAGCAATACTGTGTCACGATGTCAAGGTTGGCCATGCCTTGGTCCATGTGTGCAGTGGGCCCTGCCCAGTGGGAGAACCGGATGCTGAAAGGTCTGAGGGAAAGTGCCCTTCTAGAAGTGTGGGGCGGTTTAAGGGCTTTTTTTTTTTTTTCTTTTTTTTTTTTCGGAGCTGGGGACCGAACCCAGGGCCTTGCGCTTGCTAGGCAAGTGCTCTACCACTGAGCTAAATCCCCAACCCCGTTTAAGAGCTTTTGAACCTCTTGTTCAGCAGCCCCCTTGGTGGACTTTGTAATTAAATCCTCAGCCAGCCTTACAGGCTCTACTTAAGTGACACTATTTTGTCCACTGTCATGGGCTGGCAGCTGTCTTCTCATAGCCATGGTTCTTACAGCAGAATCCTCAGGGATTATCAGGAGCCCAACCTCAGCAGCGCCCAGCGGGAGTGGTTTGAGGCGGTGCAAGGACACACATGGTTGACTCTGCTTCCAAAGTCTTCAGTGTCTGTCACGATGTTTCTTCTTTGGCATGGTGGCACTGGGGTTGGGGTTACTCCACTAGTGAAACCTCAGATTTCCCCATCTAGATACCCCACTGCTTCCTTTCACCCCACCTCAGCAAAGACAATACTTTTCATCTCTTACATGTAACAGACTGCGAGGGCATCCATGCCACCTTTGCCTCAAACCACTTAGGTTCTTGGATAATGGAAGAACTGAGGATCTCTTCCATATTTCTTCTCGCCAGCAGGAAGTATATTAGACCAGTATGGATAACTCAGCAGGGTGTCCACTTCTGGGGGATTGTCCTTCCTTCTTATCCAGAATCAATCAATCAATCAATCTATCTATCTATCTATCTATCTATCTATCTATCTATCTATCTCCCTACTCTGTCTGTCTGTCTGTCTGTCTGTCTGTCTGTCTATCATCTACTTGTGTTACAAATGCTAATTCTGTTCCTCCCCAACTGCTCGTAGTTTCTGGGACCCTGCCCCCAGTTGGTTCTGATTGGCAAATAAAGATGCCAGCAACCAATAGCTGAGAGGACAGACTGAGGTGGGATTTTAGGATTCCTGGGCTTGGGACCAGGAAGAAGGAAAGATCCACCATGCTGGCAGAGTGTGTAGGAGAGGAGAGATGCCATGTCTGAGAATAATGCAGGACAGAGAGGTATGGCCACCACGTGAAAGATCTGGGGGAGCGCAGCTCAGAGGGCTGCCCAACTGGGTCTAGAGCAGTCAAAATAGAACATAGAATTTAGAAAGTAGTAACTCAGAGTTATCGGTGGGCAGTAGGTTCTATAGCAGTAGAGGTTAGGTAGTGGCCCAGCTATTGTTCTGTTTAAGACATATTAAGGGGCTGGAGAGATGGCTCAGTGGTTAAGAGCACTGATTGCTCTTCTAGAGGTCCTGAGTTCAATTCCCAGCAACCACGTGGTGGCTTACAACCATCCGTAACAGGGATCTGATGCTCTCTTCTGGTGTGTCTAAAGACAGTTACAATGTACCTATATATAATAAATAAATAAATCTTTAAAAAAACATTAAAATTAAAAGGCTGTGTGTGCATCATTCATTCAGGAACATAAACCACTGGGGCAGGTAGCAACTACCTCGTGTCGGGATTTATTAATTAAATATTAATTAAATTCTTCATATTTGTGTATGTATATGTATACATGCATGCGCGCACATGCGCACACACACCACACACACACACACACACGCACACACACACACACTGATACCTCCTTCCATTGGCTATAGTAGACTAGAGGGGAGAGAACTATTGATATTCAAAGTCCTGACCTTCCAGCCAGAAGCTTGAGGCTGTCATGGGATCCCCTATGTACTTTATCTTAGCTAAAATGTTGGGCAACAATGCAGAGCCCTCTCTAATGATGACCTTCCCATGAGCTTGCTTCTGTGGACTCTTTCCTCTGGATATCATGTTACCAAAGAGTCTCCTCTCCCCAGCAATTATTGATTATATATAATCCCAGGAAGAGCCCGGTAAATCTTGTAAGTTTCATGACCTTCCTGAGTCCTATGAGTCTCCCTATACCCTCCAGGAGGGAATGTTTTCTTTGGAAGAAGTAGCTGTTGACAACAGTGGCCATGGTATTTTAAACAGTAGAAATGGTCGCCCTGCTAGGTGCACAAAATATTAGATTGTCCAATCAAGGAGAAAAGGAACTTTGTGGGGACAGGGATACTTTATATACTGGATCTCTCAGTATGAGAACTTCATGACAGAATCAGAGTGGGTTTGTGTCCTGGTTCTACACCTTACCAAGTGAATGAACTTAAGGCAAAATTTGTTTCTCTAATTCTTATTTTCCAAATCTATAAAATGATAGCTTTTGTTAGGAAAGTATGTAAAGTAATTGTGAGCTGTTGGTAATGCCTGGTATTTCCTATCATAAAAGTCTCTAATTGTTGAGTCAAGCCCTTAAGTTCTTGGTGCTGTAGAACCGGAAGTTATTTCTGTCCCGCTCACCACTATGCTCAGGGGCTAACCTGTACGGCTGAGTATCTGTGTGCATTATTCCAGAACCAACTTCATATAGACTGGATGTGAGTGATACCTTCCTGTGCATTGGTGCCACCACTAGGGGGCCTGGCGTTGTTCTGGGTCTGTATAGGGGACCAGTTCCTGCACTTACAGAGCTGTAGCAGAGTGGGGCTGGGAAATAAATAGCAGTTGTGGTAGTTTGAATAATATGCTTCCCCATAGTCTTGGTCATTTGAATACATGTTTCCCAACTAATGGTGCTGTTTGGAGAGGCTTAAGAGGTATGGCTTTGCTGGAGGAAGTATTTTCTTCAGCTTAAGCCTCAAAGCCTTGAGCCATTCCAATGTTCTCTCTCTCTCTCTCTCTCTCTCTCTCTCTCTCTCTCTCTCTTTCTCTTTCCTCCAAACCCCCATGTGGTCGTGATTCCAGATGTGAGCCCCTGGCTTCCTGGCACCATGCCATGCCTTTGGTTCAGCGTCATGGACTCTAACCCTCTGGAGCCACAATCCACACAAACCCTTTCTTACTTAAGTGTTTTATCACAGCAATAGGAAAAGAATGGATGCAAAGTCTGTAAGTTATCATAAATAAAAATGGGTGGTGTGACCAAGAATGGCCAAGAGAGGGAAGGCCCCACATGTAGAGTGGGGTACTCAGAGGCATCAACACCAGACATGCATGGGGGCCAGGTGCTCCAGCAGACATGGGGCAGATGCCCAGGGCCAGAAGTGAGTGAGACAGATACAACCACGGGTGAGAACAGCATGCCTCTCCCAGGGCTTCTAGAAGCCAGGGGCAATTGTCATCAGGAGTTACACATGGACAGAAGTGGGGGGGGTGCATATCAGGAAGTGGATGAGAAGTCATAGATGGGGATCAAGAGTGGATAGTGGCTATCCTGGGGCTGCAGCCCTTATGTGGGTAGACAGAGTAGGGATGGGAAAGCTGAGAGGGCGGTGTTGGGGAGAGTTTATAACGCCAGTTAGGCACGTCAATGGAGAGGCCCAGCGCTACAATGGAGTTGAGAAACTGCTATGTCTTGTGCTGGCAAAGCTCACCCCAATGCTTGTGTCTGTGATGAGGCTGACACAGGCAAACATCCCGCTGTACATAAATGCAGGCAGGTGGAGGCGCAGCCCAGGGAAAGAACATGTCCTGTTCTGTACAGGGTCTTGGGTTCCACCCCCAGCTCTGAAAAAAAAGAAAGAATGAAAGAGAGGGGAGGTGGAGGCCATTAAGATGGGGAGTGGGGAGGAGAAAGCATTGCAGATGTAGTCATGGGCAGCACACGGTGCACCATACTAGATGGATATGGGAATTGCCACTGCGATGTGTGGTTCACTGTGCTATATTTCTATACCAGCGTGAAGCAACCCGCCCACCCACGGTCTGTGTGCTGCACAAGCCCAGGACCCCTCCTTATGAATTCTGTCCAAAACAAAATTATAAACTTACTTAAATCATTGCATTTTTGCAATGTTTTTGGCAACTGGATTTCATAGACCTCTCATTTGAGATCTATAAATGGCAACGTTGCTGTGCCATGCAAAAGAAGTCTATGCATGCCGTCACTGTCGGTGCACACCTATAGCTTTGGCTTGACAACGAGGTGTGGCTTCCAGTGTCTTCTTCCAAAAGCAGAGTTGGAATGGAATCGGCACCATCGAATGTCCTGTCCTGTATGCTGGCGTAGCTTGACAGAAACCCACCATTGCCAGAAAGGCTTCAGAGGACCATGGCAAATGAACACAGGGGAGAGTTCTTATTTGATTGACAAGACTACTTCCACGCCCATCACGGCCTCACTGTTCGGCCAGCTCCCACTCCGTGTAGCAGCAGCAGCAGCTGAGGTGTGGGAAGACCCAAGCTCACTTTGTGTTCTCCTGGTGATTAATTTTCAAAATAAAATCATGCTTCCTTCTTGCTTATTGTTTTCACTTCCAGCGTGGCTTCTAGAATGTCTCAAAGGGAAAACTTCTGGATAAAGGAAGACTGCTCAACGGAAAGTGGACAGGCAATGACTGATCCTTTGTTGAGCGAGGCACGCCGCTTAATTTGTAAGGAATTTTTGCCAGTTCTCAAAGAGCTCGGTGTGAAAGGCATTCTGTGTAAAATGTACTGTCAAGTCTTATGACCATCACCCAGTGCATGCTAAGGACTAGAGAGCGGCACTGAAAATAAGTCTGTCTTTTCAAAAAAGAAGTAAATGAATTCACACTTCAGATGAATGGTACTGTAAAAGCTACTTATGCCAGTGTGCTTAACACTCCCACAAAAAAAATATAATCAAAACTATTTACTGGGTCTGTTAAGCAATCTCTGCAGAACTATGCTCTGAAAAAGGGGGCTATTTTTAAAATCACCAGACTATGGCCAGGATTGTGGAAGGACTTGAGAAATCTGTTGAAATATATTTGGTGTAGAACTGTTGATTTTAAATTCCATGTTGTGGTGATGGAGGGCTGTGGGGATGAGTCACAAACACGGTCTTTGCCAGAGGCATTGATGTGAATATCTCACTGAAGGATTAGCTTCTTCAGAACCAAAGATACACGCGCGCGCACGCACGCACGCACACACACACACACACACACACACACACACACCAGTTTTTTAAAAAGTGAAAATCATTTTCTTTGTCCATGTAAATATGTCTGGTACAGTAAGTGATGGAGTCCGGTCGTGATAAGTTGAAGAGCATGACCGTAAAATCAATCCACAAGATTGCCACCTCAAATTTATGTTTAGCAAAGTGTCATTGTGCAGTATGTACAGAAACTCGGGGGCAAAGCCTTAAAAAGCATACTGCTGCAGCAAAAATAAGAGAGGGCGGAGCCAGTTTCCGAGAGTTCCCTGGTGGTTGCCCTCTCTCTCGCTCGTTCTGGCTCCAGCTCTGGCTCCACGCTGCCTGAATCTACGTTCTGACCCTCTGTCCTTGAGCTGTTCCAACATGGCACCCTGTGAGGCCATCCTGCCGTCACTCACAGCTCTCTTGGCTGGTTTCCACTATGCCAGGCATACGCATCCTAATTCCCTGGCAGGCGGTGCATCGGGCCACCACACTCTCGATTAAGTCACTACATGAAAGAACACATCATACAATAGCCTCTGATCCAATTGATAAGATATAATTTGCCCAACTAGACAACACAAAATCCTGTACACATCTATCCCTTAAAGAATAGTCATGGGGTTGGGGATTTAGCTCAGTGGTAGAGCACTTGCCTAGCAATCGCAAGGCCCTGGGTTCAGTCCTCAGCTCCAGAAAAAGAAATACAAAATAACAAAAAGAATAGTCATAACAACTTGTAACTATGCTCAGGGAGGAATTTTAACATCTGCTACCATGTCCTCTCCACTGCCTCCTCCTCGCTCTGGCCTCCTCTGCCTCTCTAAAACTTTCCCCACCCATCCTTCCTTCTTGTTCAATGACAGGCTTCGTTCTATCCTGTACCTGCCTTCACCTGCATAGTGACGTCAACCTACAGTACCATGGTACAGTATCAGGTACCATGGGTACCAGGGTCCATGTCCCGTCAAGACTGAACTTCATAAAAGCTTTAGGAACGTTGAAATCATCTCCTGCCCCAGACCCCACCAGTCAGTTCCTGGTGACTATGGTGACATTTGCTTTTCAGAGTTAGGATGGCTCAGTTGAGGCCCAAGGTTGGAAAGATCTTATGAGTTGTGATAGGTCATGGAGTCATTTATGGTGTCAAAACTGAAATCTGTCCAGAACTTGGCAATGAAAACCAGCTAAAAGATTTGGCTTTTTTTAGCGGATCTAACTGCTTTTTTTTTGGTTCTTTTTTTCGGAGCTGGGGACCGAACCCAGGGCCTTGCGCTTCCTAGGCAAGCGCTCTACCACTGAGCTAAATCCCCAACCCCCTAACTGCTTTTTTACATGAATTTAAATTTGTCTTCAAGGTGAAAAACATATGACCAACAGTGTTTCAAATCCTAACATCCCCCAAAGGGAATGAAAAGATGGCAACAGTGTTTCAGATCATAATGGCCTCCCAAAGAGAATGGAAAGATGGCGACAGTGTTTCAGATCATAATGGCCTCCCAAAGAGAATGGAAAGATGGCGAGAGTGTTTCAAATCATAACAGCCCTCAAAGAGAATGAAAGGGCCACAAGAATTAAAGGATTTTTATGAATTTTGGCAGATCATCTAAATCCTGCATGGCAAAAAATTATGTAGCCCTTCCTCCTAATTTGATGGAAGATTTTCAGCATAGATCTGAAGATTTCTGGGGAAATAACTGTCCTGATAGGTCTGCGACTCAGTTTTCTGTCAGCCTAGGTAGCATCTGCCAGTTTTCTGATGGGAGAGTCCAAGAATCTGATGTTTGGCTTAAAGGAACACTTGGCCACATGTCTTTGCTAGCTTGCCACAGGTCCTGGTGGGCTGCTGTAGACTTTACAGATGCCCTTCTCTTCACAATTGTACTTCATTAATGTCCATTTTAGGAGTGCTTACATAAACTTAGAGCTAGAATGTCTGATGACGCCTTGACAGCTCCCGGAGTATTGCAACAGCTTCGTTACACCAGAATGCACAAGAATCTCAAATACAATGTCAACATCCCACTAGGATTTGTGTGTGTTTTTAATTAAAATTTATTTATTGATTGATTGATTGAGATGGGTGTCTCTTTATGTAGTCCTGGCTGACCTTGAACTTAGTGTGTAGACCAGGCTGGCCTCAAACTCACAGAGATCTTCCTGCCTCTGCCTCCTGAGTGCCGGAATTAAAAGTGCATGGCACAATGCCTGGCTCTCTCACTAGTCTTATATTGTTTGTTCTCTTTTCTAGGACTTTTATATAAAGTGTCAGGAATGAAGTTGTTTTACTTACGTAGGGTTTCATACAGGTGAAGGCAGGTACAAGATAAAATGAAGCCTGCCTTTGGATGAGAAGGAAGGATGGGCGGGAGACTGGAGCGAGGCAGAGGAAGCCACTGGGAGATCATGGAGGCTGATATTAAGGTTCCTCTCTCTACATTTACAGGTTGTTATGAGTATTCTTAAGGGATGGATGCATACAGGGTTTTGTGTGTGTAGATGAGCAAAATATATCTTATCATTTAGATCGGAGGTTATTGTATTGTGTATTCTTTTACATGGCGATTTAAGTTTGTTTTTTTTTAATTAACTTGAGTATTTCTTATTTACATTTAGAGTGTTATTCCCTTTCCCGGTTTACGGGCCAACATCCCCCTAACCCTCCCCCTCCCCTTCTATATGGCTGTTCCCCTCCCCATCCTCCCCCCATTGCCGCCCTTCCCCCAACAATCACGTTCACTGGGGGTTCAGTCTTAGCAGGACCCAGGGCTTCCCCTTCCACTGGTGATCTTACTAATCCTAGTAAGATTCAATGCTACCTATGAGGTCAGAGTCCAGGGTCAGTCCATGTATAGTCTTTAGGTAGTGGCTTAGCCCCTGGAAGCTCTGGTTGCTTGGCATTGTTCATATGGGGTCTCGAGCCCCTTCAAGCTTTCCAGTTCTTTCTCTGATTCCTTCAACAGGGGTCCTGTTCTCAGTTCAGTGATTTGCTGCTGGCATTCGTCTCTGTATTTGCTGTATTCTGGCTGTGTCTCTCAGGAGAGATCTACATCCGGCTCCTGTCTGCCTGCACTTCTTTGCTTCATCCATCTTGTCTAATTGGGTGGCTGTATATGTATGGGCCACATGTGGGGCAGGCTCTGAATGGGTGTTCCTTCTGTCTCTGTTTTAACCTTTGCCTCTCTATTCCCTGCCAAGGGTATTCTTGTTCCCCTTTTAAAGAAGGAGTGAAGCATTCACATTTTGATCATCCGTCTTGAGTTTCATGTGTTCTAGGCATCTAGGGTAATTCAAGCATTTGGGCTAATAGCCACTTGGCAATTTAAGTTTAAGAGAGTTGGTGGTGGTGGAGACACTGGGCCACCATGGAATTGAGATGCATATTTCTGGCATGGTGGCAACCTGCCTTGGGAACTAGATAGGTAGAGAGCTTGTTACCAGGCTCAGAGAGAGGTCTTTGGCAGTGTGATATGGGATGGAGCAAGCAGGTGAGACACTTTGCTGACTGAGATGAAGATATCTACCAGATATTTTGCGGCACTACAGTGCCGGATCTAATGTGGGATAAAAGGCAGCTTTTTATGTTTTATTATTTTACAGCAACATACTTAAGTCTATTTTTAATTTTTAAATTTATTTTTATTTTACGTGTGGTGGTATTTTGGCTGCATGTGCGTCTATGCACCCATCACATGTGTGCAGTACATGTGGAGGCCAGAAGAAGGCATTGGCTTCCCTGGAACTGGAGTGATGTTGGCTATGAGACAGCATGCAGGTGCCGGAAATCAAACAACCCTGGTCCTCTGGAAGTGTTTTCAGTGAGCTTAACTGCCGAACCAACCCTCCAGCTCTCATTCATTTCTTTGTTCCTCAGAGTCTACTCGATGCTTTTAAATTCCCTGAATGAGGTGTAGAAAATTAATTACTATGTGAGGTTTGCTGGCTCACCTGTGCTGGTGGATATCACAAAAATCATACACAGACCTTTATTCCACTTATCAATTTCATTTCATCCTCCTGGAGTGGCCTCTTCTCTTGTGCTTGACTCAATCTCGTGATGCTTTTCGCCTCATAGTCCTAGGATCAACAGGCTATAGCACATATGTGTGTGTATGTACACATGACTCTGTGTACATGCCATGTAGAGGTGCAGCAGGCTGTACGATCTATGGCTGTGCAACCACACTCACGATGCTTGTGCAGGGGTCAAGTTGCCGAGTGAGGGGCCTCATTATTAAATTCACACGTGACTGTAAATGAATGAATGGGACCCCAGGTCCTCCTTAATGTGGACAGTATGTCCCTTGTGGAAACTGCTGGGCTTCCCGGAAGTCACAGACAAAGTCATCCCTGCCACGAGTGCTGTCACACACAGGGCTCCCCTCCCACCATTGATCATCCAACATCTTCTGGAACACATTTCTCCAGGAGACGCTTTCTGGGAAAAACTCTTTGACCCAGGGATACACAGCCTTTGCTGTCACAGGGATCCCACTGAGTTCCTGGGACAGTGCCACCAGGCCAGTGAGTCACAGGGGCAAAGGCAGAGGTGTCTACAGAGCATAAAGGCCACAAGGCCCCAGGCTGGATGCTGGGCAGGACGTACCTCCCACTCCATGCCCCTCACCTGACTGTTCTCCTTACCCATTCCTCCCTTGATTGCCTTCTTCACGCCCTTGGCGTTCTCCGAACTGAAATCCAAGAGAGCTCGGGCATCCGCAAGTGCAGGGATTCTCGTTTCTGTGCAGTTTCGTTTCAAAGAGACCTGGGACCTCAGCAGAGCAGCAGAGCCAGGAAACCTGGGCTTGGATCTCACGAGTTAGGACTCCTTGGGTAAGATGCTTCTTGTCTCTGTGCCTCAAGCTCCTCACCTACAAAATAGGCTACTGGCAAAGCACAAGCCTGACCTCATTCTAGACCTCAGCACACTTGGCCCATAATAGAGGCAGATAGGATATTAACGAAGTATTTCCCCCAAGTGTCAGATCAAAGGCCCCAGGAGGTGTTCATAAACTAAGCACCCACTTCTCAGAATTCCCTCAGGAGGTGTCTATTGTGTTTCTCGAATTTGTCAGGCTGGGACAGCGTAATATGGGGAAGCAGGGTTCAACTTCAGGTCCAGTGGAGTTAGTGAGGTGAATGGGCAGGAGGAAATTCAAAGGCTGGGGGGTTTGCAGAGGTCTGTGGCAGTGGGGTGGGTGTTAGGGCTGAAGCCTGACGGGGAATCGGGGACTTCCAGATCATGGAGGAGAGAGGAGTCACCTATGTTGAGGACAGCGACAGACAGCAGGGCACTTACAGAAAAGGCAGCCGATATAGAGTGAGGGAGAAGCAGTGTGAACGAAGGTGTGAACAACCCTCTGAGGTCCTGTAGCACTGAGCCACACATAGGGCTGTCTAACCCACTCCCACACACATCAGGATCACACAGTCTGGTTTACATTTAATACATTGCAGTAGACAATGGAAGAAGCAGGGGTGGGGGACATCAAAGCCCAGCTTCCCCTCCTTTCATCCCTCAACCCCACAAGCACGTTCGCATAAGCTCCTTTCCTCGCTGCATCCTGAAGCTGCCATTGGTAAAATAACAGCTATCCAGAGCAGGCACCTTGGGGCTGTCATAAAAAATGGAACGAGCTTGAGTGGCTTCATTGTCCCACGGCACAAACACTTCCCCTCATCCAATGTACCCTGGTACAGCCATCATCTCCGTTCATTTTTACAGCCATTTTCCAAGTCAACACTGTCAGCAGCTTCAGAATGAGGAGCAAGTGGAACCAAGGCCTCCTGGGATTAGGGCTGCAGCCCGGTTGCCTAGCAACGACACCTACATCTGCATCACTGCAGAGCCAGGCTCTGTCAGGCATTAGTCAAAACAAAGGCAGAAAGGAGTTACAGCCAGTCTGGGGAGTGGGGCTTTCTTGTGGGCATCGATCAGATATATCTAGCTCTAGAGGGGGCCCAGCCCCCCAGCTCATCTGTGGGACCCACATTCCTCAGGTTCAGGCAGGGTTGACTGGGCACGCTTTAGGTACTCATAGTTTTCAGAACGGTGCTGATTCTCAATTTACAGCCAAGGCCGATGATGCTCAGAGAGATTAATATTCAAAGTTCCAATCCATCCACAGGTGAGGAAGTAGATACCCAGAGGGCAAGAGCTGTGCCCAAGATCCCTGGGGATACACAGTGGAAACAGGGCATAAACTAGCTCTACCTGATACAAAAGCTACTTCAAAGAGAGACTTCTAGAACGAACACCCAGTCTTTCCCTTATCTCGGGCACATCCATAAAGCAAGTGTTGGTTGTTGTAGGAAGTGAGCATGTGCCCCGAAGCCACAAGCACTGTTTTTTGGAGAAGACATATTTTTCCTCTGCATTTTAGAGACTTGGAGCCTCGGGGAGATTTTGAGAGAGCCTGTTCTGCTCAGGATACCGACACATACATGGCAACCTGGCTGATGCCGGCTCTGCTGCCACCCCATGTCTGTATCAAGGCCTTTAGATCTGAGCAAAGCCAAAGGCCTGGTGTGAGGGAAGCCCCCTCAGAGTCATTTCTGAGTGATTCCAGGACTTGCCCCACCAAGTCTCCAAGGCCTGCAGCACAGAGAAGCAGACCTTCCTTAAACGCATCTGTTTGGCCAACACCAGCTTTGCTCTTCACCCAGGAGGCAACTGTCTGTGGCTGGGAACCAAACAGCAACCCCTCAGAAGGTTACCACAGCCTAGCTTCTATAGCTCTTTGTCCTGGGTCTCTTCAGTGCATGGTGACAAGCTGTACAGAGGTGAAGTCTGGCCCTGAGTGTGGCTGAGAATGTCCGGTCAAGTGGCCACATCAAGCCAGGAGACACAGGAGAAATAGGGGGGCATGTGTTTGATGCTGTAAGGTAGTATGCAGACAGAGGGCCTGGGCAAGCTGGGAGGACCATGATCTCATGGTTTTATAAGGAGGAGCACAGAGCTGGAGTGGGGACCACAGAGGCTGCACACACTGCCTCCCATCCCATAATGTTCATTCTCTTCCGTGTGCATCTACTGCTTTAGAACTTGGCCCTTCCCCCACAGAACTTTTTCTGGAACTCAGAGTCTGGAATTGGAACCCTGAATCACAGATTAACTTTGGGACACTGACCAGCCTTTCACAACTGTAGCCACCCTTTCCAGGAGCAGTTCAAGGCCTCACAGAGCCAAAGAGGCTCAACCACAGTTGCTGTCTGTAGATGTGCTTTGGAAGGTGAGGGTTCTTTTTGTCCTAACTACCATTGTTAGGAAGATGTCACACAGCACCAATTGTTCAGGAGTTTTCCTTGGTATCTATCCCACGTTCGCTCCCCACTAGTGCCTACACACTGGGTCTCTCCGCTCTTGAGAGAATTGCATTGGCTATGGTGAGAATGTTCAGCTTTGTTAAGACCAGAATCCGGTGTGGGGATGTCATTTGGAGATGACATGTCCCAAGGATGGCACTCTCAAAGGCAAGGTCTAACCTCTCTCCATTTGCCACCTCTTTATGTTGAAGAAATTTTTCTGCATGACCCCAGCTGCATAGAGAGGCATATAAAATAGAAATAAAAAGGTATAGGGGCGGAGAGTTGGTTCAGCAGATGAAAACACTTTTTGTTCTTGGGAGAGGACTAATATTTGATTCCCAGAACCCATATTCAGCTCATAATCACCTGTAACCCCAACCCCAGGGATCCAACATTTCCTTGTCACCTCCAGGGCACTGGGCAAGCGTGTGGAGCACAAACATACAGGGAGGCAAAACATAAAAAATAAATTAATGAATGAAATAAAGATATAAAAGGTATAAAATAATAAACATTTACTGATATATGGCATAGAAAAATTATTATTATTTTAAGATTTATTTATTTTATGTATATGAGTACAGCTCTTCAGACACACAAGAAGAGGGCATTGGATCCCATTACAGTTGGTTGTAGCCACCATGTGGTTGCTGGGATTTGAACTCAGGACCTCTGGAAAAGCAGTCAGTGCTCTTATCTACTGAGCCATCTCTCCAGCCCTTAAAAATTATTTTTAAACACTAGCCTGACATACATATAATCTTGCCATTTATTAAAATGAAATCAGACTTACAGATAGTGGGATGGATGCACTTGCTTACTTTTACCTGAAGAATGAAATCTGGGCTGAACATTTGACACGGAAGGGTATATCCCATCTTCAATGGCTTTCAGAGTTGATTGATCTGTGGTGCGGCATGGTGTCCACGGCTACAGTGTAACAGCAGATCCTTCAAAAAAAATTAAGAGGGCACATCTCTTCCTAAGGATTCTTTCACAAAACAAGAAAAACAAACGAAAGCTGCTGGGTGCAAAGAAAGCACGGGAGGTGGGACCCATTTCTGTCACCTCAACAGACGAGGGGGAACCTGCTGTGTGGGCCAACTCATTGCACATGAATTATGTGCAACCCCATGTGGATGCCTGCGGCACAGGTACCCGGAACACCCTTTCCATCGAAACCAGCTTCAGGTGGGATGTCCCAGGAAACTAGTTGATTCCCCACCCTCCTGGTTCCCACACTAGTTATTGTCTGTCCCTTTGATTCCTTCACCCTTGCTGGGGTCCTGCCCAACTGAGGAGACCAACACGGAAACCCAAGCTGAGAAAGGGAAGCCTCTGCCTCGTTTTTACTCCCAACCCCCGAAGTCCTGAATGCTTGCGAAGGGAATCTGCTCCAGCACGGCAGACATGCTTAGGAGAAAGCAGGAGCTGTATGACCCAGATGCTCTACCCTGTAGCTCCAGTCCCAGGTCAGGCAGGAGTCCCCTAGACAGGGAGAGATGGAGAGCGAGGATCGAAGAAGAGGGGGATCAAGATGCTTTAGTCACATCTGGTCTGCACAGGAAGTGTACAGTATTAATAACTCCCATGCTGTGCTTACTGGCAGAAGACACAGGACCCCTGAGGCACTGCCAAGGGTGAGGGCATCTTGTTCTCTTTGGTTTCCTTTGTCCTGTATCCTGGTTACTTTTTATTGTCAAATTGATACAATGTGTAGAGTCACTTGGGAAGAGGGAACCTCAAATGAAGAATTAACTTGATCAGATTGGTCTATGAGGAAGCTCATAGATTGCCAATTGAGGTTGAAGGGCTCAGCCTCACTGTGGGCGGTACTTTCCCCTAGGCTGGTGGTCCCTGGCTGGATAAGAAAGCTGGCTGAGCATGAACCAGTGAACAAACCAGCGGCATTTCTCCCTGGTTCTGAGTCAGTTCCTAATTGAGCCTCGACGTCCTCGGTGACGAACCTGGACCTAGAAACGCAAGCTAAATAAATGCTCTCCTCCTCTAAGTTTCATTTGGTCTTGGAGTTTGTCCCAGCAACAGAAAAGCAAACCAGGACACTCCCCTAGTCCCACATGGCTATGCAACGTGACCCAGGCAGGCACCTCACCAAGGCTTAACACTACAGAGGAAGGGGCTTTAGCTTTTCACAATGCAGGGTAAACATGGATAATTTCTGACGGTCTTTACCAAGTCAGGCAGTGAGTGAATCTGTCCTCTGCTCCAGAAGTAGACGATACGTTTATCTTTCAGGTGGTGTTGTTCACACACCCTGGATTGAAGGTTGTAAATGCCTTCCCTGAAATGAAGGCTGTTAGTGGCTCTTCTCACAAGACATACAGAGATGGGGAGAGCCCCGTGGAGGGGCACCTTCTAACAGTCACTCTCAGCTAAGCAGTGACCCAAGGACCCCGGGTCTTTGCCAGTTATGTGTATCACCCTACTTCTGGGCCTTAGAACTTTCTCCACAGAGCTGGAGGACCCCAGAGACTAGAACATCAGGAGGAGGAGTTTTCCTTGGCCCTAGCCTCCAGTTGTGTGCCCATATGCTACTAGCCAGAGTTCTGTCACTAAGCACTTCTGTTCATCAGAATTGCGAACTGTATGCCCAATCAGAGAGGTGGGTGCTTTGCCGGATCACCAGGAAGACTCTGCCAAGATACTTTGATTCTAAGCTAAATTCCACAAGATGCTTCAAGGATTTCTGGGAGGTGGGAGTGGGAGGAGGTGGAGATACTGAGAAGAGAGGGGGAGGGACCACACTTCTGAGTGCATGGTAAAATATTTACTTAACAAGAGAACAAGATTTGAAAAGTTACAGCCACTATTTTAGATCTCAGACTCTACTTTTCTGGGATGCCGGTCTATCTGAGCCTGAAGCGTTTCCTAGGATAGGAGACTACCAGCTTTCCTGTTGTTATGAGGATGAGCGATATCACGAAACTAGGCTCATGGATTTTGGAGATTTAGAGCATGGTGCATGTATCTTCTGGCTTCATGAGCATGGGGACAGTGAAAGGTACCCTGGTTCCCTTGTTGAGGAGGTTTGAAACCTTGGTGACTCTGAAAAGTGATGGTTAGTGCTTCGCCTGACTCCCAGGAAACCAGGTGGGTCACTAGCCCGCAGCAGCACTCCATAGATTTGTGGCCTTCAGTCACGGAAGGGCAATGCCCCAAGCCCCTCCACAGGTAGAGGATGTGACTACAGGTCATGTAAACTCAAGACAAATTTCCATTATAATGAGGTACCCAAAGGCCTGGAGGCTTAGCCATAACCTTTCCTTCCCAGACGCTCCTCCCTGCAAAAGGTATTTATTCTCAGGCCGACTCTGAGAAGTGGGGTACAGTTTTACTCATCCACCTTCTTTTTTTTTTTTTTTTTTTTTTTTGGTTCTTTTTTTCCGGAGCTGGGGACCGAACCCAGGGCCTTGCGCTTCCTAGGTAAGCGCTCTACCACTGAGCTAAATCCCCAGCCCACTCATCCACCTTCTGCCATGACAATAAACGCCTTAAAACCACACACTGTATCTTTTCACCAGGATCTGCCACGGGGGGGGCATGGAGAAGGCCTTCACCTACAGAGCCTCCGTCTAATCTCTAATAAAAGGCCTCCCTGCGCTCCCAGCCACCACCAGCACCACCAAGCCTACAGCCCGCCACCATCAAACCAAGGACTACCCCGTCTTTCCCCCTTGGCCTCAGGCTAGATCCAGTCCCGTGGGCCCCCACTCTATCCTCAGCTCTTCCGCAGCATCCCAGTGGCACCTGGATGCCAAAGAGCCTGAGAACCATACAACCCTAGCCTCCTTGCAGGCCCAGGGACCCCCGAGCCAGCTCCGGCTGTCCCATGCCTCAGACCGCTCTTCTCCACCCCCAGAGCGGTGTCCCAGGGTTACCCGGTGGAGTGGGGTAAGCGCAGTCCACTTCCGGCATCCTGCCTCCCCAAGCGGCCCAAGCCCCATGGCGGAGCTGATGCAGGACCACAACATCCCACACACACCAGGGCATTTGCCATCACCTTGTGGTCAGTGCTGTCGTAGCAGGAGTAAAGGGGACATTTCTGGATATGTCAGGCGATACAGACTCACGTGGTAAGGCCGCCTCACGTGATGTTAGGCTGGAGTATAAACAGGGCTCAACCGGCAGTGACAGCACGCTTACATATCTAGCTTTGCAACGCTTCGTTGGCTTCTCATCTTGGTCTTTGCCGATCTTCACTTTGTTGAGAGAGACACAGCAGAGAACTCCTGACGTCCCTGGCTGGTTCTGGTTGCTCCCCGTGACTCGTGCTGATTCGCTTGAGGCCTGGCTCTCCTGCTAGGCGGTGCCCCTGCGGCTGATTCACGTTTGGTATCCTGATACCACTGGACTGGACTGCTGGTATCTCGACAAATGGAGATTAAAATCACCCTTTTAAGCAGGTCTCCATCCCTTCATCCTGTTTAACATCTTTTCTCCCCTATCTTTGGTCGGTGGGCTAGAAAGGCATTGAAGCATTTTAGAACCTTTATTAATAGTAATATTAAAAGTAAAAATATAAAAAAAAATCTAAGCCTACACAGCAGTTCTCTCCAAAATGAGGAATCACATGATAAGCTGGAACTAGAGGAAGGGACAGGGTAAGATTGCCCGGCACAACTGTTCACACAGGGATTAATTAGAGTCCCATGAAAATGACATTGGTCCCTTCCAAAGCTAACATCCCAATCATCCAGTCACCTTGCACAAGCCCCCTTTTAAAGCTTCTATGATCTCATCGCCACCACCCCGAGGACCAAACTTCTAATGCTCAAACTCTTCGGGGACACACTCAATGCACATCCAGGACTTTCTGTGTTGCTACCAGGACCGTTTCAGGCAGACAGAGGCAGCTGGTGTTTTAGTTACTTTTATAGCACTGTGACCCAACACCAGTTAGCACCTACCTCAGCACCGAGGTGTGTGTGTGTGTGTGTGTGTGTGTGTGTGTGTGTGTGTGTGTGTGTGTGAATCTGCTCACAGTTCAAGGTTACAGTCTTCACCGTGAGGTAGGTATGTTGGCAGACCAGTCATCCTGGTGAGGTCATGGTGAAACATGGCTCCCCTCTTGGTTGTGGAGCATGTTGTTCAGCTGGCTCTCATCTTGGAAATCAGGAAGTAGAGAGCTCCGTGGGAAGTGGTGCTGAGTGATAACCCTCAAGGGTCACATCTGATCAGCCGTTTTCTCCACTGAGGCCCTCACCTCACATGCCGCCTCCAGGGGACTAAGTATTCAAATGCACAGATATATGGAGGACGAGTTACATTTAAACCATAACAAATGCTCACACGACTTGTAGGACACACAGCCTGACCTATCCCTAAGTTATTTACTTTCCTCACTCATGGAGCAGAGCCTGGCCCTCATTACTGGATAAATGCCTGATGAAGAATGCCTCAAGATCATGAATCGAATCTGTTCAAAAGGAATGTATACAGGGGAGGCAATGTTTGTCTACCTGATAAGAGTTTTAGAAAGTGGAAATCTGGGGTAGAGAGCAGAGAGCAACAGAGCCCATAGGAAAGCACTCGGAGTCATTACAGTTTATAACTCAAGAAACAGGCGAGACTCTGGAAGGTTCGTGCAGATAGGGAGCCCAAGGCTCTGTGAAGTCTGGGGCAGAACTAGAGCTGCTAACTCCGAGGTGGGCCCAGCAGTCTTCTACATCTCTCTTGATTTTCACTGTCTTTCGTTCTAATATCTGCAAGACTTTTGTCCTAGTTAGGGTTTTACTGCTGTGAACAGACACCATGACCAAGGCAACTTTTTTTTTTTTTTTTTATTAACTTGAGTATTTCTTATATACATTTCGAGTGTTCCAAAGCAACTCTTATAAAGGACAACATTTAATTGGGGGCTGGCTTACAAGTTCAGGAGTTCAGCCCATTATCATCAAGGCAGGAGCCTGGCAGCATCCAGGCAGGCATGGTGCAGGAGGAGCTGAGAGTCCTGCATCTTGATCTGACTGCAGCCAGGAGAAAAACTGACTCTTCCAACTGGGTGGAACTTCAAAGCCCACCCCCACAGTGACAAGGCCACACCTCCTAACAGTAACTCGCCCTGTGGGCCAAGCATATTCCACCACCTTTGTGGACTTTAAGGCATCATACAAAGATGAGTGTTGTTGTCTTTGTGTCTTTACAGTCAAGTCAATGCCCACCCAGTCCTCCATCCCTGGATTTGCCAACCGCTATGTGAATTGAAAGTTTGAGAAACAAGGTTTTAGTAACTGCCACGAACCGTTTCTTTCCCTCAGAAAACTCTGACATTGCACCACAAAGGACCTAGGGCCCTGCTACTCAAACTGGAAGCAATGGGGAATAAAATAGTATACTCAAATGCCAACTGGTAATTTAGAGATTTAAAAACAAACCCCAACGTCAAACTCCATACCAGCCTCAAATCGTTTCAAGCTCCAAATGAAAACCTCCTATTTATTCTGGGTCTGCGGAAACCCTAACCTTCCTGGAGTATACATACCATGTGCCCTCCTCTTGAGTCCATAAACTGCTGAGTCATCTCCACCATGCTTTAAAGGCTGACTCAGCAAAGCAGCGTGTGTACTGTTATATAAGGATGTTCATCTGCAGTAAAAACTTTCCATGCCTCACCCTGGACATCCCAGTGATTTACTCCTGTGGCAGCAAGCGAAAGGGCACTCGAGCATCCCATGCCTCCAGGGTCCACCATCCTAACGATGCCGGCACAATGCAGTGGACGCTCAAAGTATTCTTGATGTTTCTCACCCCTATTCGATCCATCACGTACCCCACCTTTCCTGTTCTTCCCTCTGATCCACTAACACCATTCCACCTGCACCACAGCTGACTCTTACCTTCACACCCAAGCTGAGTTGATGGCCTCCTGATCTGAGAGGTTTGCCTGTCTCTCTGAGGCACGCCCGCTCTCCCAGCATTGGGAGCAGGCCTCCTGGACTATTAGCCTGGTCACCATTTCCTTTCCTTTAAACTTGTCTTTTTCCTCTCTGGTTCTCTATTACCATCACCCACCCCTCTTTGTACCCAGAACACAGGGTCCTACGTATGGCCTTAGGAAGGTGTCATTTTGACCAACTAAGCAGCGTGCTATTTAGCATGTAATGCATTAACACCATCTGCTACCCATTTCTCTCCCTCATTTCACTACATGGAGATTTTCTTCCATGTGGCTGCCTGCACACATCCTCATTTGTGACTTCCGGCTCCTGCAGGGTGATGCCCAGTGTCTGCGCCACAAGCGTTACCCTCTGTGATGGGCACCAGGACTCTATTCAGTCTCCTCCTCCCTTGCACATAGGCCTGGGCGTGGCTATCTAGTATCCGTTTCTTTTCAGATTATGTGTGTGCTAATGAGGTCTGTGGCCAAAACCCTGATGTTCTCGTGGACTGAAAGCACTTGGAATTCTGTATTCATTACTGTTCGTCTTTCTGACCAGGTGAAGCCCTTTATTGTGTTGCTGTTCACAACGACACGGCTGCCATTGCTGCTGGGTTTGAGTCTGGCCTGAGGACTTAGCTCTGTAGATTTCTCCCACGACAGCACATCTCATCTTCTTGGTTCCTACTAAGTGCCTTTCTTCTGAAAATTGACTTGTAGGGGCTCTTTATATATTGCACATCAATAATTGTTCACTTTGAGATATTGCAAATGGTTTGTTTTATTTGGCATGATTCATCTCTTAATTTTTTTTTGAAGGAATTCTTTGCTAAGAGAAAAACCTCTTGGGTACCAATGGGAGGAGAAGCCCTTGGTCCTGCCAAGGCTGGACCCCACCGTTCCCTTGCCCCAGTGTAGGGGAATGTCAGAGTGGGGAGGCAGGAAGGGGTAGTTGGGTGGGTGGGGGAACATCCTCATACAAGAAGGGGAAGGGGGGATGGCATAGGGAGTTTATGGAGGGGAAACCAGGAAAGGGGATAACATTTGAAATGTAAATAAAAATATCCAATTAAAAAAGTATATATATATACATATATATACATATACATACACACACACACACACACACATATATATATATATATATATATGGAGAGGGAAAGGGAGAGGGAGAGGGAGAGGGGGGGGAGAGAGGGAGAGGGAGGGAGAGGGAGAGGGAGGGAGAGGGAGAGGGAGAGGGAGAGGGAGAGGGAGAGGGAGAGGGAGAGGGAGAGGGAGAGGGAGAGGGAGAGGGAGAGAGAGAGAGACGCCTCCAGTCTAAGGGCAAATGTGCTCTCTGACTCCTCAGAACTTCTCGGATCTCACAATTGACTTCTGAGCTGAGCCATGATACAAAGTTACCTGTTTCCATGTCTGGGCGGTAATCCTGGTCCCTGGGACGTGAAATTGGAACTGAAGGCCAGGCAGTTAATCACTTCCTTCATGGCTGCAACATCGGAAGTTATTTCCAGTCACTTTCTGTTACAGTAAGGCTTGTTTGAGGGGGCTGCCAGCGAAGCAGGTATTCAGAGAAACAGATTGGGAGGAACTGGGGGCCTCATGGAGTCTTTGCTCTCTGTTTCGTAATTCCTGGCTTCTTGGGGTAGGCTATCATCTTCCTGGCCTTCCCAACTCTTTCTGAGAGCTGATATTTTATCTTAGCTACATCATTGTATCACATTGATAATTCGCTTAATTCTTTACTTCCAATTGACCAGATCAGTTGGTGAAAACTTTTTTTTTTTTTTTTTTTTTGGTTCTTTTTTTCGGAGCTGGGGACCGAACCCAGGGCCTTGCGCTTCCAAGGTAAGCGCTCTACCATTGAGCTAAATCCCCAGCCCCGAAAACTTTTATCTAAAGGTAAAACATTGTGAGGCTGGAGAGAGTGTGCTCAGTGGTTAAGAGCACTGGCTGCCCTTCTAGAGGACCTGGGTTCCATTCTCAGCACCCACACGGCAGCTCACAACTGTCTGTAATGTCAGTTCCAGGGGATTGGGCATCCTCATGCAGATAAAACACCGATGCACATGAAGTAAATGCAAATCATTAAAAGAAACCTTTAAGGTGAAATGTCACATAAAAACTGTAAACATAAATTCATATAATTTAATCTGTCCCAAAATAAGCATGACTAAAACTGTGTAAATACAGCTGAGGTGACATCCCATCCTGAAGCGAGGCATGCAGGCCTGCATTAAGATAATATAGAAATAAACAGAATTTTCTCCTTAATGTAATGAGAATGTATGGAAATTTAGAGAAAAAGAGTAATCTACGTGGATTCATGTTGTTAGAGTAGCAATAAATGACCATTAAGGAAAAAAAAAAAAACCAAACCAAACCAAACCAAACACTCCTTTGGCTAAGAGAACAGTCTCTGGTCTAAGTGGAAACCTAACAGTCTAGTTGGGCTGGGTCAATCACCTGGCCATCGGACTACTCCTGGAAGATGGGTGTGATGGTTTGTATATGCTCAGCCCAGGAAGTGGCACTATTAGAGGGTGTGGCCCTATTATAGTAGGTGTGTCACTGTGGGTGTGGGCTTTGTCCTAGCTGTCTGGAAGCCAGTCTTCTACCAGCAGCCTTCAGATGAAGATGTAGAACTCTCAGCTCTGCCTGTACCATGCCTGCCTGGATGCTGCCCTGCTCACACTTTGATGTTGACAGACTGGACCTCTGTAACCCGTGAGCCAGCCCAAATATATGTTGTCCTTTATAAGACTTGCCTTGGTCATGGTATCTGTTCGAAGCAGTGAAACTCTAAGACAGTGGGCTTACCTCAAACCATGCTAAAGAGATGGGAGAGAATATTTCCTTTAATGAGATCCTGTACTCTTCTTTCCCACAACTCCTGCCCTCCTAGAGCAGCATCTGTGAGCAGTCATGAGATATGGCTGGGTCTGCCCACCTTTCTCAGTCTAAATCAGGCATAATGTTTCTTATTCTTTTGTTTCTCTATCTCTGTCTCTCTCTGTTTCTCTGTCTCTGAGTCTCTATGTCTGTCTGTCTGTCTGTCTGTCTGTCTGTCTCTCAGAAGCTGGTAAGAAGTTAAGTCTGTCTTTTCTGATGCTTTGGGCTTCCTTTTCTTTTTCTAAATCCCCACCATCATGTGTGTCTGACCCCACACCAGCTTAACAGCATGGCTTCCCCCACCCTGTTCTCCTCTATCCTCCTCCTCCAGTCACTTGCCATGATTTACAGCTTGCCTGCCCTGGTTTTTCTCCTAAATTTTAATACAATTGTCCCCAAGCTTCCATTTGAGTCACTTAATACATTCTTTTATTAATAAGACTAGTAACCTCCCAGAGGCAACCATGATTTATTTGTTCATGTGGGAAACATGAAGGGACTCCCCTTTTTCAGATAAAAATGTTATGGGATATTTCTTTTTTGTTAGTTTTTGTTTTGCTTTGCCTCTTAGAAGCTCCTTCCTATCTTAGTAGAACTTTCATTTTATCTATTTGGTTTTTAAAAATTTTTCTGTCTGGGTGTGGTGTGTGCAGTGCAGCTGGTGCCTTTAGAGGCCAGAAGAGGGCGTTGGACTCCCTGGAGCTGGAGTTACCTTCTGATGTGGGTGCTGGGACCTAAACTCTGATCGTCTGGAAGAACAGCTAGAGCTCTCCACTGCTCAGCTGTCTCTCCAGCCTCTTGGTAATACCTCTGAAAAGTAATGTTTGAATAAAAGCCATGCCTTCCGCCACCAGACAGAATTTATTTTCTGTTTCTTAGTCTGCTAGTGGATTTCTAATAGTAACAAAGCCATAAAGTTCATGACAAAGACCGACATCTAACGTGAAGTAGACCAAGTTTTCTAGTTTATCATTAAGAACCAGGCTGAGGTCTGGAGAGATGGCTCAGTGGTTAAGCTTGTGTGCTGCTCTTCCAGAGAACTAAAGTTTCGTTCCTGCACCCTTGTCCAGCAGCAACCTCTGGGGATCCTTTGCCTCTGGCCCATAGGCACCTGCACTCACACACATAGATGCATAGACACATAATTACAAATAAATGTTAATTTTAAAATAAAAGATATACAATTAAGAACCAGACTAATGGGAAAAAATGCCATATACTTCTACCCACATTCCATTGGTCGGAGTTCAGGCATATGATCCATTTCTAGGTGCAAAGGAGGCTGGGAAATGTAGTTTAACACTCAAAACCTGCTTCCTTGCAAAGATCTGCTCCACCAAAGGATGGGTCTGACACATACTATTATCACAGCTTGCTCAAGGCTGGGCACATAGGAACTCAGATGACGGAAAGAATGATAATGGGGAGGGAGAGAAGGCATCTTATTCTTTTCCTTTAAGTGGAAAAAAATTGTATGTTCTTTGAATCTCTAACTCCTTTGGTGAGTCTGATCTGCTTTACACAATGATCGAGCAGTCTCTAACTGTGTGCCGATTCTATCACACGTTGTCATTTGAACCCTGGAATCCCGAGATTCCGCCTCCCCCACTGAGGGCACCTGACAGATTGCAGAACAGATTTCTTCTTTGGAAATTGTCTATTTATCTGTTTTATGTGTGCGAGGGTTTGCCTGCACATCTGTGTGTGCAGGATGTGCACGTCTGCAGATGACGGACGGTCGCTGTGCGTCTGCTGGGAATCAAATGCCCTGGTCTTTTGCAAGAGCAGCAAGTGCTCTTAACTGTGGAGTCACCACTCCAGCCCTGACAAGATCTATTTCTGTAAAGTAAATCCTACACCCCCAATCTTTGCTGTGATTTCAAAGTCGTTTCTCTGGCAGCGTATTTCTTCACTATGCTATATTTAAGCATTTACCTCAATATACATCACAGACTCTGTGTGTGTGTGTGTGTGTGTGTGTGTGTGTGTGTGTGTGTGTGTGCCTGTGTACGCTCGTGTGTGCGTTCATGTATATAAGGTTCTAAAAACAAGTCCCAAGGTAAAATGCCTTGACAGTAGGAATTACTTGGAGTTTACCTTGTTTATCAGCTAGAACAAAGAGAATTCCCTAAACGCTCAACTATGGGCTTGAAGTCCACGCTGGAGACGCTGCAGTGCAGGTGTGGGGTAGGGGGTGAGGATGTGGTGGGCTCTTACTTAGGCTGTAGGACGGTCTGCTGCATACTATGATTCTGGCTTCTGTCTGGTAAGCCTAGGCAGTCCTTTGCCTATAAATGCACCCCCCTGGGTCTCTACTGCATATTCACATGGTGCTGGCCCTGTATGTGTAACCATCTCTCTGTGTGTTCAAATTTTCCTTTCAGAAAGCCACGTGTGAGCCATGATCTGGGTGCTGAGAACCAAACCCAGGTCATCTGGAAGAGCAGACAGTGATCTTAGCCACGACCTGTCTCTCCAGCCTCCTTCCTTTGATTATTTTGGCCTTAAGGTAACGACTGTTGTGGATTGAATCGTATCTTCATGCTATTGAACTAGGGGCCAGCAAGATGGCTCAGTGGTTGACTCGTACAACTAAGTAAAAAAAAAAAAAAACAATAAAATGAAGACCACATTGGATGATGGCTGACACTAATGACCTTGTCTTGACCATTTATAAAGACTTAACTTCCAAATGGAGTCATACATGCTAAGGACTTGAACTAGTTGAATAGAATGAAGATATAATTCAACCTGAAACAGTTATTGCCTTAAGGCCAAAGTAATCAAAGGAAAGGGGCTGGAGAGATGGATCCCTGGTTATGATCACTGTCTGCTCTTCTAGACAACCCAGGTTTTATTCTTAGCACCCACATCATGGCTCACACACGAAGGGGCAAATCCCCCTGCATCATTGTCACCCAGCCTCTGTGGACTTCTCAGTCTGCAGCCAGAGAATGCGACATACTTTTCATTTTCCTGAGCTTACTGCCTAGGATTTAAAATATTTGCTAACGTCTGCGAGGGTGAGCTTTGAACAGGATGTGTGCCCGAGGCTCAGCTCAGATCTGGGCCTCCATCCAAGCAGCTACGTGGATGTGCACGTTGCTTGAGCTTTCCCTGAACCTCTATCCGATCGTCTCTAACCAGGGGTGATTAATCTCTCAGAAGATTATTATGACTTCACAAGCAAATGTTTGCTGAGCTGCTGAACGATGGAAGGCATTATTAGTTGAGGGACAGCTGCCATTTAAGGTAGGGATGAGCATCTTCTAAGGTTGGCCTTCCTTAAACCCGTGCCTACAGCACTACCTATGTTGATGCACCCGGCTCCCAGACTACTGACTCTTCTGTCTTCCCTTTATTGTCTATCTCTCCTGCCCATCTCTCCACCAATCCATCACTTTGTCTTAGTTTTTATGCATTCCCAAGTAAGTTGTAAGTATTATTACAGCTTTCTCCAAACTCTTCATTATACACATAATGAACGAATGTCCAGAATTGTTTGAATTCTCTTCCTTTGAGATATTTTGTACTGTGAAATGCACATACATTTAAGAACTCATTGATGGGGGCTGGGGATTTAGCTCAGTGGTAGAGCGCTTACCTAGGAAGCGCAAGGCCCTGGGTTTGGTCCCCAGCTCCGAAAAAAAGAACCAAAAAAAAAAAAAAAGAACTCATTGATGGATCCCCCCAAAATAGCTGCCCTGTGAAACACAAACACTGAGGTGCATATATTTTCTATCGCCCTAGAACCTCATAACCTCTCCTCCCAGTTAACGCCCCCACCACGCCTCAGGGGCAGCCATCGACTGTTTCCTATTCCTTTCCTCTCATGGAACTTTACAAAACCAGAGTCAGACAGGCTTTGGAACCAGGTTTCTTCACTGAGCATGTTTTCAAGACTCATCTGTGTCACTACATAAAGTCCTCTCTCTCTCCCTATCTTTCCCTATCCTTCACTCTTCTTCTCTCCCTCCCTCCCTCTCCCTCCCTCCCTCTCCCTCCCTTCCTCTCTCTTCCTTTCCCCTTCCTCTCTCCCTCCTTCTCCATCTCTCTCTCTCTCTCTCTCTCTCTCTCTCTCTCTCTCTCTCTCTCGGTTCATTATCTATTTTACAGAAATATTTCCACTAATCTACTCACCCTACTCACCCTCCAATGGACAAACACTTTTTATCTTTTGATTTTTGTGAAAAAAATGTTATTAGATATTCTTGTATGTATTACTTGAGTGTTCAATTATTAGTCATAAGGTAGATGGACACTTAGTGGTATTGAGAGAGAGAGAGAGAGAGAGAGAGAGAGAGAGAGAGAGAGAGAGAGAGAGAGAGAGACTCTTTTTCCAAAGTAGCTATGGTATTCTAGATTCCCACCAATAACTTCCCAAGACTGAAAATCAACGCCCTTTTGCAAGGTAAACTAGAGAAAAGTGGAGCCCAGCCAAGAAAGTGGCTGCCTGTGGAACTTTTGCCGTTGTTCGAAAAGGAACAACAAGGGGTTTGGCAAGCACTTCCTCCGTCACAGAGACCTCTCTCATTTTTTGAAGATGTTTATAACACAGCTTGAATTTGCTCCCTGGCGTGTGTTCCCAATAAGCTCAAGCTACGAGTGGACAAAGGAATGGCTTAGAGAACACTGCGCTCTTAACTCCGGCCGTCACTTCATGGGTAAAAATAGATCTGTAACTGCGGAATGTTTTAATAACCATGTTAATGTGTTCTTTTGTTAATTTGAACAGGTTTGACCTATTTAAGGTCTGGGCTGAGAGAGGAAGACATTTTCATGTTCCCTCTGGTTTTTGCATCCAGATGCTGTGGCCACCACTGGGGTCTTTGGTGGTTGACCTCCTCCCAGGGCGCCCTACAATATGGCTCTGAGTGCAGTTCAGAAAGCCGAGCCTGGTGTTGTTGTCTGGCCATCTCAATGAGGCTGTGAAGCCCTTAATGTTCTTCAGCTAATTGGTTTTCTTTTCACACCAGTGCCTTCGGCTTGGGGAGAGAGAGTCTTGGAGGGAGATGCTGGTCTGGGTTTGCTTTAGCTGAATGGCCACAGCTCCAGTTTCAGCAGTTGCTGCTTCTAAGCCCTCTAAATAACATTGTACCAGCCGGTTTTCACCTTCCCAGAATACTCACGGAGGGAAGGCTGGTCTCTTACGTAGCTTAGTGTTGCTGGGATTGACAATTTTCACTAAGAACCAAACCACACCCCACACAGACGCTTCTGCAAGGCTGAGGGGCGAATTAGAACATCACCGATATGAACAGGTGGGGAATTTGCAGATCTGACGACAATTTACCTCGGGCTGTCATTAGCCCCGTGCATCGCTCTTCTCCGAATGCTACCTGATATCCTCGTTGGTATTAGGTAAGTCCTTTGGAGTGGACACAGTTCCAGCTTCCACCCACCAAAAATGCTGTCAGCAGAGTCAGAATGGCTTCCAGGCCTTCAGTGGAAGTGGTTCTTGATTTTTCTGGAGCCCACTCCACTGATGTTTCCGCAGGCGTATCTGAAAAGTGTCTCCACTACCTTAGATCTGTTATTATAAAAACCTCATGAAACTATTACTGAAACCTGGAATTTGGAGTGATCTGAGTCTGCGTCCCATAGCCAGGGTCACTCATGTTTAGATTCAGAGTAAATTGTCTCCTCAAGATGAGAACTGTGTCTGAGGGTTGACATTATGGTCACACCTCGTTACAGAGGACAAAGACCCCCTGACTGGTCAAGGGACAGCATAGATGAAAACTGCTCTCTTCTAGCAGGACCCGCTGGAGTGAGGTCCTGCAGTGTGGGAGAAAATCCCCACCCTTGCAGAATGTAGGTTTATGTCATTATGCAGGTGAGGGTTGGCACAAGTTAGATCAAGGCCATGATTGGACAGCAAAAGAATAAGGCGGGGACAAAGTTTTTGTAGGGAGTAGAGGGGAAATCAAGATGGAGACAGAGAAAGATGACCCAGGTTCGGGTGGTCCTGAATTGCCAAGGTAGCTGGGATGGATTTCTGTAGGCAAATTTATCTTATCTAGGTGGGCGGTTTATATCCCTATCAATTGGTTATACGTTTATTGTGTGGATGTATTGTAGATTGAGAATTTAACATACAAATCTAATTGTTAAACTACAAGTTTTTAGAGCTTTGATTTACCAGGCTACAGGGGATGTGAACGAAGTTCCCGGAGGGCAGAGAGAAAACCTGTCTCAGTTCTGGAAACCTTGCTAGGCTATAGAATGCCTGGGGCCAGCGTGGCATGTGTGTGCCAGGAATGGTAACAACCCTACGTGACCTCTTGGAGAGGGCAGCTAAAAGGGAGACCGATGGGAGAAGGTGGCTTGCAGACCACATGGTAGAGTAGCAGCCAGAGTGAACGAATGGACCTAGCTCTCGGGAACTGATAGAAAACGTTCTTTTTTAATTTTTACTGCAACAGCAGACTTTCCTGTAGACTGTTCAGTCAGTCAGCACTGTCTATCTATCTGTCTGTCTGACTGCCTGTCAGACTTAGAACTAGAATCTAGAACAGCAGTATTTGTCCCATGGTCAGGGGTGACAAGGTCAGATGTCTTCTGACAAACCCTTTGGTTAGGCTGATGGTTCAGATAAAAGGTCCTGCTGTTTAGGCCCCATTTTTTTTCCAAACAAAAGATCCTTCTAGTGTTCTAGAGCCCAGCAGGACAACCACAGTCTACAACCATCCTTGGTATAATTCAAAAATAATGAGAGGAATACACAGAAATGGCCAGCATTTGAGAAGGCAGAAAGCCCTGTTACCCTCTTGTGGTCCTCAGACCTGGGTTCAAGCATCGAATCATTGTACATAGAAATATTATGGCTCTTTTAGATCTGACATAGCTAACAGAAGCTTCAAGGTTTCAAAGTACATATATTTACAGCACAAACTTGCATACAGTAAACAACGTTTCATCTTTTATAATTATTTGAACTTATGCTTTAAAAGTGTGTATAGCAGGACTGGAATGTTGGCAGTTCTTCCAGGGGACTGGCATTTAATTCTAAATGGTGGCTTACAACCTTCTGTAACCGGTAGGTCTACAGTGTCTTCTGGTCCTATCAGGCACAAATTGTAGTGCATAGACACAAACTTCAATAAAAGAATCATCATGTCAGGAGAACTTAGAGTGAAAATGTTTGAGGTTTATGGTTTAAGCTGCCAACCTGACCTCCCCTGGCTTTTAAGGGATTTCTTCCAGATAAATAGAGCACTCTCCAGGGAAAATTCGGGGAAACAAATCCCCAGCTTGTGTCACTAATGTGGGAAGAAACACATCTGCTCCTTCCATTTTGGGGAAATGAAATTCATTTGCAAAGGACCCAGCCAGCCCCAGGAGAGATGGCACCTAGATGAAAGGCCCACTTTTCAGGGCAGAGGAGCCTTTCAGCTGTGGATTTTCCAGGCCTTGATAGAAAGTTTCCTTCTTTGACTTGCAAGACGGTATTGGCTAGTGGAACCTAAGCAAAAGGTTTTCACTCCTTCCTCCATATTTAAGGTGCAGACGCTACCAGTTAGGAACATCCGGCAGCTGACCCTACATCACCCTTAAAGTGGACTTGGGGTTGGCTTGAGCCCAGCATGACCAACTTTTATCCATGGAGCTGAGAAAAGGGTCAAAGAAAAACTAGTTAAAAGAATTCCTCCTGCTGCTACAGAAATACAATAATGACGTTAAAAGATTTTCCTCTTTTAATTAAATGTCAACTACCTTTGCTGATTTCAAACCCAGTTTGCTAATGCTGTTTTAACTAATTCCCATGATGACAAAAGTGGGGATCGAAAGCCAACAGCAAATCCATGAAGAGTTTGTGTCCCGGGTCATTTTGTCCAAATGAAGTTTCATTCTTTCTCAGGATTTCTTAGGCAACTAATGGTGGGAGTTAGGTAGGGGCTAGGGGCTCATCAAGCCCTGCCCACTCACAGTGGCCTCACTGTCACAGCTAAAAGAAGTGGCAATCACCCTACAGTGAGAACTTGCCTGTGAATCTGAAACCCTCTCACCGCAGGCTTCCCAGGTATCCGGCCTCAAGAAATAAATGCCAGGGCCCAGACCAGAGCTGCTCAGGCCAGGACCATTTGCCACCCTTTCTATCTTGACCCTTCTAGTAGATTCTGGGATGCCCACAGCTCCAGGGGAGACACACGCCCTAGTGATGACCTTCTCAGATTCCCCAGGCTCCTGATTCCAGGAGAATGCAGCCTCCTCAGTTCTCACTTCCCCAGGGAAGTTCACAGGGCAAGGCTGTCAATGGCACATGCCCCCACCTGAGTAAGGAAGGGGTACACCTCAACTAAATGTGGCCCTTCTCCCCACTTCCCCAGATCCTCTCCTCCAAATGCAAGCTCCTCTTCCCTATCCTCTGCCACCAGGAGATCAGAGACTGCCACGAGTTCAGGCAAGCACTAAGGCCAACCGTACATCCTGAAACCTTTCCGTTCCTCTGAGACTTATAGGGTGAGACAGCTAATCCGCCTTGTGGGTCTGAACTCTTCTTAGAGCTCCCATCATGCTCTTGTCTGTCTGTCATGTTAATAACACTTCGAATTCACCTCTTACCCAAAAGGTCACTCTGCCTCAGTGCCCACCTTGAACCCTAACCTGGACCTTTCAGTGGGTGTGATGTGACCATGGTCATGATGACAGTCACCATCACCCGTGGCCTATCTTCTCACTGCCCCATGAAGCCCCTGGATCCACAGGCTGAACCTCATTAACTTTCTTCGGTCCTCTTTAAGTTTTTTTGTTGCCCTGTGTCTTGTCTCATGAATCTTAACCTGAGAGCTTTATAAGGTCAGGGCCAGGTTTGTCCCATCGGCTGATCCAGGAGGCATGGAACTCTCTGGATGGTGGGAGGTGAGAGCATCCCTCCACAGCCGTGATTGGCCTTATCACTGTTTATCTTTAAACTTCTATTATTTTCATGTATGTGCATGTGTGTACATGTGTGCACCATGTGTCTATAGTGCCCACGGAGGCCACCACAGAGGGTGTCTAATTCCCCAAAGTTGGAGTTCCAGGTGGTTATGAACCCTCCAATGTGGTTGCTGGGAAACAAACTTGGGTACGCCTAACCTTTGAGCCATCACTCCAGCCCTGCACTGCATCTTAAAGGTGAGTCACCATTGGTGCTTATGTGCACTGACAGGTAATGTGCGTAAGTTCTCCATTTAGTGTGCAATAACAAGAATGACTGTGCAACAGGCCTTTGTCCTGTGCAGTGTGGAAGAAAAGGCAAGAAGGAGAGCCCCGGTTAACTAACCAGAGCCACCAGAACAGACCCTACAATATGGTGTCGTCATCAGTGAAGCCAGGAACTCACTGGGCCATTTCTCACAACCAAAGTGGAGAATCAAGCTGCCAGCATCAGAGGTTACTGAGGTAGCTATGGGTAGTTGCCTAGCAATCTTCAGTAGACCTTGGCTGTGGAGGCTGGGTGGTTAGTTCTTGTCAGTTTGACACAAGCCCGGGCTTCCCTCAGTGATAGACTGTGATCAGGGTGTGTAAGCCAGATAACCCCTTTCCTCCCAAAGTAGCTTTTGGCCATGGCTTATCACAACTGAGATCAAACGAAGACAGAGATATTATTCACAGTCTGCCTTCACAGGGAATTCACTCCACATCTCTGTCTCCCATTGTCCTTTCTTGTGGGGATAGCCATGAGATTGTAATACGCCTGGCAGGGATGAGGACATTCTCAACAGACACTTGTGCCCCCAGTTTTGGCCATCAGACTCTTGAAGCCACTGACTGAAGAGGTTAGCATTCTCCCAGGAGTCTCGGTCTGGGCCAGTGAGTGGGGACATTTTTCTCTTCCTAAGAGGTTTGTAACTTAACAGACTGCCTTGCAGGAGAGTGGACAAAAGGAAGCCACAGGCCAATGTTGGTGGCAGACCAGCCCTGCTTAGCTATACCTTCCTCCATCCCTCTCCCTAAATCTAAACTCATGTCAGGACCCAAGTGAATGATAGACCTGAGGGGTCTGTGGACCTCTGCGTCCCTTCCCCCAGTGTAGCCACAAGGAACAGATCACTTCCCCCGATCTACATCATTAATTGGGGTTTTAAAATGGACTTACCAAGGACAGGTGGCACACAGGCTTCGAACCTAAGTCTGATAATAGTGCTTGATCCAAGTCTGTCCCAGTGGGGTCTCATTTCAGTTCAGTTCGGCTGATTGAAGAGCGTTCTCCAGTGAAGCCCCACCCCTGAGATACTGGGGCCTGGCACTTAAGCCAATCTGTTTACAGGAGTCACAATTCAACTCTCAGCAGAGCCAGGAGCTCTGTACTGAGAGGACCCCAGGATCAGTTTTGCCATCCTAAGATCCTGTGCAAAGGGCTATTTCCCCCTTATTTTCAGAGCATCTCTGAATTTCTCCAACATAGATACCCTTCCTCAGATGACTCTATGGAACAGACAATAATGCACTCACTTCCGGCGAAGAAAGAGGTGCGGGTAGCGGATTCCAAGCTGTGTCTGTCTGCCTCCCCATCCAGGGTTCTCTGCATGCCACCAATTTGCTAACAGCTTCTTCCTTTTTTCTTTCAGAAGATCACTCATCTGAATTGTGGGGTTTTATTTTCTTTTTTAATTAATTGGGCAATTTGCATAGAAGGGAATAAATTACTGACAGAGGAAGGCACATTCTCCTAATCAAATGTGTTTATTTAAAGCTGCAGGGGAAAAGCTAGCAGGGAGACAAATGAGTGGTAGTTGCGGTGCTGGAGCCCGAGCAGGGCTCGTGGGGGAGGGGCGCTCAGAAGCCTGAATGCAGGAAGAACAGGTGGGCAGGTGTGAGCTCCACACAGGGTGCGGGCACATGGCCAGTTACTGGAATAGCAGAGCAAGTTAAGCCTACTGCTCGGCCTGCCTCGACCTACATTTGTGAACATCCGTAAATGTTATAATCATGCCACTCGGGGTGGGGATGATTCACAGGAAGAGCTCTTGTCTGAGGTGTACAAGGTCCTGGGGTCAGTCTCTAGTGCAGCAAATCAATAATAATTAAAAATATCAGCCACAACAATATTCACAAAGGCCAGTGGTTGATGATGTCATTTTCCAACTTAGTTGACAGAAATAAAGCAGATTTGGAGGAAATACCATGAAGGCTTCAGGAAATGTGCAGAACCTGAGGTAACAGATGAGAATTCCTTTAGGAAAAACCACCAGGAAGAAATGTCTGTGGTTGGGATTCCTAGTACACAGATCTAGGCTTCAGACAGACATTTAGGGATTATTGGCAGAGTTTTGTTTTTTGTTTTTTTTCCCTCTAAACTCATGGATTCAAGCATCCATTCTAGGAGCTAACAGGCAAGCAAGTCCTGTGTGTAAAAAGAGACTATTATAATTCTGTGACAAAGGGTTTTTATATAATTTTACTTATTTATATTAAAACTGTGAGAAATCTGTAACAAGATTTGGGAGGACCTTACCCAGAACAGAAGACCTTACCAAGGGACTGGGAAAAATTTCAGAATAACAATGAATTTTAAACCGAGTCCTGATTGTGAGCTGGAATGTGATTGGCGGATTTCACAGTGTGGAGATGGGGGAGCCCTGGGAGCAATCCCACAGGAGGGCAAGCAAAGCTGCCATTGTGAGTGAAGCCATTATTAAAACCAATTCCAGACCTGATCGAGTGTCCCGATGGGTTTCCTTTGTATATTGTCCAAGCAATTCTGCTATAACGAGCAGACCCAACATCTCACTAAGACGGTAAAAGTTATTTTTGGCTCAGGGAAGAGCCTCATTGGACATGACATGGACAGTTAGGGACCCATGCTCCCTCCATTCTGTGATTCTATCACCCTTGAAGGCAGGGAGTCGCCAGCTTCTACATGCTGAGGCCTGGGGAGGGTTAGTGAGGAAGAGCAGAAAAGCCCATCGCCTACTTAAAGGAGCCAACCTAGAAACTTCATCCCACACCCACTCACACAGGGCGGGGATGACTGACCCACAGGTATGAGATCGCCCACGCCCATTCACGGGCATGTGTAAAACCGTGGACACAAGAGGCAGAGTAGGAAAAGGGATCGTGGAAGGTTCTGGGGATCTGGCAAGCCCTGTCAGGATTAGCATCAACATGAGAAGCTTCTACTGAGCACTGTAGAAGGAATAGGAGCACTGAGTGGAATGGACCGTAGCAGGGCTCAGCAGGGCTCAGCAGGGCTCAGTGGGCATGCGCAATGGAACCGATTCGCTAAGTGGATTGTGGGTTGCAAAAAGGAGCAGCTGGGGCATGAAGCTACCTACGAGCCAACCTGACAGCTGTTTTATTTGGAGTGTGGCTCCTGTGCATCTATGATGTATAAAGAGTTGCTTGTTAGAACCCATTGTTACTCTCTAAGGCCTTTGGATACTCCGCTTACATAGAGCCTCCTGCGTTATCGCTTTCTTCAAATGTTAGCCCTCCAGAATTAGAACGTGGCTTTATACACGAGCCCTTACAAGGAAACGCAAGGGAAGTCCAGCACACTCACATCAGATGATCCAATGGGTTTCTCTAAATGACACCAGAACTTCCAAGTCTAAAATATATTCAGTTCTCTGTATTTCAATAGCCACCAGAGTGGCTTCCTCCAGCAGCTGGTGGGACTAGAGGCAGAGAGACTCAGGGTGGAGACATCAGGTGGAGCTCTGGGAACTCTACAGAGGAGGGAGAGGAAGGATTGGAGGAGCCAGAGAGTCAAGGACAATCAGAGAATAGGGCCCATCTACTAAGCAGGGCCCATGGGGCTCACAGAGACGAGGCAGAAATCATGGAGCCTGCATGTGTCTGTGCTGACCCCTCTGCACACACACTACGGTTGTTTGTTGTTTCACTTGGGTTTTGTGGGACTCCTAACAATGGGTGTGGGGTTTCTCTGATTCTTTTACCTACTCTGGGGACCCTTTTCCTTCTATTGGGGTGCCTTATCTAGACTTGGTATGAAGGTTTGCGCCTAGTCTCGTTGTATCTTGTTTTGCTGCATTTGATTGATATCATTCTTTTCTAAAGAGCAACTGGAAGAGAAGTGGATCTGGGGGGAGGGGAGGCTGGGGGACTGGGAATTGGAAGGAGTGGAGTGAGGGAAGGCTGTGGTCGGGATGTATTGTATGAGAGAAAATGAACAGAAAGGAAAAAATGCAAGTATCTGAAACAACTTCCATGCAGACTAGAAGTGAATGAGTGTGTTGTGGGTAAGACAGCATCATTTCCAACTGTCAGAGAATGAAGAGACAAGGTGGCTGAGAGGGAGTCTGAGGGTGGGCCTGGTGCTTTTCACTGAGAGAGGTCAAAATAGACTTGCAATTGCTTGAGGCAGGTAATGATGGATGAGTTAGAGAGATGACAGATAATGGATACACACGCACGCGCACATACACCAATACACACACACATGCACACGTACACGCGCACACACACACAAATACACACATGCACACGCACGCACCTGTACCACATAGGTCATGTCAAGAGGGGCTAAAAGCAACATGGCTCTGTACTGATGCACACTGAACACAAGTCTTGGTTTCTAAGATTCCAGGACTAGGAAAGGGAAACCATAAGACGGGCCTGGAGTATGAATTGAGAAGACAGTGAGGCCTGGAGGTGTGGCTCAGTGGTAGAGCACTCACCTGGCATGGGCAGGTCTATGGGCTTGTTCCTTAGCAGTGCAAAACACACACACACAGATGCATACATGTACATACACACAACTATACAAAACATATACACACAGTATACGTACATACAAGTATGCACACACATTCATACATGCACATACGTATACATAGCCACACATACATATGCACACATATACATACATACACATCTATTCATGTATTCACACATACTTGGATACATATACAAACATGTATATATAGACACATGTATATATACACACATGCACAAACATACATGCATCTTTGCACACATACACTTATGTAATACATATATGCACATATACATGTGTAAATGTATACAATACACACTTGCATATGTACAGCATTTGCATATATAATCGTATATGCAAATATATACACATACATATATATTAATATGCCCATACATAAATGTTCTGTGGGATAGCAGGTCATACCCTGCATCTGAAAAAAGAATTTTAGTAGCAGATCTGGTGACATTTGAATAAAGTCTATAGTTTCATTTTAAAAATAATCTATGTAAAGAACTTGCTCAGCATTTTTCCAGGATATGTGACTGTGAAGTAATATTTTAATTGTACCATTAAAAATTATGTTTATGGGGCTGGGGATTTAGCTCAGTGGTAGAGCGCTTACCTAGGAAGCGCAAGGCCCTGGGTTCGGTCCCCAGCTCCAAAAAAAAAAAAATTATGTTTACATACAGCTAAACTCAGGAATTAAAACTGTGCGTAGAGATGGGAAATGGGTCACCCCTGGTTCTGACAGTCTGTAAGTAGGACTAGGGAAGGGGCCACAGCTGTAAGCTTCCGAAACACAGACAGGAAGGAACCAATTTTATGTTCTAGGGCCTTCATGTTTAACCACAGCAGCCCTGCTGGAGACTTAGGTGCTTATAAATAATTAATTCCATGTTACGGTCAGAGAAAGCCAAGCGGTGAGAGGCTGGGCAGTGGGAGCGACTGGTTGTGTCTACTGTAGGTAAATCGTTCAGCAGCATTTCTCGGGATCCTCATAAAACCAGGCAAAAGCGGTGATGATGCACGAGGGAAGGGTGAGGCGGCTACAGTCTAGAGTGGAGCTGACAGACGTGGGCTGCTTTCCCCACTCTCAGGGCTGCTGTGGACCCCTTCCCCTGCCCACCACACCGCCTGAAACCCAGTGCTCACCAGGATCATCAGATGAAACAGGTTCAGGTTGTCCACAGACTCTAGGCTCCTTCCCTTTGACGTAAGGCAGACTAAGACAGAGGAGACCTAGGAGAACACAGAGGGAGAAACAGCAGGTTTCCAGAGGGCAGCCTGCCCAGTGGAGGGCAACTGTGACCAGCTGAGCTCTTGAGACTGTGTTCCCTGAGAGGGGGCGATCCTTGGGGGGTAAATGTCGTGTTACGCTAGACTGAGTCTGACTATGGCATTGGTGTTGCCGTGGAAACCAGCCTTTTCTCTCAACTTGTTCAAGCCTGCTAGTTTTTTTGGGCTTCTTGGGGAAAAGGACGATGAGGAATTTATCTCTTCTTTCTCCTGAGTCCCCAGTCAAATTAGACTGGGGTGGGGGTGGGGGACAAATTGATCACAGCACTTCGGAAGAAGTGGCTTCTCAATTTTCCCCAATAATAACATGTCTCCCTAAAATAACTCTGTCCTGATTGCCTGCTGGGATCCCCTCCAGCACCACCATCGCTTCCCCCTGGCAGGTAGCAATTATCTGTTCCCTTCTCTGTCCTCTGGCTTCAACTGTGAGCCTCAGGGAGCCAGGCAGCTTCCTTCCAGGCCAAGGCTTTGCACCCAGCTCGAAGATAGGGAAGAGATCTCAGGAGCGGCTGTGAGAAGCCTCGGGCTCCCTGCCCCCCTTGAAGACAGCTTCTGAAGGCTTAGGAGGAGGCTTGCACTGCACCTCCCTCCTGAATTCTTCTCTCAAGCAAGAACCTGTCCTTCACAACCCAGCTCTCAGGCTGACACCCACAGGGGGACAACTAACCTGCTCCCAGAGAACTCACATCCCTGTTTTGGCACAGGGGTTGTCCCTCTCAGAATTCCCCATGTATGCAAAGGCTTAGGTCCTGGCTTTATGACCATTGCTGGCCCAGCAGGGCTCTAGGAAGAGGAGCTTTTCTTGGCTAAACTTTTGGTTAAAGCCTTCTCACTGCTCAGCCACCCCCTGCTTGTGCAGGGGATTGAGTTCCTCTATTCTGAGGAGAAAATTATAACTCCACCAGGACTAGTATTAGGATCAGTCTTAGTAATTAGAATCGCCATTGTCTCCCCTCTGACCATTCCTCCCACCATTATTCACGTTATACAGGGTCTGTCAAGATGGATAAAGGAAAACTGTTTTCTTTTTCTCCCTTCCTCCCTTCCTCCCTTCCTCCCCTCCTCCCCTCCTCCCTTCCTCCCTTCCTCCCCCACATCTTTCTGGCAATACAGTTGCAGATTCATTTGTGACAGAATGTTTGAACATGTGCTCATTAAATTTCTAGCTGACTCTGTGTAATCGAATCATACATCTGGTGTTTACGTGTTGCCTAGATGGATTCATGGCCTCTGTGAGTGGGATGCCGGCTCACAGACCCTCCTTAGGCCTCTGAGGCTCACGGTTTGAAAAGTATAGGCGGGCTCTCCGGAACTCTGCCCCCTGCTTAGCGGTTTGTACAGTGCCTGAGGGCAAGGACTGTGCTGTCTTCTTTCTCTCTTCCAGCCGTGTGTGTTTGGTCACAACCCCCTAGTTCAGCAATGAGTGGAGAGTGCCTGTTTCCAAACATATCCAGTCAGTCAGTCCTGATTGCCTCCCCGAAAGGCTTGCCATCCGAGGCAGGAAGACGTGTGGGCACAAACCACAGCCCCAGAGCGCAGCACAGAGGTGTACAGCGGCTGCTGCTGCTGGAACAGTTAAGAAGACACAACCAAAATGCGTGGGTTGCAACCAAAGTTCTGCTGCTTGCCACATGCCCTCAGACATACAGCATCACTGTCTCTGTTTGTGCACTTGAAACAGAAGTGGTAGTGACAGCCGATGGCAGCGATGTCGAAGGTAGGGGTGGCTGGCTCCCTCTTGGAGCTGGTGAGCACTGAGCGCTTGGCATACCAAAGGGCATTTGCTATTCTTAGCATTAAATACCGGGACTGAATTCAGGCTGAGAATAAGCAAGTTCACATCTGTGAAAACTGCAGCCTGATGTTCTGAGAAGTGAGCTGTAATCGTGCCCATGATGTTTGGGGTCTGACACACAACAGGGGTCATGGGATCACTCAGCCTAGATTTAGCCCTAGTTTCTCTAGCAGAGCCTAGGGTGCCTCTTCATGCCTCTGGGCTTCAGGCTTTCATCTGTTCAGTGACACCAATGACCACCACTTAATGCAAGCTAAGACAGTAGTGACAGGGCTGGCTCTCTGCGTCCTCCCTGAGCTGCTGGCTAGCGACCGTGTGCAACCCAGCAAAGGCCTCAGCAGATCCCTCTTTTGCCACTGACTATTTTTGTATCTAATGCTGTCTCTAAACTTCAGGGCAATGACTTACGCTACGGCTTGGATCTGGACCCCCAAAAGTATGAGTTGGAAACTTGGTCCATAGCAGATTACTAGAGGTAAGGCTTAGTGAGAGATTTTCAGGCCACAAGGACTGTAGCCTCCTGGACAGATTAATGCCGAATATAAAAGGGCTTTGCTGCTTGGGGTGCTCTCTTACACCCTGTCTTTGCCTCCCTAGAGGGTGTCACTCACCTTGACACTGAACTTCTAAAAACCGAGCCTGCAAGAAAGAAGCTTCATTCCTATTCATATTTCTCTGCGTATATTCTCTTGTACCAACACAAAGCAAACAGAAATCCTCCTTGTTTAAACCCTCACTACCAGGTTGTCAACATCATGTCAGGACCACACCTTCCTGTCAGGGAAGCAGCACGGTGTGAGTCCCAGCATCACGTCAGGACAGCAGTATAATGTCCCATTTCAGAGTCTCAGTATAATGGGAGGAGCTCAGCCATGTCAGGACTTCAATGTCTTATCATGTCCCATCAGTGTCTCGCCAGCTTTTGAGTGTCACGTCAAGGTCTCAACATGTCAGGAAGTCATACAGCCTCACTGCAGGCCTTCAGGGTCACATCAGCACCCAGCCCTTAGCATCACGGCGAGCATCGTGTCAGAATCACACCAGGCACTCAGTAAAGTCAGGACCTGAGAACCACTTCATGTCCTCCCCATCACGTGGGACCTCAGCTCAAGTCAGAACCTTGCGTTCATGTCCTATTCTCCCAGCCATGCCAGGACATCTGTGACATCGTGTCAAACCTAAGTATCGTGGCAGGACCTCAGCGTTATGCGAGACCTTAGCGGCGTGTCAGGCAATCCGAACCATGTCAGCTCCTCACAATTATGCCAGGATCTCTGCGTCATGTGAGGCCCTAAGCATCACAAAAGTCCTCGCTGTGACGGGAACTCAGCAGCATATCTGGATGTGAGCAACATATCCTGACCCCAGCACTTTCGTTATCTCAGGAGTTCCTGAGCGTTATGTAACGAAACCAACATTACTCATTCCCTCTGCAGTGTGCTATTTCCTCGGTCTCATGTAACATCTCATGTCACATTAGTATCGGATTCATCTATCAGGACCGCAGTGTCACGCCAGAACCTCAGCATCGCGTGTGTCACTCAGGATTAGATTAGGTCCTCGGCCTCACGTCCGGCTCTCAGAAAAATAGCACGAGTCTACTGTCTAGTCAGAGCCTGTGCAGCATACCGTGCATGGCAGCATGGCAGGGTGTCAGCATCAGAGCGGGTCTTCAGCCTTGTATCGAGGCCTGACATCATGTTGCCACCTGCGTCACGAATGGATCTCCAGTATCATGTTAGGTCTTCTCTGTCACGTCTGCACCTCTGTACCGTGTGAGACACTCAGTATTGTCTCAGGACCTCAGCAATGTATCAGGACTTAATCTCACAGCAAGCCTCTGACAACATGCTAGACTACCAGTGCCATGTTGGTCCTCTGCATGATGTCAGGCCACCAGTGTCACACATCAGCATCTTGTCAGGACCCCAACACAAAGGGAGGACCACAGCATCTCACCTCCCATCAACGTGCAGCCTCAGCAGAACACGAGGACCTTGGGATTGTTTCAGATGTGCGGCATCATGCCGTGGCCTCTGCATCATGGCATGACTTCCCTATCACGTGTGAACCCCATCGTATCAAGAACTCAGCATCTGTCATTTTCTCAAGGTCATGTCAGATCCTTCACATCATAGCAGAAACTCGGCGTGTCAGGGGTGGGTATCACGTCAGGCTTGGAAGATGACGTGAGCATCACACCACGCACTCAGAAACATGAGAGGAAGCCCTTGTGATGTCCACACCCCTGTCATGTCAGGTTCTCTGCGTCCTATCAGATCTACAGTATCCTGTCAGCCCTTCAGAATCCGTCCGAGCTTGACTGTCACTGCAAGATATTAACATACGGCCGATCTTCCCAGAGTATCAAAACCTCACTACCCTATCTCGCCCTCAGGATCATGTGGGGACCTCATTACATCAGGTCCTCAAACTGATGTCAGAGCCTCATGTCAAAAAAAAAAATCTCACTGTGTACCAGGTCCCCTGCGTTATATCAAGAACTCGGCGTCATGTCATGATGTCAGTCGTACCTGGCCCTCAGTATCACGTTCGGACCTCTTAACACATCGCGCTAGGCTTCAGTTCCTTATCAAGCCTTGTGTGTCACCGCATGACTTTGGCCATTATTCGAGGATATTGCCTTGTTCTCGTGTCAGGCCTTCGGAATCATGACACATGACTTCAGTATTACATCAGGACTTTATCATTGTCTAAGAGCCTCAACATCACGTGAGTCCTCAAGTATCACGCCAGGCCTTTGGTATCGCATAGGGACTTCAGCATCAGGTTAGGGCCTTGGTAGGACAAAGACATCGAATCAGTCTCATTGCACCATATCAAGCTCTCAGTATCACGCTACAGCTCCAGCATTGGATACTAACCACCTCAGTGTCATTTCAGGCCTGGGTCATCATGTCAGGAACTCACCGAAGGTCAGGACCTCATATAAGATCAAGCTTCCATTTTCCTACAAATAGCATCATGCTAGGACTCATCCTAAGGTCAAGGCCCCAGAATCATGTTGCTGAATCGGTACCACACTTACCCCGAGGTCATTCCGTGCCCTCAGTATAGAATAGACAGAATAAAACACCATGTGTGCACCTCAGTACGACATCTGGACAGCCCTTGCAGTCACGTCTAGAGCTCAGCGTCATGCCAGGACCTCAATAACACATGCCACTCAGCATCAAGGCAGGCCTGCGGTGGCATTTAAGACACACAATATCACATGTGGGTGCTCTCATCAGCTGAGAACCACAGTATGTGACCAGGTAGTAAAACATAGGGTCACCATGGCGGTCCCTTAAGCGGCGTGTCAGTGCCTTGCTATGATGTCAGTGCCGTGATGCAGGGTCAGCATTACATCAGGCCCTTAATTAGCATCCTGTCTGTCAGAACTTCTGCCCCATCAGGATCTCAGCGTCCTAGCGGGGGGTGCTCAGCGTCATGTAATGTCCACCGTATCATGTCAGGGCTTCTGAATCCATCATAGCAGCAGCAGCACATCATGACCTCGGCATTGCCCACCTCTTGGTATCACATACTTCATGCCATATGATACTTCATATATCACATTGTATAATCATATATCACATCAGAGGATCCTTCAGCCTCCTATTAGCTCCTGAGCAATGTATCTGGTCCTCTGTAGGCTCTGGTGTCATCTTGAATAGCTCTTAAGATCTTGTAGGGCTTCAGGATGTTGCCCAGGGCTTGCCAGGACGTGAGCAGGGTATCAGGCTATCCTTACTTAAAAATGGAGACCCTCTCACGGTGCCCCATTCCCCCCTCCCACTTAACAGGGCACTCTGCTCCCAGCCTTACCAACCCTGCCTCCTGTACTCCCCAGTCTCCCCATGAGGTTCACTGAGCAGAAGGTCAAGCCGTAAAGGACAGATGGACAGACATTCAGGACTCTTGGACACATCTATGTTTATTTTTTTTTCCTGTCAGAAAATTTCAAGAATTACACCAAAAAATACTTCAGCCTTTGCTACCTACTGACAAAAATACACCACAAAATTATAAAGCGCTCTGTGGTTTTGCTAGGGACGATTTGTTGATCCGTTTCAGATGACAGATGAATTTACAGGTGACTCAAGGTGATGGGAGGGGGGAGGGGCGAGGGAGGAGAAATCAGATGCGAGTATCTGGCGGGACGGTTTGAGCTACGCTACTATTACCCAGCTGCTGTGTACAATGATTTCAGCAATAGAGCAAGCCACAAGAAAGTACCCTTAAACGGCCTGTTGGAGAGGCACTGGGAAACGGTAACACATTTCAAATGAGCAACTCTCCTGGCCAGTTCTCATCCTCATGGGCCTAGAGCCAGCACCTCCACAGAAAAGGATTTCCAGGAAGGCCTGTGAGAAGCAAGAGGCCCCTGCTATCCCGTGCTAGGAAAGCCCAAGGATGCTGGCCATGCCTCCCTGTCAGGTGCTTCTAGAACCTAGCCGGAGAGTTTGGACAAATGCCCTCTGTCAACACAACAAAGTGAGTACGAAGTCACTTTCTCCGGCTTCTTTTAGAAATGACCACTGCCAGCCCAATCTTCAAGTTTCTTCCCAGCTGTCAGATTCCCAGGCTAGAATTGTCTATTGTCAAGAGAATCCTGCTGCCATTAGCACGTTGGGAAAGAGCAAAAATGTGAAACCCAGGTGCCTACACTTTTAGCTGGGCCCAGGGAGGCCCGCCTGACCCGTCTTCATCTTGTCACCTCTCTTCCTTCTCTCCCTTTCCACCCCTGCCTTCTTGAAAACACGGGCAGCAGCATCTAGGGTGACACCTAGAAAAATAAAAAAAAGACAACATCTACCCACGCCTGTTTGCTGAGGCACAACAGCCGCCCTGTGAGCGTTCAGAGCCTAGGTCCTCATGGGCTGCCCAGGGCTGAGCGTGGATGCCTCCCCCGTGAGTTTGTGCAACTCTTGCAAGCTCACCACTGAGTGGTACTCTGCTCATTCCTAGTTTAGAAATGCCAACATCACCTTTTTCTCTAATTCAGCCTTCCCCGTCTTGCCGTGCTCCTCTCCTGCAGACCACAGGCAAACCGAACAGCCTACCCTTTGCCACACAGATACTCGGACGCCCACGCAGAAACCATGGCGTCTTATCTAAGAAACCCCAGAGAGGCTCTGCTCTTTACTGCCTTGCTGTGTCTTCCACACGGAGCCCGTTTCATGCTTTTTAATTCTTTTTCTCTGGCTCCCTTTTCTGTCTCTAAATTACCCTAACAAAGAATAAGCGGCGGCTTTGAAAATATCTTACATGGGAACAATCAACACGAAACATGCCTTTGTACACGCGCCTGACTTGGGTACGAAGCAACAATACGAAAGGACAAAAGGAAAGATCGATTCAGACAACTCCAGTGCACAATATTTTTGGGGAGTTCTCCCCAGACCCCATCCTGCCCCGCCCCCACCCCGTACCCCAGCAGTACAGTGTTGTCTTGTAGCTCCAGCCTTGCTTAACTAGCGGGGGGCATTCCCTTCTCCACAACCCCCCATCCCAGCTGGGGCAGGCCTCTAATGGCCCTGCGTCTTGGGTGGCTTGGGCTCGTGGATGACAGCAGCTGCTGACAGCCATGGCCCGATGGCCCGGGCAGTGCTCTGCTTGGCCACGCTGTAGTGGCTGATGACTGTGTAGAAGCGGCTCCTGGAGCTGGGGTCCTGGGATGAGTAGTAAGCGTCCAGCGAGGCCGGGATACAGCGCTTGTGCTGGGGAAGAAAGAGATAAGAGTGAAGAGTGACCAGGTGGTTAGCTGGTACCCACGGGGATGCTGACGCCCTGTGCAGGGGCTTCAGTTCCATCAGGCACTCAACTGTACCACAGGAGACCCTACCCCTGCACGTGGCCACAGTAAACCTTCCCCAAGATTATGCCATCTTCAGAGGAGAGCAAATACACCTACTCTTGGTACTGAGGTAAGACCAGACGCATTGGCCTGATGACCATATGACATCAGTTCTCTAGTGGCTGCCATTCTCTGTGGACAATGGCCCAGACAGCCACTGGTCTTACCTCAGTACTAGCAGTAGATGTTGACGTAGCCCCACAGTGGGTTAAGGGCATGTTCCCCGGAGGCTCTCCAGTCTCCAGGCTGCACTCTGAGTTTCCCCAGTTGATACAGATCTAGGTTCTCTGGCTTGTTTCCAGGGTTTGCCTTCTCTTATTCATTTATCAAATACGTCACAAATTTACATATTTTAAGAAGACTATACAACAATCTAATTTTGGATGAATGTTGCACCCATTCCTGGCTCCTTCCACCCCTCTGAGTATTTATATTTGGTATTTTACATTTTTATCTTTTTAGAATTTCCCCCTAGAAAAATTTAGCAAAGCGTTTCACCTCATGCACAGGTAGAATTTTCTTCTTCCTTTACTTGTCAATATTAGGGAAGGCTATGCCATGCCGCAGACAGCCTTTTTTCACTGTCAGGCTTCTACAGAATCCCCTTGTATGGATAAAGCGTGATTTATTCAGTTGTCTCCATTGTCTCAGAGCCTCAACTTCTATCCATTAAGAGTGTCGCCCCCTGGAGGTGTGTACCTGCACCACCCTACATACACTCTAAGTCAGAACATTCCCTATTTGACCCCCACCTTGGAGCATCATCCTAGCTGTGATGTCTTGGGAAATCCTATTAACTAAAGATGTGAAGTTCTGTTACTTCTTATGGAAAACGGGGGCAATAAATTCCAATTTTTTTTCCAGAATGGTTATGGGTGGTTTAGTAGAGATAACATTTATAGAAATTTCTAGTAAATAGTCTGACAGAAAATAGATACTCAGCAAATGGTGATTATAATAATTAACATCGTCGGGTTGGGGATTTAGCTCAGTGGTAGAGCGCTTGCCTAGGAAGCACAAGGCCCTGGGTTCGGTCCCCAGCTCCGAAAAAAAGAACCAAAAAAGAAAAAAAAAAATTAACATCGTCACCTGCTTCGGATTTCAAGCAGCTAATTTTATAGCAACTAACATGTATTGAGAGTCCATTACCAAACAGGCTTATTATTATTATTATTATTATTATTATTATTATTATTATTATTATCAGTGCTCAATTATTTGACTGTTTGGGCATACATAATTCTCCAAAGGAATAAGACGTCTTCCAGGTCACCCAAGTCTTTGAAGGAAGGAGGGCAACTAAAGCAATAGTCAGGAAAAAATGGGCCCAGAGGGTGAGGGGTGTCGGGTGAGGGGTCTGGACACAGGCAGGAAGAAAACCTCAGAAGCTCTGATCTCTGTCCTCCTGTCTCTTTAGGGACACCCTGATATAAGGGGTCAGGGGTTGGCCAGCTAGCCAGGGAGATCCATGCGAATCAGAGCTTTCTGAAGACTGCAAGTCAACATTAAGTATCAGCGAGCTTCTGTCACTGCTCATGCGCAGTCTGGAGCTGCCCTACTTCCTGACCTTTTCTTTTTCTTTTTTTTTTTTCCGGAGCTGGGGACCGAACCCAGGGCCTTGCGCTTCCTAGGTAAGCGCCCTACCACTGAGCTAAATCCCCAGCCCCCTTCCTGACCTTTTCAATAGCAACTCTAGAGCCTGCCTGAGACTAGGCTCCATCTTTCACCGCTCATGCGCAGTCTGGAGATGGCTCACTTCCGTCCTAATCTTGCCATGCAACTCTGGCGCCTACCTGAGACTGGTCCTTCAGGAGGACACGATAACTCTCTCCTGATGCAAGCTGTGTTTCAGACAGTCCACAGGTAGATTGACAGACCCAAACATGGCCAGCAGGGAAGCGAAGGCATCGGTAATCCCTCCAATTATCGACAGTCTCCTAGGGATGCCCGCCTACCCCAAGCTCCTTACCTTGTAGACAAATCCTTCAGGACAGCTGTGGTCGTAGGTGAAGGCTTTGTAAACCACCAGGAACACAATGCAGGCGAGGAAGGCAAGGGCCAGGCTGACAAGAATGGTGACCTAAAAGAAGACAGAACTGAGAGTCACATGGTCGGTCGTGGCTTACCCATTTTCAGGCCATACAGGCAACCCTCAGCACCTGGAGGCAACAGGACGGCTGGTGTGTTGGAAAGGGGAGAGGCCAAGGGCCCAGGGAATTCCCTGCATCTTGGCATTGTCACAAATTAAAATCTAGTATGATCCTTAGAGAACGTGTACCCATGAGCCTCAGTTTCTCCCTCCTGCAGGAAAATCTAGAAAGTTCTTAGCTATACATGTGATTCCCCCTCCCTTTTTCCCTCTTCCTGTCAACATGTGGGATGGAGGGATAATTAAGTCATTGCATCCAGGGCGTGGTGGTTTGTATATGCTTGGCCCATGGGAAGTGGCACTATTAGGAGGTATGGCCTCGTTAGAGGAAGTGTGCCACTGTAGGGGGCGTTTTGAAGTCCTATGCTCGAGCTCCACCCAGGGAAGAAGGGAGTCTCTTCCTAGCTGCTTGTAGAAGAAAAAAAAAAATCTCTCCTGTTTGCTTTCTAATCAAGATGTAGAACTCTCGGTTCTTCCAGCAACAAGTCTGCCTGGATGCTGCCATGCCTCCCGCCATGATGATAATGGACTGAACCTCCAAAACTGTAAGCCAGCCCCAATGAAATGTTGTCCTTTATCAGAGATACGGTGGGCATGGTGTCTCTTCACAGCAATGAAAGCCTAACTAAGACTCAGGGCTTCCTGCTTTCCTTCCACACCACACCCCTGTCCTCACCAGTGGGGTCTCAGGTCAGGCATCAATTGCTGGCTTTGCCTCTGTTTGGACACCTGATACCCACCTTGCACGTGCCCCCTACTCACTGTTCTCCTATCCCAATTTTATTTCAGCTTCGTTCTCCCCGCCTCAGGAATGCCAGTTCCACCGTGGCTGGCACTCGGCCCAAACCTCCTGAACACCTTAACCGTTCTCCCCAGTACTGCACACCTACCCTGTGAGGAAAGTCTGCCTTGCTGTGCACCTACAACCCGGACACTTTCTACCACTTCAATCCAGTGGGTCTGAAGCCATGACCCTCTCACCTGCAGCACTGACCTAGCTCTAAGAACTTTGCATGCCTCCTTGCTCTCTGTAGTACAGTTGGCACACAACCAGAAGAAAGTCTTGGCGATTTTAAGTTCAAGAGGGTTTTTCTTTTCCTACTCCAAAGCGTGGGATCGTCACCAACTAACCAGCCCAGAGTAAACGATCCCAGAGTAAATGATTGACTCCTGGCTGTTATCTACAAGCAGGTTTTTGTTTGTTTGTATAGTCCTGGGACTCCAGACAAACTGGAGCAACACCAGGACTTACTAGAAAGGAGTAAACGGCTGATAACAAGCTCGCACTCCGACCCCTCGCCCCCTATGATACTGAGGTCTTTGGACTTCCTGTCACAATTTGGGTGTGTGCATTACTTTTAAAAAGTCCATTGAGTCAGTTGGCCTAGAAATTGGACACAGCTCCTCTCAGGAAAGGAAAGTTTTATTTGATCTAGAAGAAAAATTAAGTCAATGTCTGTGGAAGTCCTCATCCTACGTTCTCACCCTAAGGCGTGTGGTAACCATAGGAGGAGACGGGGTCTATGATGCTCCAAGAGATATGTCTACACTCAGACGGATGTAGAATCCTATTTAAAGCTACCAATGCTGCCATGAGCTGCCCTGGCCACTCCCTCCATTACCCAAGCCCTCAGTTGAAGCCTGTTACACACACATCGCCTCCCAGGCAGGGTTTGGGTGATCACACAGTAGGATGAGGTGATGCAGAGCTCAGACCCAGGTCACCAGGCAGGACGTGGAGCTGGAATGCGGGAACCCATGGAAATGGAACCTGAAGAGAAACTATGTCTCCTCAAATTAACACTTAAATACACAGGAGAGTGGGTCACCCAAGATCACCACCCACCAATCCTGAGAACCCAACAGCAGCTGGTCAGGCAGTATCTGCGTTATAGATGTAAAGAAACTAAAAATTTCCAGATTGTCCAAGACCCAAGAGACAGAAAGAGTGTAAATATTTGCTCAAGATAACCAAATATCGTTTTGTCAGCTCCCCCTCCACATTTAGTGATTGTACATTAATGAATTCAATTTACTAGAACCCCCCAACACCACTCCAAATGTGGAAAAGTAAAACTTTCTATACTGAACAAATGTCGGACAATATGGCAGTTACTTACATGGGTTTCTATTATGCTAGGCATTCTAAGGATTCCAGAGGAGCGCTATCATGTAGGAAGATGTACAAAGGTCATATGCAAATACAGTTGCCCATCTGAAGAGTTTGGTGTTCACCAGGGGGTCGTGCACACAGTCACCCACTGATCTTGCTAGACGGTGTGAATCCACATAATATCATTCAGTCATAAGAGGGGTGAAATATGTGTGACAGACGTAGATAGACCTCAAAAATCATCGCACTGAATAAAAGTGATCTAAAAGGTCACTATGAAATATACAGAGTACATTAAACTGCAGAGATAAAAAACACATGGGCAGCCACCAGGCCCTCAGGGTCAGGAACAACAGGAAGTGACTGGTAATGGGGCCAGTTTCCCTCTGGGTGAAGAGAATGTTTTGAAATTAGGCAAGGATGACGGTCACATAGTGCTGTAAATATTGTAAATGCCACCGAATAGTTCATTTTAAAGTGACTGATTTTACAGTGTGCACATTTTTACTCCAAGTTTTAAATGCCAGAGCTGAGGGAACACGTTGCCTCCAGGGTGGGAGACATTCCTGTATTTGGTGACTCTGTCAGAGTGCTATAAAATGCTGCTGGCCTCCCTCCCAGCCAAGTGGGCTGCCCACATACCAGGATGCAAACAGTCATGGCCCCACCAGTGACAATGACATGGCCATAGACCTCATGCATGCAAAGGACAGGGTGGAGATCCACAGCCACACCTTCCATTTACCTGCATTCTCAGGTAGCTGGGGGCTCCTGGGAGATTCTCCCATCCCAGTGACCACATGTGACCTCAGCCTACCACTGAGCAGAGCCCCAGCCTTTTGACAGACCTAGCAGCAGGGTGAGATGTCTAAACACAGGAACAGACTGGGCAACATTCATTTAGGGTGGGTATTCCCACATCTGGGGCTACTAGCAGGTTAAAGAAGAGTGCCCTGCCGTCTCATCCCGGGTGCAGGTTCCCCAGACATACCAGCACCTTTCTGAGAGGAGCAGGGTATGATTTACCTAGGTCGTCAAAGCTGACTGTGTGACAGGGAAGCCTTCAGAAAATGTCACTGGGAAAAGAAGAGAGAGGAGGGGCGGAAGATGTAAGTCTCCTTTAGGCCCAGTGGTTTCAAGACTACTATCAGACGCATCTGACAGACCTTTGGATGCTGACATCTAGGTTTTCCCTTTCTGTGGATTCAAATTTAATGGGCAGTGGGCAAACGGGCCCAGGACATGGGCATAGTTTTCAATCATCCTATGAACTATAAGGTACACCCATGGAGAGACTGACTCCTATACGCTGTTTTGATTTGGGTCTCGAACTGGCTAGATCATGTGGACAGCATTTTTAATCACCCAGGCTCCTCCTGGGTGATCTGACATCAGAATCTCTGGGGGAGAGTCCAGGCCTCTGGGTGCCTGAAGCCTCTGCCTCCCTGGTGAAGGCAGGGAGAAGAGCTCTCTGTGAAGACCTGGGCCATGGCAACCTTCATGAATGCTGAGTGCTGAGTGAGGCTAGGACTAACCAGCCCAAATGTGCAGTTGGCAGGCTGTATTAGGGCAAATGGAGGTCATGTCCTCTGAAAGCCATCATCCCTCTCCTAAATTTTAGCAGGGATTGCGCTGTGACCAGGGCTACCAGCCCAGTGGGCTCTGGGACGAACCTGGGGCAGGAATGTGTCAGTGGGGGTAACTGCAGAGAGTGAGCGCCAGCTGGGACAGCAGGAGGCTCCGAGGAGAGGACCACACTTCCGCCAGAGGGCAGCTAGAGAAAGTGTGGGGTGCTCTAGAGACATGGTGGGCTTGGCTCAGAGGAGGCAAAGGAGTGGGAGGCCTGGAGCGGAGGGTGGGGGAGAGTGGACATACTGAATGTGGAGCCTTAACTCAGGGTGACAGGGAACTCTTGAAGGTTTTAAGTGGTCATGTAGTGGGATCAAGATTAGGCTTTGGAAAGATGTCTCTGGGGGCAGTGTATAGGGGGAGGGCTGGAGACAAGGCTGGAGGCAGGGAGGCCAGTGGGAAGGCTGATAATTAGGGGATATCTCAAACGTCGAACCAGCCTGGGCAGTACAGTAGAATGAGTTGCGTTGAAGAGACCATGTCTGCCCCAGAACTGGCGCATGAGGCTTGGAGATTTCTCACTTGGCTTCTACTGGGGTTTTCAGGCTGGTAGATAGATAGCCTGCTGCCCTGAGCCAGCTTCTCCCCTCCAGGAAGCTCAGTAGAATTCACAGGCCTCCAGAACTCGGAGTCTGTAGCTAAGTTCCCCAGTGGAAGGGTGAACCGTGGCTTGCAGGGAAGAACCTTCCGTTCCTCCACCCACCAACATGCTCTGAACTCAGACGCTGGGCTTCATGTCAGGGTTGATTGACTCAATTACAGCACCCAGTTCCTGGAGATGTGCTAATGCCCTTGGCTTCACCCCTCCAGAATTTAACAATCCGGGACCAGCATGAATTCCATGCTTTTCACCTAGATGCTAGGTGTCCTGCGATACGCTCTTCAGCACCTGCCAACACCTGTTTCCATCTCCCGAGCGTTTCCTCACTTCCGACTTCCTCACCGCAGCCGGTTTCCAGGTCTGCTCTTAGCCAAATGCTCTGAGGCAGGCAGGCCATTAGGGATGCGCAGTGACCAGTTAGGTATCTGATGAGCCCCCTCCTAGCATGTCACAGAGCAGGGTGTGGGGGCAGAGCGGATAGAGGGCAGGGGTGGGCTAGAAGGAGTCAGAGCGGTCCACCCTGAGGCTTTCAGCAGATCTCCTGCCCCTCCCCTGCCCACTGGCCAGAGGCAGCACCGCCATGCTCTGAATGCCAGCCCTCCTGAAAGATTCCCAGCAGAAAGGCTTCCTTACTGCATTACCCATGCTCAGCGGAGCGGACAAGATCCTCCCCCAACCCCAGCCTTCCTTTCCCTGCTCTCCACCTCCTACCTCCAAAGCCATTAACTCCTCTATCCACTCTAGACGTCCCATATCAAGGAAGGTCTCTTGCCCCAACTCCCCCTAAGGTTCTCAGGCACCATTTAGCCCCTCCCTGTCCACTCCTGTTCTTCAGGAATATCTCACTATGGCAGGACAACCTGGTTGGTCTGCTGCTTCCCTTGGGAGGCAGTGCAGAGTAGCTCTGCACAGACAAAGCATCTGGGTTCCGTTTGCCTGATTGATTGATTGATTGCCTGTGAGGTAGACTCTACTGGATCTTCATCTTTTAGGTGAGACTAAGGCACAGAGAGGTCATGTGCTTTTCCCAAGGACACACAGGACATTAAGCAGTATGCTCTCAGGAGATGAACTATAGAGGATGTGCTATCCGGGGGTTGGGTCTGTTCTGCTCCTCAGAAAGTGTGGACTAAGCCTGCTCATCTGCTACATGCTGGCTTGAAGCCCAGGTTAGAGGAGTTCTCCACACAGGGCAGACAATACTAAGTGTGTAGGGGAGGGTCCTTTCCTATGGTCTCCAGCCCTGATTCCTGTGAAAATCTTCCCCCTCTATAAGAGGGGAGACAGTCAGAAAGTGTGTGTGCATCCCTGGAGCAGGAGGAGGGCGGCCCTCATCTCAGTCTGCCACAAAGGGTACATCATTTGGAAGGACGGGCACGGCAGGTGTAATTAGGTCAAAGGTCTCGAAATGCTTCACCCAGGTGGGTATTAAAGGCCATGGCTTTATTGTAGACACGGATGAAGGCAGACACACTGGGGAAGGAGAGGCAGTGTGGAGATGGAGTGAGTCCCAGAGCTAGAAGATTCAAGAGGAGAAGACCCCATGTAGGGGCCTGGGCTGGCTAGCTTCATGTCAACTTGACACAGGCTAGAGTCACTGGGAAGAAGGGAACCTCATTTGGAAAAATATCTCCATATAAGATAGGGCTGTAAGTAACCCTATAGGATATTTTCTTAGTGGCTGATGGGAGAGGAGCCAGCCCATTGTGGGTGGGACCATCCCTGGGCTGGTGTCCTGGGTTCTATAAGAAAGCAGGCCGAGCAAGCCGAGTTGAGCAAGTCAGTAAGTAGCACCCCTCCATGGCCTCTGTATCAGCTCCTGCCTCCAGGTTCCTGCCCTGTTTGAGGTCCTGCCCTGACTTCCTTCAGTGAATGTGGTGGTGTGAGCCAAATTAACCTTTCCCCTCCACGTTGCTCTGATCATGACGATTCATCACAGCAGAGGCATCCCGGGCTAAGGCAGGGTCTATCCACATCTTTGTCTTGAAATTCTGGCTTCCGTAGCTGAGAGAACCAAGTTCTGCTGCATTAAGGCACAGAGTTTATGGTCATTTATCGTGGCAGCTCCGGCGAGCTAACACAGTGTCCTCCAGTAGTGCCTGGTGAGCTAAGGAAGCTCTGTTTCTGCACATTAGCTGCCAAGAGCTCCTCATGTACTTCAAAAGTCGCAGACTCAGGAGGATGACTGTCACCATGTCTGGTGTTACAAATCATTGGAGCTACCCCTCACCCCACAATCCCGTAAGCTTTGAAGCCCAACACATCATGTATCTCCCCTTGCCTGTGTGTGTGTGTGTGTGTGTGTGTGTGTGTGTGAGAGAGAGAGAGAGAGAGAGAGAGAGAGAGAGAGACGCAGAGACAGAGAGAGACAGAGAGAGGGAGACAGAGACAGAGACAGAGACAGAGACACCTCATTTTTTGCTGCTCTCCACAGCCCCAGCTTCCAGTTCTGGAGTGGTTCTGGTGGAGAGGAGACCTTATGTGCACTGAAAGCCCCCGCCCCATACACATTTGTCCTTGTTTTGTGGACGAAGTCCTTGCTGCTGTGAGGTCTCACATCTCCTCCATCTATCTAGCATCTGACCATCTATTTTTCTTTTCTTTTCTTTTTTCGGAGCTGGGGACCGAACCCAGGGCCTTGTGCTTGCTAGGCAAGCACTCTACCACTGAGCTAAATCCCCAACCCCATCTGACCATCTATTAACAGACTCCAGCTGACTTGAAACTTAAAATATAGCCCGCACTGGACTCAAACTCATCCTCCTGCCTCAGCCTCTGAATGCCTGGATCAAAGCATTTGCTGTCATGCTAGCTTCGGGCCCCTTGTCACTGTTCTTGGCTTCCAGAGGGACAGGAAGGGAAGGAGAACCCAATGCATAGGGTCATCTGAAGTCTGCCGTCTGACACGGTGAGCTATAAGCGACACGGAACTGGTCGATAGGACGCTTGTTTCTGCTGGCCCACAGAGCTGGGCCCTCACTCTGGAGCAGGTACAGCATGTTCTGCAGTAGCTACAGGTTGTGTATCGCCCTGCTTCTGCCTCTAATTAGCTGAGCATCTTGGGTAAGAAACATCACTGCTCCAAGCCTGTGTTTCTTCATCTATTAAATGAGGACCCTTAAGGCGGATGTGGACTCAGATCTGGTGATACCTCCAACCCCCCAGACACACACACACACACACACACACACACACACACACACATACACATACATACACACACATACACACACACATACACACACACACGCACACACATACACACACATACACACACATACACACACACATACACACACACGGGCACACACACACACACACGTGCCGCTGTTACCTCTCACTGACTGTTCAGTGATGCACAGAGCCCTGTGACAAGTGACATTTGTGCACTCTCTGTTTTAAGCCTCATGCTGGCCCTATAGGCTCAGTCACCACCCTCACTTACAGAGCTGGAAACTGAGGCACAGTGGAGCCCAGTTCTCGGCAACAGAAAGAGCAGAGCCTGGCCCGCAGAGCATGTCTGTGGCCCTTCCCTGACATGCTTTGCTAATCCTCCGTGTCTGCGGTGGCGTTTGCCTGCAGGAGGGCAGGGGAGTGGCACGTTACCATGAGGCAAATTGCTCACTTATTCTGGGAGCACACGGTACCGCAGACTGTAAGGGGCAGGAGAAGTACACAGCGGTCCGCTGACTGCCCAGCCAGGTTCCCCACCCAGAGCCCCAGCGCTGGGGAAGCAGGGGCCTTGTTAGCATTCAGGTCCTGCAGCCTCTGTGCCATGGTTCCCAACAAATGGCCCTTCTTTATGAAGAGAATGAACCCTGGAAACCTCCTGGCAAGGGAAGCTCTCACACTGGGGAAATTAAATTTTGTGGAGACATAAAACCAGAGCCACCCAACAGGCGTGATAGAAGTGGCAACCACCCCCGAGGAGATGGAATCATGGCTCCTGGCATCTTATCCTGGGATTGGTCTCGGGATTCTGAAACAGGCTTCAGAGGACAGGGCGGGATATAAGAGCCTCTGCAAACCCACTGAAATGGTGTTCTGGCCTCTCCCTCGTACCAAGCAGAGCAGAGAACACGCTATGGTTGGGTTGTCTAATGGAGGCCTCAGAGTGGTATGCACCTGGGTGTCTACCCTCTGCCCCGCCCCACCTTGGGGACCTCAGCTCCCTTCTTAGGTAGGGGTTGTACAGAAGGCATCTGCATAGTGGCTGAGTATGGTGATGCAGACCAAACCTTAGGTAGGGCTGGATCAGTATAGATGTCCAGGGTCTTATGGGACCTCAGCACATACACCAGCTCTACGCCCATTTTACAGATTTGTGCAGGACACAGACAGAATGGCTTGTCGTGTCTGACAGGCTTCTTGTTCCTCTTCGGCATCCTCTCTCATAGCATATCCTGGGGGGGGGGGAGTTCTTTTCTCTCTTTCCTTTTTTTTTTTTTTTTGGAGCTGGGGACCAAACCCAGGGCCTTGCGCTTGCTAGGCAAGCGCTCTACCACTGAGCTAAATCCCCAACCCCCTCTCTTCCCCTTTGACACACTGTGGTTCCCTCAGGGTATTGGGGGGCATAGAGATCAACCTCATACGCTAACTCTAGGCCACCTGAGAACACTTAACATCACTTGTACAATGGATCTGAGTTGTTCCCTTAATCTCCCCTGAGATCAACTACCGTGGGGGAAGGGAAGAGCTGTGTGTGAAGGCACTAACTTGGCCTCCCTCCTCCTGCTGGGTTCAGCTCCACCAGGCCTGTGTGTGACTCAGTTGTTTCTTTAGTACCAGGGGTTAGGATACGGTACTGTCACGGTCATGTGTGCTCTGTGAGGGCCCTGCTGACAAGCAACAGCCTCTCTGAGTTTCTTCAAGGCTCCTCAAGAGAGCTCACTGGCGGTTCACATTGATGAGACAGAAATGAGTTTCTGAGGTGAAGCCTGGCCTCTCTGGCCTCTTCCGCCTCCCCTGGCTAATTAAGTCTTCCTTTGGCCACTGAGGCTCTTCCTAAATGACCCCTCTGGAGACCGCAGAGGTGTTCAAATCCTCCTCTTTGAACCTCCATGGCCTGCACTCTTGTGGAACTGAGTCAGATGCAGAGTCCCGAGCCCCCACCTCTGGGTTCCTGTGATAACTTCCATCCTACCCTACCCTGGAAGTCAGCAAAATCCACACAGATCCCAGAAGCCAGGGAGCAACTTACTCAGAACTGTCATCAGCTTGTTACAGTTGAAATCATGTTTTTGTTTTTCTGTTTTACCTCTAAAGAAGACAAAGCCGTCTCAGTGTCTGTGAGGAGCTGGCCCCAGAATCCGTGTGGATCTCACTATGATACATTCTTCAAACAGTAATATTCTGTACTGTCAGCCACAGCGGGGAACAGGGGTTGGCCCTCCCAAGTACGTGACTGTGCTCCTCCTTCACGCAGAAATAGCAAGACTCATGACCCCAACCGTGACTCATGAGATAAGAAGAAAAGGAACGGGGAAGATGGAGGGAGAAGACCCTGTACTTTGGAGACACAGCACAGGGCCTCAGCCCCTCAAGCTCCCTTTCTGCTTTCCTGAGCTCCATTGACCTCTCTTCCTTTTCTTCTCATCTCATGGGTCAGGGTTGGGATCATGGGTTTTGCTATTTCTGCGTAGGGAGGAGCACAGTCACCTGTTTGGGGTAGGGGCGTGGTCAACCCCTCTTCCTCCCTGTGGCTAACAGTACAGAATAGTCCTGGTTGAGCAATGGATGGCGACCAGATCCACATGGGTTCTGGGAAGTAAAACACCAGAGCAGGGCAAGGAAATGAGACCCGTATTAGAGGTCCCCAAGGCCATGGCCAGGAGGACTCAGGACAAGGGATGACCTGTGTGCCTGGCTGTGACTTGTCACCATCAAGGGCCACACCCATAGTCACAGAAAGGAAAGGAGCCCATGGCCAAGTTCAATCAGGCCATGGGCTTCCACAGCCCTCCTGGTGGGGTCACACAGCGTGTGCTCCATCTCTATGGAATTACATTTTGTTATTTGATGCATATGGGTATTTTTTATTGGATGAGTACAGGTATTTTGCCTGTAGGTAAGTGCACCATGTGCATGCAGTACCGAAGGAGGCCAGAAGAGGGCGTTGGGCCTCCTAGAACTAGAGTTACAGTTGCGAGCTGCCACGTGGGTTCTGGCTGCTTCTACAAGTTCTTCTGGGTCTTCTACAAGAGCAGCAAGGGCTCTTAACTGCAAAGCTAGCACACAGTCTGGCATTTTAGCATACTACATCAAGCTCAGCAGAGACTCAGTACCTGGGGACTTGTGCTGAGTGCTGGTCAGGAAGTCACCCTATGCTGCCCACCACCCTCTGTTCTAGACGGCTAGATGGAAGGCAGTGTGCAGCTCACACAGTATTGTGTGTAAACCGAGGCAAAGAGAACCCTCCAACAGTTCTGGGACTGGAGTGGAGGGAACATTCTTAAAACACAAGTTCCCAGAGGCCAAGCTTGCAAGCAGCCCTCTCTCCACGGTGCTCTCAGCCTTACTCCATGAGTTCTTTTTACACAGACAAGCACCCTCCCCAGGGTGTGTGTGTATGTTTGTCTGTCTGTCCGTCTGTCTGTCCATCTGTGACACAGGTAGGGAAAGAGACATGAGGACCTAGAGGATTCAGTAGGGAGACCTTCTTCCATCACAAACAAAGGCAGCAAGGCCAATAGGGAGTGGAAATGTGTTCCCCTCCCCCACGTCCTCACTCCCCCTCCCACACCCCCTCACCCCCGCTCCTGGCTACTTTTGTGTCAATTTGACACAAGCCAGAGTTACCAGAGAGGAGGGAACCCCAGTTGAGAAAATGTTGCCATAAGATTGGGCTGTAGGCAAGTTTGTAGAGCATTTTCTTAATTAATGATTGATGGGGAGGGCCCAGCCCATGGTGGGTGGGGCCACCCCCGGAGCAAGTGGTTCTGGGTTCTATAAGAAAGCAGGCTGAGCAAGCTATGGGGAGCGAGGTAGTAAGCAGAACCCCTCCATGGCTTCTGCATTAGCTCCTGCCTCTAGGTTCCTGCCCTGTCTGAGTTCCTGCTCTAACTTCCTTCTGTGATGTGTAAGCCAAATAAACCCTTTCCTTCCTAGGTTCTTTGGCTGAGGTGTTTCAGCACAGCCATGATCCTAACGAGGACCCCCTCAATGTCTATGTTCACAGGGGGCCCTGCTGTCCATGGTGACTGCTCGGTGGGCAGGCCTGGCTTCTCACCCTGGGGACATGTGGGCTAGCCTCTCTGGCTCTGGGAGCCTCCGCTGACTGTTGCCTAACAACGTTGCAGTTCTGTTCATTAGAATTTGGAACAGAGTCTGATTCTCCAAATCAATTTTGCTGACCTGATTTTTTTTTTCTTAAAAATCACTTTTCTGCCAAGAAAGGGGATTAAAGAATGAAAGTGGCTAAATCAAATAAGGAATTTGGGCTGCATAGATTGTGTCTCCATGGAGACGAGAACACGGGCTCGTCTCCAGCAAGATGGCTGGATGCAGCAAGATAGCTGTGCTCCAGATATCAGTGGCCAGAGATGGGGTTTGCTTCAAGTACTTGGGACAGAGAAGATGCCATGCCCTGGCCCCTTTTGTTGAGATGGACGAAAGCAAGTGGATGCCAGTCCTTCAGCAGTCAAGTACTCTATGTTCCAGGTCCCAGTTAGGCAGGAGTCATTGTTTTTGGGTCCTTGATCTTGGAAATCAAGTCTGGTGCAGCAGGCCTCAGAGGACAAGAAGCCATGATAACTCAACATTAGGTATGATCACAGCCAGGGCCCATAGCATGGGAACTCCAGAGAGACTCAACCCCAACAACGGTATAGGGAGGCTCCTTGTTGTGTGTGCACTGGGGAGGGGTGCCCTCCATAGGAAAACAAGCCCATAGCAGAAAGGTCCAGTGAGCCTGATACTACAAACTGGGAGCAAACGAACTTTCCCCCACATCCGTTTTGTTTTTTTACCCCTCTCTTGGCAAGTGTGCCTTGGGTTCCTGTTATCGTCTGCCAATGGTCTGTGTTCATATGTTCTAGCTTGGTCCCCAATGGTGATGCTGGGACTGGGGGTAAACCTTTAAGAAATGGAATCTCAGGAGGTCAGTCATCTGGATGCATTGTCTTTGGAAAGGGGTTCAATACTTTCCAGGGGACTTGGGTTACTTTTCAGCCTGGGTTGTCATAAAGGAGCAAGGCCAGCTCCTTTCTCTTGTCTGACTTCCTGTCTCGCACATGACACCTCCCTTTCCCACACATTTCCACCATGATGGCATCTATTGTGATGTGATATGTTAGTGGGATCTCTGTCATAGCGATGCCATGTGACTTGGACTTTCAGCCTCTAACACTGTAGGCCAAACAAATCTCGCTTTCTTCATAAAGTGTTGAGCTTCAGGCTTGCTGCCATGGCAGTCAAAGCTGAGTCTTTTTTTTTTTTCTTTAGGGCTTGGGGAGGGGAGTTGAGAGTGTGTAGTAGAAACAGAGAAAGGCAGAGAGAGAGAGAGAGAGAGAGAGAGAGAGAGAGAGAGAGAGAGAAAGGAGGCCATCCATGAGCACATGGAGAGAAGGGGGGAGCAGGAGCAAGAGGATGAGAGTGAATGAGTCTTTTTGCATCATAATATAAGAACCCTCCCTGAAGTGAAGCTGTGTCATAGAGATTCCTTCAGCTCTCCTGAACCCCGTGCTGCAATTCAGCTCTAGGAGAAGCTGATCTTAGGGAGAGCCAATGTTTTCTGGGTGACCAGAAGCAACCCCCATCTACCATATGGGTCTGGTTTAGGCAGGGAGCCCCTGGAGAGTGTCAGGATGTGGTACCAAAACTTCCTTCCTTCCTTCCTTCCTTCCTTCCTTCCTTCCTTCCTCCCTCCCTCCCTTTCGTTTTCAGAGAATTTTAATTTATGTTCATACATGTGTGTCTGTGTGAGTACATGTCACAGGTGTGGTGCTCACAGAAGCCAGAAGAGAAGCTGGGATTTTAGGCTGTATTGAGCCACTCGGTGAGGGTTCTGGGAACCTAACTGGGATCCTCTGGAAGAGCAGCCACTGAACATCTTAAACCTCTCTGAGATCCATCCGTCAGCGAATTCCATGTCTTCTAGTCAATGTGATCAACAATTTCATCCTTAAATAACACAGAAACTGCCCCCTTAAGGCCCACATGTCCTTGGATGAACATGCCCGCACACATGTGCATGTGTGCATGTATGTGTGTGTGTGTGTGTGTGTATCTGAGTGTGCACCATGTGCATGCAGTGCCTGTGGAGGCCAGAAGAGGACTCCCTTCTTTGGAGCCCCTGGAACTGAAATTACAGACCATTGTGAAGGCACCATGAGGATGCTGAGAACCAAACTGGGGTCCTCTGCAAGAGCAACCCCCATGTTCTTAATCACTGAGCTGCCTCCTGTAGAAACATCTCCACAGGCTCCATTCTCCCCGTCTTGATAAAAGGAAGCCAGGGGTTTCCCTAGAAGCCTGCAATCCAGGCTCTGCTCCCCTGACCGCCGAACTTGCATTTCTCTCATGTCTTCAATTTGATTTCAGAAAACCCCAGCTCTGACCAGGGACCTTCTGGACACCGCCCAACTCAGCAAACCAAGAAGTTCGCAGCCTGGCTACGCCTGCGGCTGGTGATTACAGCTAATGCTCCACTCCACCACACAGGCAGAAACGCCTTGAGCAGCAGGGCCGTGGATCTTATTAACTGCTTTCGGGTGACGGTTTTAAATTATTATTAAGAAAATGAAAAGCTACCAAGCGTTCAGGACACAGGCGGTGTGGTAATTCAGTTCTGTCCACCCAGAGGCTGGGATGCGACTATTTGAAAGGGAAGCGGTAGAAAGGAGGAGGGAGAACTTAACACCAGACCAATATGGGTTTCAATGTCTGTTCCAGCATTTAGTAGTTTGTAACTTTAAGCTGACGACACCATTCCTCTGAGCTTCCACTTCCTTATCTGCAAAACAGTGACCGGTTCTGACATTCACTTACCAGGTATGGCGGGAGAACTTACAAGCACGCGGAGCAGAACACCCCCAGATGCTGGCAGATGCTGCCATCACCACTGTCACAATCTGTCCCTCACCGAGAGCCAACCACTTGACCTCCTGCTGCTATGGGTGCTAACTTTGTTTCATGGAGAATGCTGGGTGGGTCACACCCCTGATTAACCTCACAGCTTCACTGGGCAGGTATGAGACCTGTGCACCTCACTCGCTCTCCCTGGCTGCCAATAATTAAGGGTCATTTTGATTCCCTTTAATGAGGACAGCATCTGTGTACACACAGCCAACCTGGGAGTCCATAGAGACACTGCGGTAGGGCCTGAAACCCAGAGAAATGTCTATCCCAATCCATGTTCCCACGGGGACTGTGGTTTCGGGACTCCGAAGCCCTGTATGAGGTAGGCAGCATGACCCAGAGCGAGGTGTCCAAGGCTCGGTCTTTGTACAAAGCTGTATTTGAAAGGCCATGGACTGACTGATTGAGGGATTGGAGGTAAGGCTTGGGCCAGGGAATCTTCCCGAATATAGGAACAAGGTCCTTAAAGAGGAGCAGACTCAGCTACTCCAGGCCGAGAAAGCCACCCTGATGTTTGTCTGTGTCAATCAGGCATTACCCAAACTGCTTTCTTGGATACTGTTTCATGTATTTGTATTTGGCCATGACTGGCTGCTGTGGACACTCAGCGAGTAAAGAAATGTCACATGACCATTTTTTCCCCTCTCTACTCTTAACTTTATTTATTTGTATCAGTGATGCCTGCATATATGTCTGTGCAACACACGTGCACAGAAGAGGGAGACAGGTCCCCTGGGACTGAAGTGACTGTGATCCATCACAGAGGGCTGAGGGTGGTATTTGGGTCCTCTTGAAGAGCAGCCAGTGCTCTTAACTACTGAGTTAAGTCTCCAGCCACCCCCCTTCCTCTTATTACCATGCCCCACTATGGGTTAGTAGCGCCTAACGTTCACCTCATACCTCTCTCTGCCCAAGCATTCGTGTCTGCAGGATTCCTATAGGACGAGCATCACTAATCCGAAGATCTGAAATTTGAGTCATTCTGAGCACTGAGGTGATCCGTAAGCAGACGATTCCTACTGCCGACCCCACACAGTGGGTTATGGTGGGGATGAAGGCAAGCCCAGTAAGAATGCCAAATAAAGTGACCGCAGGCTCTCCACAGTGTACACATGAAACACGACAGTGTGGATGTGCTTCCGGGCCCCAAGGCTACCGATTGTGAATATGCAAATATTCGAAGTCTGCCCTCTTTAACCTTCCTGGTCCCAAGTGTTGCTGGACAAAGGCGTCTCAACCGTACATGTGCTTAATGCTATTATCTCAGAGACGCCAACAGAAAGAACAGAAGTGGGAAAACAAGATGCATGGAAGATAACAGATCTCATCTTTGAGATGAAGGGGCCATTGGCTGGCTTAGTGTTTTCTAGAAGGCTGGCCAGAGAAGGAAATGGATCTGTGACGATGTTCATAACATGTGGAAGAGAAATACAAACTGACTGCTTAGAAGATGAGCAGGCGGCTTCTCTCTGACCTGTCCAGCTTCAGACAAGCCACTTCCCCACTCTGTTTTGTTTTCTATCCAAGAAGAGTGAATCCAGCCATGTCACTGTCACAAGACAGTTCTGAAGTCCGACAGCATCGACAAAAGGCAACAGGCACTGGTCCGGCAGCCCCGTCTCTACTCCGTCTACCCCAGCCTTCTTTTCTCTCCTGGTCCTGAAGCAGTCATTGGAGTGTGGGTGTTTAACTGTACAAATCATTCACTGTCATTGTTCAGAAAGAAGGAAGGAGGGTGGAGTGGGGGGTCACAGCTTCGCAAGCGCACCTGTGCCTGAGTTTCCTGAGCCACAGCGAGCAGCTAAGTAGTTTGGCCTCCAGGTTCTGTCAGAAATACTCATTCAAATAAACCGGGCAATGGCAGTCCGGGGTGATACTCCCTGCCACTAACCATCAGGAGAGGTAAATCAAAACCGTAGTTAGATGCCACCTCACCGTAGCTAGAACGACTGTTCCCAAAAGGAATAATGATAATGATGATGATGATGATGATGATGATGATGATGATGATGATGATGATAATAATGAATGCTAAAGATAATGTACAAAAAAAGGGTGGGAATATAAATTAGTGTAGCCACTAAGGAAAGTCATATGGAGGCATCACTAAAAACTGAGTATGTCCTCAAAACAATAAAGTCATCGTGTAGAAGAGGCAGGAAGCACTCGTTCACACCGATCTCAGCGCTGTTTCTAACACTTAGGTCGTGGGATCGATCTGGGTGTCCATAACAAACGAAGAAAGAGAATAAAGTATTTATGGACAGTGGAATACAACTCAGCCATAAAAAAGGAAACCCACGAAATCTTGTCACTCGCAGTACCATGGGTGGTCTGCTAAGTGCTATGTCAAGCAGATAAAGACGAATGTCACTGATTCGCATCCTGTGTGGGGTTAAAAGGGGTTCATCGTGCAGAAATTGAGGAGAGGATGGTGGCTATCAGAGGTCAGGGTAAACTGAGGGAGAGGCGTGGTCAGGAGGTTCAGTGTTACAGAGGCAGAAGAGTCAGCTCTGCTATTCTGTTACTCCAGGGTCAATATAATTCCCCAAAATATACTGTATATCTCAAAAGGCTATGAGAGGGTTTTTAATGGACTAACCATAAAGAAATGATAAAAGGAAAGATAATGCATGCGTATGTTAACTATCCTGAAGTGGTCACAAGTCAGAACAGTGGATTGACTTTCGTAACAATGCTCAGATATTAAGTGCCAATCAGGGGGTCAGGAAGCTGATTTTAGAAGCACTAAAACTATATGAATAAATGATATTCAAAAGGTTCAGTCCTTTCTAGGGGGACAAAAATAATGAAAGGCGTGTCCAGGTCTCAATTGCAGTGCCATACCCTGCGGTGTTTTAGGAAATTCATAGTTTTCTCATCGTATTCAATAGTTGAGACATGTAGTTGATTTTCCCGGCTCCCCTTTTTAAACTTGTTTTAAGGAACATTTTTCCTCCCGGAGAATGGAAGTGGCAAAAATCTCATTTACACGTGATGGGATAACACTGGGTCACAGACATAGGCTGGGTGCCCGGTTCAGGACAAGCTCAGTGCTATGGGCTACAGGGATAAAGATGGGCTCGAGAGTTAACGGGCAAGACGTGGAGCAGTGTGCTGGAGATGGCACTTCTGAGCCCGCCTCACAGGAGACAGGAAGAGTGGGCAGAGAGAGCGGCCTGAAGGTACAGAGGTCGGGCAAGGGTACACGCTGATGGAAGACAGGGTTTCTGTGTGTTAACACAGCGATTTGAAGTAAAAGCTTCTTGGGAACTCGAGAGAGCGCTAAACCGGTTGAGCTTCTGAGCTTTCACTGACATGGTTCCACTTGAGTCCTTGAGAAGTACTTAGGCAGCTGAGATGAAAACTGATGCTAAACAGAAACTTGGGACACCAGCTGAGGGTTTGAAAAGCAATCCAGACATAACTGGATCCCACGGCCCCCGTCACAGTCCAAGACTGAACCAGGTAGCTGGATAGACACCCAACCAGGAAGGAGACATTATTTCTGAAGCCAGCTGTTTTGTGGCTTTGTGTACATATGCTTTAACTAATTATATAATTCTCTCTCTCTCTCTCTCTCTCTCTCTCTCTCTCTCTCTCACACACACACACACACACACACACACACACACACACGCGCGCGCGCAGGATGAGGGACTCCACCTTACAAACTGGAGACCTAAAGCTCAGGAGTCAAAGGGAAGTGAGCCGTGCCAGCAAGGCAGGGCTGAGCCTTCCCACTCTACAGGCGCGTGTGGCTTCCCTCTGTAGACCTGCGTCAGAAGCAGGAAGTGGACACAAATATACAGGCAGCTGTAGGTGTGTGCAGCCCAGAGTTAGATGTTCCCTCCAGCTCCAGGGATGACTGACTAATGGATCCTTAAAGAATTAATCCGTAAACACAGAGCCCCAGAGTTCTACTAATGGTCAATGACGAATGGCGTTGCTTTAGGATAAAATCCACCTAAACGTTGCTTTAGGATAAAATCCTTTGCATGGCTCCATCCCAGGAGCGAGGGCTTGTGCTGCCTTGTGTCACCTGCACCATGCACCTCAAGACAAGGTGCAGGGCGGCCACTCTGTAAATCCGCGCCGACTGAATGGGGGCACTTGGAGAAGACTCGCTCAAGGGAGTTACAATTAAGAAAAGGCAACATATTAAGGACATATTTCACGATGCAATCTTTCAAAGTCTCAGAGAGAGGCGGCTGGATATAAACTGAGTTTGCTTACTTATTTCTTCATGTATTTACTGAAAACTATTATAACCCCCAGGAATACTTATATAGATGACTTTATGAATTATCTCTGTGTGTAAAAAAAATTTAAGACAAAGATAAACATCATTTCCTTACCCTCAGTTTCCCTGGAGAATAAGTAGAGAAAAAAGCATGAACTCCTTTTCTCCCCCAGAGGCAGAATAAACACACAAGCAAACTGATAAATACAACACACATGGAGCAAATAAAACCTCACAACATTCTCTAAGCAAAGTTTTAAAATTAACCAATAGAAGGTGGTCGTATACACAAGGAGGATGTGGGCTACACAATGCGTAAAAAGTGACTTTTTATCTAAAGACCTACTGGTGAAATAATCCTATTTGTCAAAATTTAGTACTGGATCAAAAAAATACAGAACCTCACATTTCTAGTGATAAAAGCCTCCGGACTAAGTGTGGACCCTGCGCTGTACAATACTGAGCCTCCAGGCCAGAAATAACCACTGGTGCCCTAGTGGCATGACAGTTCTGTGTGTAACCCACCGCTTCTTCCTGGTTCGACTTAAAGCCTGTACCAGGGAACACGCTTGGTACTGAGGTCAAAGTCTACAGGTCCTAGGGAGGAACTTACTACTGATGCTTTGCTCAATGACATGTTGTCCAACTAACTTGTAAATAATTATATCTATACGTATAGATTAGTGCTACTCTCGGTCTCGGCCAGAGATGTTTCTTCTTGCACTGGGCGGCTGTTTAATGCAAAGACTCATAAACTGGCGAAAGTGTGGAGCACAAATGACTGCTGAACACTGAGCTCTAATAATCATCTTTAGGGCCTAGAGAACATCAGAGAGGGGACAGAAAGACTGCAGGAGTTGGAGGATAGGGGAGAGCATTTCAAGATGCTATCACCAGACATGGCATTGCTGTTGCTATTATGATCACACAGCAGCTGCAGTTGTGTGTGTGTGTGTGTGTGTGTGTGTGTGTCTTATTTCACATGGATGTGAAATAAGAGGGGGATAGTTGGGAAGGATAAAGAGCGTGGGTCTCCCAGCTCTTGTGGACAGAGATGATGAGTGGGGTTGGGGGTTGGGGGTTGGGTATTCAGAAGTCCTGTGAGCATGTAGGGTGAATGACCACACCAGACCAGCAATCAGGAAGATCAGCTTTACTTAGGGTGATTCAAGGCTTATAAAGTTTTGAGGGACTAAAGGTAAAATGTCCAGGATGGACAAAGGTCATTGGCTAAGGTCTTGCAGCACTGCAATGCTTCATTAGCAAGGGGAAGAATGCTAATGTCAGGTGCTAGCTCAACAGGTTTTATCAGGAAAAAAGAAATCGATCCTGTAACCTAATTGAGGCTACCTGACATTGAGGTATATGTGGAGACTTAGAATTCCCCAAAGTCAGAGGAGAATTCCCCTCCATCATGTGCCAAGATCCAGAAGGCTAGCCACTCAGTAGTGGACTTTGTCTTTAATTAGCAGTTTTCCCACAAAAGGGGTCACCAGGAGTGGGAGGGGGACAAGAGAGAGAGGGTAACGGGGTGATTATGATCACAGTACATTGTACACATTCATGAAATTGCAAAAAAGAAAAAAGAAAAAAGTTCAAATTGTAAAAGAAGAGGAGACACACAACCATTTCCATAACTCAGAGAGGATATTTTTTTGGGGGGAAATCCATTAAAATATAAGTGGTAAGATGCTAGAATAGCAGATCTGAAATCACTGGCCAATGCAATTAGAAAAGACAGCATTTTGCAATACTCCTTTCTATTTTAACAATAGAAAAGTCAACATGACACAAGAGGTCAAAATATTGGAGAAGGAGCAGCCATTGGCATGATGACACGGAGAACGAAACCTGCCAAAAACTCACTAGGAACAATGAGGAATAACTGCCCAATGGAGAAGAAGGATAAATACAGAGTCTGAACTAAAAAAAAAAAAAAAATAGCTGGGTGGTGTTGACACACGCCTTTAATCCCAGCACTCTGAAGGCAGAGGCAGGCAGATCTCTGAGCTTATGGCCAGCCTGATCCATGGAGTGAGTTCCAGGATAGCCAGGGCTACACAAAGGCTGTCTTGAAAACAAACACAGCTCTAAAGAACTACTAACCAACCAAACAAACAAACCCAGGTCAGGGGTGTCTAGATCTCAAGTGGATACTAGCACAGACGGTAACACTGTATCTCCAACCCACTCCAGTCAGAGGCAAAGTCCAGATGATACAATGAAACACCAGATCCAAAGAGCATCCCAGGTTAGGGTGGGAGAAGACCTCATGTTCATTTAGAAGAGTGAAATGTGTCTGTGTTTTCTTTTATACTTCTGGATTGATGACTAGATTGAGTTAAAGCAGAAGGGAAAACTCTATAATATCCAAGAAAAAGAAGAGGAAGGAGATGTGGGGAGGAGGAAGAGGAGGAGGGAGAAAAAAGGGGAGGAGGAGAAAGAAGAGGAAGAACAAAAGAAGAACAGAAGAAGAGAAGAGGAGGAGGAGAAGGAGGAGAAAAAGGAGGAGGAGAAGAAGGAGGAGGAGAAGAAGGAGGAGGAGGAGGAAGCAGCAGCAGCAGCAGCAGCAGCAGCAGCAGAAGAAGAAGAAGAAGAAGAAGAAGAAGAAGAAGAAGAAGAAGAAGAAGAAGAAGAAGAAGAAGAAGAAGCACCACCACCACCACCAGCACCACCATCTCCACCATCACCAGCACCACCATCTCCACCATCACCAGCACCACCACCACCACTACCATCACCACTACCACCACCACCTCCGCCACCTCCACCACCACCACTTCCACCACCAGCCCGGCCATAAACAAAACCAAATGAGAAGAAATATCTAAGAAAAATAGCAAGGCACATGAAGTCTGTAGCCTGGGAGAGCAGGATGTGAATAGGTGGGAGCCAGAGTCAACGTAGCCACACACGGAGTTTCCGGGCAAGATTCAAAGGACAAATAGTCAATAAGACCAGACACTATGGTGGTGAAGAGAGAGCTTTTTACACTGCTGGTAAAAATAAAAGTCAATACAATTAAGGAGAACAGCATAAAGGTCTTTTTTTTAAAAAAAAAAAAAAGCTAAACATAGATCCACTCTGTGATTTAGCTATTTTGAGTGTATAACCACAGGAAATAAAACCAGCAAACTAAGACACACATACACATGTGCACATCCGTGCTTATAATGGTGCTACTACCAACAGTTAAAATTGGCATCAACAGAATGGCTGCCAATGACGGGCGGATAAAGAAAACATTCTCTATGTACATAGCGGAGTGTGTGCTCGTCAGCTGCGAAGACGATGAAATCATGCCATCAGCAGCAAAATGGGAGGAACTAGAGGACATGATGCTGACAGAAAGGTTAGTAGCACGTTTGCTCTCATGTGCAGAAGCAAAAGAGAGATTCTGAGGGGATAGAGGAAAGGGGAGGGAGGGAGGGATAGAGAACGTGAATGGAGAATAGTGGTAGAGTTTGGGGTGGTAGGGGAGTGAAATTGGATTTGGTCAGGACACAAGTATGCATGTATGTAATATCACACTTAACCTAATCAATGTGTATAATCAATACATATTAAGCAAAAATATGGGAAGGTCAGCCTTACTGGTAATGAAAGATAAGCAAAGTTGAAAATAACATATAATTTCCATCTACGTTATTGGTAAAAATAAACCTATCTTCTGCCTGTGTCATTGATACCAGTTTTGAAATCTGTTAAAAGATGGCACTGACAATTTTGGGAGATCCACATCTTTAGGAGGAAGTAGAAATTAGAAACGACTTGGCCAAGACTATAAAAATCAGGAAGGTGGGGCTGGGGATTTAGCTCAGTGGTAGAGCGCTTACCTAGGAAGCGCAAGGCCCTGGGTTCGGTCCCCAGCTCCGAAAAAAAGAACCCCCCCCAAAAAAATCAGGAAGGTACACATTCTCCTTTGAATGACTGAGGATCCGAATGCCCTATAAATGTTTACACATGCAGATGTGTGAACGGCGTGCTTACACATGCAGATGTGTGAACAGCGTGCTCACATGCACATGCATGTGCTGTAGGTCCAGGAGTTCATGAACGATGGGTCTGTTTCTACTGCTCTGAGAACTGTGAAGTCCATGCTCAGAGCGCCGTCTCCATTTGTCCTCACACGGTGGAAGGGGTGAGCAAGCTTCCTCGTGACCATTTTATTTACCTGTTTACTTAAACTTTTAAATTTTTGGGAATTTTGTGCACGGGTACTATGTTTATATCGTTTCCATCCCTCCTTCTCCCTTTCCAGCTCTTCCCATGTTCCCCAGTCTTCCCTAAGTTCTTAACTGCTCCCTCCACAGTATAAATACAATTTGCTGGGCCTGTTTATTAGTGTGTGTGTGTGTGTGTGTGTGTGTGTGTGTGTGTGTCTGTCTGTCTCTGTGTGTCTATGTATGTGTCTGTGTGTGTGTGTGTCTGTATGTGTGTGTCTGTGTGTGTATCTGTGTGTGTTTGTGTGTGCTCGTGTGTGTATGTGTGTGTGTGCGTGCATGTGCATGTTCGTGTGTCTGTGTGTGTGTCTGTGTGTGTGTGTCTGTGTGTGTGTCTGTGTGTGTTCGTGTGTGCTCGTGTGTGTATGTGTGTGTGTTTGTGTGTGTGTCTGTTTGTGTTTGTGTGTGTGTGTGTGTGTGTGTGTGTGTGTGTGTGTGTGTGTGATTTATGGCTGACCACTTGGGATCAGGTAACCTATCAGGGTTCCCCTCTGGCTCTCAGTAGCCATTCCTTACATCCATGTTGACATGCTAACCTGTGTGGTCATGGCCATCTTGTTTAGGCAGTTACATTGTTGAGATTTCATGAGCGTAGCTACTCTGTCGTGTATGAAGACAGCATCTCTCAGCAGCTGTCCTGGCTCTCTGGATTTTACAGTCTCTCTGCCCCTCAAGACTATTTTATAAAGGTGCTAATCCTGCTAGTGAGAATACCACGCTCCTCATCTAAGGACCTCATAACACCACCTGGGGGGTTAAGATTTCAGCTTATGAAGTTGAAGGGGAAGCATTTAGAATATAGGTGTGTGTGTGTGTGTGTGTGTGTGTGTGTATGTATGTGTGTGTTGTATGTATGATGTGTCTGAGTTCTGTGTGTGTTGTATATGTTCTGTGTGTGGTATGTAGTATGTGTGTGGTGTGTGTATGAGTGGTGTGTGTGGTGCTTTTGTGTTCTCTGTATTGAGCGTGTGTGGTATGTGTTGTGTGTGAGTTCTTTGTGTTGTGTGTGTGGTGTTTTGTGTTGTGTGTATGGTATGTACATGTTATGTGTGAGTTGTGTTGTGTGTGCTATGTGTGTGGTATATGCTGTGTATGGTGTTTTGTGTTGTGTGTGTTGTGTGTGTTGTATGTATGGGATGTGTGGTGAGTGTGTGTGGTGTGGTGTATGTGGTGTGTGTGAGAGTGTGGTGTGTGTGAGAGTGTTTAGTGTGTGTTGTACATAGTGCATGTATGGTGTGTATGTGGGGTGTGTGTGTGTAGTGGGGTGTGCTGTGTGTAGACATAAACGCAAAGATTTTGTTTTGCAGAGATTAGCATATAAGACTGAAAGGCGGGTTGGGGATTTAGCTCAGCGGTAGAGCGGTTGCCTATTGAGCGCAAGGCCCTGGGTTCGGTCCCCAGCTCTGGAAAAAAAAAGAAAAAAAGAAAAAGAAAGACTGAAAGGCAGAACAATAGCCACATAATTGAGAAAGATTATGAAATGGCTCAGTCTGCAGTAATAACAGAACATGAAGGAGCTCAATATGTGGATGTGGAAAGGTCTCTGAGGTACATTATCAAGAGAAAAAGAACATATGATGATAGACTGTATAAAGTGACCGCTTCTGAGACAATGAGGGGAGGTGGCAGACACACACACACCTGCGCGCGCACACACACACACACACACACACACACACACACACACACACACACACGTGCGCTTATGTAAGTCCAAAGGTTGCCAGGCAAAGGTTGCCAGGTTGCTAGGAGAGGCCTCCCGAGCTTCTGTGTGGCTCTGCAGGGATGGGAAGGCCCACAGGCCAGAGCTCTCTGGTGCGGGATTCTCCTGACTCGTGTCTACTGAGCACTCACACGTGTCTTGGGACTGTGAAATGAAAGTGTGAATTGTATTCATTGTGGCAGTTAATCTTGATGGTTATCTTGAGGGGATCCTGAGTCGTCTTGGAAACAAGCTCCTGGCCTGATGATAAGGAGAAAGTTAGCTGAGTCCCAGCATCTGCCCTGGTTCTCCATTGGGGATGCCATGCTCTAGCTGCCCCAGCTCCTGCCACCAAGACTCCCTCATCACTGTGGAGCAGAGTCCCTCAAACCAAGAGATTAAACAAACCCTTACGGGAGGTAAGTGCTTCTCCTTGGGCATCTGCCACAGCAGCAAGGGAGGAGCCTAATGTGTCCATTGGTTAATCCAAATGTATTTAGCCACATGTTTCTAGAACCTTCCAACCTGAACAACACAGATGTGCACAGTGGGTATTTTGGGAGCAAAAGATGTCTCAAACCTCACCTCCTAAATCTGCACCCTCTGGAGAGCCCTTTCTCTCCAGAAAAGGGGAGACTAACATTTCAGCTTAGGTTTGTTTCTTCATACAGTTTGTGTGTGCATGTGCATGCGTGCGTGCGTGTGTGTGTGTGTGTGTGCGTGCATGCATACATATATACCACATACAGTGCACATGAAAAAAGACTTATTTGTTTGCTTGTTTTAAAAAGTTACTGACTATCCTCGTCACAGCTCCAAAGCGCAGAGCCCCATGGGATCTGGGATCATGGGAAACCTACATGCGAGGAAATGACTGTCTGAAGGAGCAAGGCTGGTGGTGGACGTGTCTCAGAGGAGGCAAATGCCAGTCCCAACCTAGGGTGGGGAAGAGAGAAAGGGCTCTCCAGAAAGTATGGATTTAAGAGGTGCAGTTTGAGCCAGTGTCAGCAGGATGGATAAATACATGTCCATCGGCGACGAAGGGAAGAAAAGCACTTGGTGTGGAGAGGGGAGCAGAGGCCGGGAGGATGCTACAGAGTGATTTAATGGGAGAGACGAGCTTGGAGACAAGCAGGAGCCTGAAGAAACGCAAGGCATTCATACAGCTATTTTTGGACGCTATGAAGCATCTAGAGTGGTTGTCCTGGAGGATGACGTAGCCCTGCCTGTCTCTTACAGTCAGGTAGCAACAGGGAAGAGAAGGAAGGGACAGCTTCTGCTGCCTACCCAGCATCCATCTTCATTAAGGTCCCTGCACCTCGAGTCCCCTTCTGCTTGCCAGCATCATTGTGCCTTCCACAGTTTTTATTTTTATTTTACGTGTATGGGGGATTGGCCTATGTGTTTGCCTGTGTACCGCACGCATGCCAGTCGCCCACAGAGGTCAGAAGAGGCAGCGGATCCCTGAGGCTGAACTTAAAAATGTTTGTGAGCTACTGTGCAGGTTCTGGGAAAAGAACCTGGGTCATGGGGCTGGGGATTTAGCTCAGTGGTAGAGCGCTTACCTAGGAAGCGCAAGGCCCTGGGTTCGGTTCCCAGCTCCGAAAAAAAAGAACCAAAAAAAAAAAAAAAAAAAAAAAAGAACCTGGGTCATGTGGAAGAGCATCCAGTGCTCTTAACCATTGAGCCGTCTCCCCAGCGCCTCCACTATGAAGCCATTATGAAACATAAAGTGCTGGGGGCTGAACCTGGAACTCAGGCTCCTTCTGGGCAGATGTGTTTTTGTTGAATTGCACCCTCAAGCCTTGGGTGTGGCTTTTTCCTTCTTCCCTCCTTCTCTCCTTCCCTCCTTCCTTTGTCCTTCTTGACATTTTATGTAGTCCAGGCTGGACTTGAACTCTGGATTCTCTTGTCCCAGTTACCATGCAATTGCTAGAATTTGAGTCAGTATCAATGTTTACTAACCCTACCCCCACCAAAGACTTCAAACATGTTTGTGAGCACAGGAATGAGGAGAGAGAGAGAGAGAGAGAGAGAGAGAGAGAGAGATCAAGTCTGGCATATATTGGTAGCACTAGGATCTTGTGGGTGTTGATTTCTCATTGTAGAGGGTGGTGCTATGCATCATGGGAGGTTGAGCTACATTCCTGATCGTTCCCACAACATGCTTATAATGCACATACATCCAGCTATGTTGGCCAAGGCATTTCCAAAGGGCCCCAGGGAACAAAACTACCCCTGGCCATAAGCACGGTTCCAACACAAGACTACCAGACATCCTCGGAGGGTAGTGCATTCAAGTACCAACTTTACATATGGGGAAACTGAGGCCAAGTTTCCCCTACCAAATTTAGAGGTGTGTTGCTATTGGCTTGGAGATTAGAGATCTATTTCTAAGCTTCAGGGACATGCAATTCTCAATATCCAAATATCAAAAAAAATTTAAACTAAATGAATATTCACTCTCTTTCACTTCCTCATACACAACTCAACCATAATTTCTGTATAGTAACCGGGTTTTGTAGCTAGGTATGTTACCAAAACCATTGTCTTTATTTTTAAGAATAAAAACACTTGTTAAAGATTCTGAACCACCTACCATTCTTCATTTCCAACATCCATTTTTCTCTACCTCAGAGTAAAAGAGATTAGGGAGAAGTTATCTAATGTCTCCCAGGGACTCGCTATATGTAGAGACTTATGCTAGTCAGTCACACACATAAATATTACTACTGTTCTCTCCTGGGTGGTGGCATCCCTGTTTTACCAAGAAGGAGCGCAAACCTTCCGGAAGGAAGATGATTTGCCCCTCGGCCCCACAACCAATGAGCTGTAGAACTAATATTTGAACCCCGGCCTGTCAGTAACAGGGAAAATTAAAATGAATTTAATGATGGCCACCCAAGTGAGAGATGAACCCTCTGTAGAGAAAGGCCCTCCCAGTTGCTCATATCACAGCGCTACAGACTGGCAGCATCCGAGGCAGAAAGCAAGGGCTGTACGATGGTTGCCATGACAACTAGTTTTCTTATAATTATGGAAAGGAGTGGTGACAGGACAAGCTGCATACAAAGTGTAGTCGCTTTGTTAAGGCCTCCCTCCCCCTCACTGTTCCAGGAGATTAAGCACTGTAAATTTAGAAAAAAAAAATCCCATCTGGAATAATCAGTCATAATAGCAGGAGAGGCATGGAGACCCTGAAGGTCAGAGAGAGGGAACCGCCCACCTCTGGGACCCGCCCCCCCTCCCCAAGCAGGCTGGGTAGCAAGCTTTAAGAAAATGGCTGCCCTGGGAAACCTCTGCTTTTCTTCTTTCTCTTTTGGACCAGCACATTTCAAGATTTGAAACAGTGTACTCAAAGAAGAAAAAGAAACTACAATAAGGTTGATGTAACTATCAACAAGTAACAGAGATAGGCAGCTAAAATTCCATCATCGAGCAACCACTTCAGTGTAGGCTGGCTTAGGCCATTCCCTAAAGGGGCATGGGGTTCCTAATTTGGAAGATAATTGTGACCAGGGTGTGTTTGTACACACAGGAACACACTTAGACACCAAGCATTCTGGGTCCAAAATGCCTGCCTCTATTCCTCATTGGCTGAGTGCCTCTGGCTACCTTCGTTCTCCACACTCTGACCTCCAGCTTTCTTATCTGCACATCAAGAGAATGCACCCAGTTCTGCAGGTACAGTAAATAAAAAGTGAAACATAATCAGCAAAATCCTGGTGTATTGCAGACTTTCAATCTTGTGGAGTTTGGTACTGTGAGTAATGATGGTTCAAAGGCTGCTGGCTTCCTGTGGCATCCTTCTTCACTAACCCAACGGAGGGTATGAGAAAAATGTCTGTGGTCCCCAGGACAACCCGAACATTCAGTCAGGAGGGACCAGGGAAGATGTGAGCTGAGTCACCTGGAGCAAACCTGGGCTGGTAACAGAGGTAGAGGACAGCATGTGAGCAACAGGCAGGAGGTGTGGAAAGGCAGCTTTGGGAGGCCATGAGAGAGGACCTTGGGCAGTGAGTGTGCAGGAGGCCTGAGAGCCCTGGGCAGTGAGTGTGCCAGGGGGCTGAGAGCCCTGGGCAGTGAGTGTGCAGAAGGCCTGAGAGCCCTGGGCAGTGAGTGTGCAGGAAGGCTGAGAGCCCTGGGCAGTGAGTGTGCAGAAGGCCTGAGAGCCCTGGGCAGTGAGTATGCAGGGGGCCTGAGGCAGCAGAGCAGAGACCAATAGCAAGGATCATCTTTGAAGAAAGAGCCTTGCATGCTGAGCTGAGGCCTTCACACGGCTGCCCATAGGAAGGAGGGAGCCATCAACAAGCAAAAATGTACTCTGGAGGTCTACTTTGACTGTGCATATCCTGGATACGACAGAGATGGAAAGTCCAAGGATTAGGAAAGAAATATCCCTTAAGATCAAGGGTCTGGGCCTCCCCAGATACCCAACATGGAGGATGTTTCATCCATCCAGTGACTCCAATCCCAGGATGTGGTATGGAGCCACGCCACAAGTCTACAATGCGGACATTTCTGTCCCACTTAGTTTACAACTAGGAACACTCAAACACTCTTAGGAAAGAGCCTTAGTTTACACACTAAGACATCGACCTCCCCATCTTTGGTGTGTCCCCTTTTTCTACACTACCTATCCTACAGCAGTGTTGGAGTGGCCTGCTCTGGATAGAGGAGGGAGATGGACAGACGTCCTGGCTTATTGGGTGTAGATACTCCCACGTGGTCAGTAGCTTTAAACTTCTAACAGCTTTCCTGTTGCTTTGCACCTCAGGGTTGGGTGGGAACTGTATGTGTCCCCACTGCTACACTGCATGTGTTCCTCCACTGCATGTGTCCCCACTGTGTGTTCTGTCAGCATTGCATGCACACCCACTGCATGCACCCCTGCCTGTGTTGCCCCCCCACTGCATACACCCCCTGCATGTGTTCCCACTGCATTCGTCCCCCTGCATGTGTCTCCACTGTGTGTGCTGTCAGCATTGCATGCACATCCACTGCATGCACCCCTGCCTGTGTTGCCCCCCTCACTACATGCACCCCCTGCACGTGCCCCCCACTGCATGGGCATCCACTGCATGCCTCTCACAGAGATCTGAACAGTCACTAGAAGAATCTAGGCTTCTGTTAGATTCCTTAGCAAGTAACTTTCCTATCAGCACATTTATTTCCCCAGGATTTTTACAGTCAGGGAGACTGAGAAACCAGTGATAAAGATGGCCCAGGAAGCTGGCTTTGGGAACACTGACTCCCTTTTACTTCTTATGAAGTTTGGCCTATTCCTCAGAAGACCCTATAGATTTCCTCTCTCTGGATATATTTTACTCAAAAATATCATATTTGGTATTCTACTATTAAATAATAAAATAGCACACATTCTCTCTTAAAATCTTTTAATTAAAATGTTCACATGTAACATATTGATCATATTGTTCATCCAGCAACTCCTTCCAGATTCTACCCAACTCTCCCTCATTCCCTGTGTCTCTGTCATCTGTCTGTCTGTCCACCTATCTATATCAACCACACTCCAGGGCAGGCCCCATGCCTATGAGTAGTTGGCCAACACAAAATGGACTCCATTTGTGTGTCTGTGTGTGTCTGTGTGTGTCTCTGTGTGTGTATACTTTTTGTTTTGTTTTGGTATTTTTGTCATTTTGCTTTTCTATTTGTTTATTTGAACAGCCCATATTCTCGAAGGCAAAGCTAACAAGACACTTCTCCAACCAAACCCAGAGGCAGCATGTTCATTTTAATTTCCAGTGACGCTCTAGCCATGGGAAACCATGAACTTTAAATACTATGGGAGCCTCCCCCCACGTGCCCCCCCCAGCACTCGTGTGCAAATTCTTTCCGAGCTCAGCAGGCAATTTTTAATAACGTGCCTAAAACTGTTCCTCAAAATAAAAAGGCAGCAATAAAAACCAAGACAACAGACAATAAAGTAATATTTTAAAACCCCAGTTGCAGCTGTCAGTAGTATTGCAACCCCACCCATGAAAGGAGGCTCCTGCGGTTTGATGCAAAATTGGTATAAGGAGATGGCTGTGCTATAAGTGAGGCCCCAGCTCCTGAGGAACGGGGTCAGGAAGAAGCTGTGTGTAGGACTAAACCATCAGAGAGGCCGGGGCTGTAGTGAAGATCCTGTTAATAAGGTCCCCATGCTGTGAGGTTGATTCTGCCTCAGGGATTTTATTTGTTTGGTCATTCGCCTTCTTAGTTGTGTATTTTTCTTTTTTAAGATTTTTTTTAAAATTTATTTTATTTTATATGAGTACACTGAGCTGTCTTCAGACACTCCAGAAGAGGGCATCGGATCCCATTACAGATGGTTGTGAGCCACCATGTGGTTCTCTTAACCACTGAGCCATCTCTCCAGCCCCTTAGATGTGCATGAAGAGTATCCTTGAGCACCTAGGTTGGCAGACCTCTGGCAAGGCTCTTTGGGCTGTAAAGATAAAGAGGACATGGTGGGGGCAGTGAGAATGGCCCGGAGGAGGCTGAGAAGGGGGACAAAGGGTCCAGGGAGGGGGCTTGACGGGGGTGGCACTGCTGAAGGAGCTGAGGAATGGGGGCGCAGAAAGGAGAGGCTCTTGGGACTTGGGGCTGACACGGGGTGGTCAGCTGCTGTGTCTCCATGTCTCCTGAAGAGGTTGGGGGCTGAGCTTTCTATACAGTATAGAAGCGAACAAAGGAACGAATGGTGGGAAGCTGAGGTGGATTGAAGCTGGGGTATCTCTGTCACTCAGCAGTGGCTTGCCCTGACTGGACTCCCAGGATGCAGGAAGCACCAGTTTTAGGACCTTGGGGGACATCCCAGGTTTAATACCTCTTTGTGGGGCCCAGACTAAGTCACCTTGCTGACCCTGAGCTGGTTTGCTCCTACGAGTGTGAAGGAGCTCAGTCTGTGTGGTACAGCCAGAGCAGCCTTTCCCTATGGGACAGCATACAGAAAGCACCAGACACCACTGGAACTCTAAAGACTCTGGAGGTTCAAAGAGTAGAAAAGTCAACATTAATGAATATTTGGGTCTGAACTGTCTACTGGAGATGTTTTATTGTTTTAAATTGTTTATTGTGGCTATTTATACTGGTTCTTTAGGAGAGATTGGGCCTTTCACTGCTGGGGCCCCCCCCCACCTCATTTGTAATGCTTTCGCCTGAGAGGGTTGGCTGGTGCTGGCTACTACTCTGGCTTCTACTCACTGGTTTGAGCCCCAGGGCTTGTCTACAGGGATCTCATGACTTTTCTCCAGGTGCCTGGGTACCCTCTAATTGAAGACCAATTCTGAGCTCAGCCAAGAACATGGAGGCCACCCCAGAGGACCAGGTTTCTAGGGCAACCCACCCAATCACTTCATGCCTGGCCTTGTCCTGGGAACTGGAAACAGCAACAGGCCAGGCATCTCTCTGCAAGTATTGGGGATCCCTGGGAAATGCAGACCCAACATGACCTTGTAGAGCTCAGAGGAAGCTCTGGGCCAGCTAAGGTGACTGGAAGGCTCCTATGGAAGATGGCTAGTAGGGTTTTTGTTCTTGTTTTGTTTGTTTTACTGTCTGTTCTACGCTGTGATGAGGCCCTGAAAGTACCTTGTGGTCTTAACCCTTTAATGTCTTCTGGGGACAGGTGTTAAGCCAACCTGCACTATGTCATGAACGAAAAGAAGAGGGAGGAAGAGGAGGAAGAGGAGGAAGAGGAGGAAGAGAAGTCAGATGGGGCCCTGAGATGTGGCAGGGATTGAGATGCGGAGCCACCAGATGGTTTGCTTTGTTCATTTCCTGACTGAACAACTTTGGGACAGTTTCTTACTTTTGCTCAGCATCATTTTGGAGTAGCCGTGGTATCTAGGCTGCAAGGTTGTTGGGAGGAAGAGGGATAATGGAATACTTTCTTTTTTTTTTTTTTTTTTTGGTTCTTTTTTTCGGAGCTGGGGACCGAACCCAGGGCCTTGCGCTTCCTAGGTAAGCGCTCTACCGCTGAGCTAAATCCCCAGCCCCATGGAATACCTTCTTAAGGATGCTATGATCATTTATGTTGTGACAGATGTGTTGAAAAATAGCCTATCCTGAAAAAGAAAAAGCCCTTTTGTTTTGTTTTATGGAGACCCACTGAGTTTAACATGGGTCATTTGTGTGAGCAGGGGTTTGGAACATGAGTTCATCAGGAGATCACAAATGAATGTCTACCTTACTTGAGATCTATCAGTATCCCATAGTTCAGCAGGGAGTTAGGACGATGTGCATGTGGACCCATCCCCAATCTATGACTGACTGTTAATAGGCCTAGTGTTATATAGTCCATTATAGGTAGCTGTGGCTGTTGTGAGATCATGGCTGTATTGTAGGGAGGATGGCAGGGGTGGAGAGGAAGGATAATAGAAATATATATGAGTACATATATGCATGAAGTCATCAAAGAACAAATTCAATAAGATAGTAAAAGACGGCTTCCACTTGGTTACAGACAGCTCTAGAGGTAGCTATCACAAAGCAGGGGTCACCCATGAATCCTCACATTGAACTGGTTACAGCCTTCAGTGGCTCCTCTGTATTTCTGGGGTCACATCCCCATGAGAAGGGGAAGAGAGGCTCATACTCAACCAAATGACGAATCCAACTTCTTAGATAGGAAACAAGGAATCAAAGGGGAAGAAAACGGATTTTATGACTGTAAGGGGAATGGATGAGCATTTATTAAGTACCCAGAGTACTCCAGAAACTTATGTTCTTTGTGGCCTCAAGACTGGGCCCCATCTTTTACCAACAAGGAACCAGAATGTCAGAAGGATAAGGGTCTTTCCCCAGGGCAAGCACTGAGATTCTCAGGTGAGTCCTTAAAGCCCAGACATTGCTCTGAGGGTCTCTTATCCCCATAATAAGCTCCCAAATACAACAGTCAGTTTCCACTAATGGGTCAACCTTGGAACAAGCAGGCCTGGCACATGGGTACCTCTCGTAGCAGGGCACTCTCTGTGTTCTTAGCACATCTACAGTATTAGTTCCTCCAAGGCTCCAACACCCTCCACACCACAGGTGGCCTTCCATGGGCACAACTGCCCATAACACCAACACTGTTCATGACACCAATGCCCTCTGTAGTACCAGAGCCTTCCTAGGTGCCAGTGTGGGCCATAGCAACAGCACTGTCCTTAGCAACAGCACTACTGATAGCTCCAGCATCCTTCTTGGTACCAACACATCCACAGCACCTGCCTCTTCCTCAAGATTGCTGCTTCCCTTCTCACCAGGACTTCCAGTAGCAACAGTGCCTTCCAAGATGCCGCCATCTTCAACAGCACCAGAATCTCCCACAGCAGAATTTTTGCTTCTTTTTTTTTTTTTTTTTTTTTTTTTCGGAGCTGGGGACCGAACCCAGGGCCTTGCGCTTCCTAGGCAAGCGCTCTACCACTGAGCTAAATCCCCAACCCCTCCACAGCAGAATTTTTAACAGCACCAAATCCCCATAATATCACAGTCTCCATCACACCAGAAGCCTCAGACAGCAGGAATGGCCTCTGCTCTGTTACCACCCCACAGCCAGTACTCTCCATGCCACCAGGATCTTTCTTTAGAACTCGTCCTTCCAAAGTGTCACTACCTTTTGTTCCACCAGCACCCTCCATAGCACCAAAATTCCTCCTGGATCTGGTGCCCTATGTGTATCAGACGCCTCTGTGTCACCAGCTCCTCCAATAGCATTAGGGCTGCTCAGAACACCACAGCCTTCTATCTGTGACATCGTTCTTCCATGTACCATGAACCTTCCACAGCATCAGTGTTAGCATTCTGTCTAAGCTCCACCCCCACAGTTACTTGGCAATAGCCAGGTATGCTCCGCCCCACAGTTACCTGGCAACAGCCAGCTGTGCTTGACACTATAAAAGGAGCTGCTTGCCCCCTCCTCACTTTCTTGCCTCTTGCTCTTGCCCTCTTCCCCTTTGTCCCTCCTTTCCTCATTCCCCTCCCCACTTCCCTCCACGTGCTCATGGCCAGCCTTTACTCCTCTCCTCTTCTACTCTTCTTCTCTCATTAAACCTTTCCACATGGAACCATGTTGGCCTGGAGTGGTTTGTCCGGACGTGAGCTGAGATTTCTACCCCAACAATCAGCTCCTCCGTAATACCAGTCTTTCCACACACCAGCACTTCCCACAGCAGCACCACAGCCATAACACCAGTACTTTCCAGAGCAGTGGTTCTCAACCTATGGGTCACGGCCCCTTTGGCAATCATAGATCAGATACCATGCATATCAGATAATTACATTATGATTCATAGCAGTAGCGAATACACAGTCATGAAGTAGCAAGGAAGTGATTTGTATGACTGGGGGTCACCCCAACATGAGGAACTGAATTAAAGGGTTGCAGCATTAGGAAGGTTGAGAAGTGCTGTTCTAAAATATCATTACACTCTGTAGCAAAGACAAGTTAGCAGCATCCTCACTCCCAGGGCTCAGGATGGATGGACTTGCTCCTGTCAGCCTGCAGACACGCTTTAAGACTTTTGGAAGGACCTCCTGGGTACACAGGGGTGGGGTGGGGGTGGGCAACAACTGTTTGTCTGTGCTAGGCTCTCTGAGGCTGTCTGTAAATGCTGTTCCCCCCAGCATCTCCATCCATAGCTCCAGACACATCTAAGGGGTGGCAAGCCACTCCTCCACACACCATGGCTACCAGGCTCAGAACCTCTCCCAGCCAGCGGCTTGCCTGCTGGGTAGGTATCCCTCAGGCCCTGTCAGAGGAGCCCAATCTTCCTTTCCCAGGCAAAAATCAGTTCTATGATTCTGCTCCCACAGCAGACGTGGTGGGTCCCGGAGCCCCAGAGAGCTTACTCATCGAAGACCTTCAGACTCTTCTTAATTACCACACAGCCTCCTCAACCTCTTCCCCCACCACCCTGCAGCCAGCAGATGCATCCTTTACAAAGCCCAGAGGAAGCTCTCAGAAGAAAGCTGAAAACCAGGCTAATTAACACTTCAAGCTTTACATAAGCAAATGAGAATTTGCTTCATTTCCACCCCCCTCCCCCCTTCTTTTTGTTCCAAAAGGCAGGGCTTGTCCCCACCCACGCTCACAAAGGGCTGCTAGTGAGCCACAAACCTCTTCTGGGACTCGACTCTGGAGGATCAACTGAACTAGACAGGATTGGGGCAGTCAACAGGCCTGGACCCGATCGAGCCACCCTGTTCGTTGTTTTAGCTGACTCATTTCTACTCAGTTTGGTCATAATCAGCTACAGGCAGCATGGCTGGACAGACAGGCCAGACACACAGGCCCAGCTCTGACACTGGCTCTGGCTTTGACACTGGGTAACTGGGCCAGCAGACTGAATCATCTCTCTTTGATTAATGGGCCTTATACCACCTCATCCACTGGGGACTCCCAACTCTCTCTCTCTCTCTCTCTCTCTCTCTCTCTCTTCCCCCCCCCCCCGTGAATGTGAGTGAGTGTGTGTCTGTGTGTGTTTCATTTACGAACCCAGAACACATTGGGGTGGGTAGCAAGGAACGCTTTGGGGTGGGTAGCAAGGAACGCTCGCTGCTGCTGCCTGCACGATTTGAGTAGTTAATTGGGTTCAGCAACAATGAAAGGCAAAAGGAAACCCACTCCAGTCCCCAGATAACCAAGGGCAGTGTTTACTTTCAGCTCGTTGGGTCTGCTTTTCTTGCTATCCATTCACTAGTCTTGTCTGGACCACTGTTAATGGTTACTTGAACACTTACAGTAGCCTATCAGTCTCCTACTTAATGTGAAAAGACGATGCGATTTTTCTAAAGCCCAAATTCAGTCGCATCCCTCCTCTATGTGAAGTCCTGCAGAGGCTTCCTAAAGCTTTCAGCATACAACCTAAGATTCTTCCACACAGCCCACAAGGCTTGAGACTGTCTGCATCCTATAGACTTCTCCTGACTTACCTGGTTTTTTGTTTTTTTGTTTTTGTTTTTGTTTTGTGTTTTGGTTGTTGTTTGTTGTTTGTTTTTTTGTTTAGCCCCTTTCCTAGAGCGCAGCCTCACTGCTCTTGTTCCTATTGGTGCAGCATTCTTATATCCCACCACTTTTTTAGAGCAAGTCTCCCTACCCTTGTTCCTATTGGTGCAGCATTCTTGCATCCCTCCCCTTTCCTAGAGCACAGCCTCACTGCCCTTCTTATTGGTGCAGCATTCTTACAGCCTCGGGGGGGGGGGGGGGGGGGCTTTGCACCAGCTATGCTCTCTCTGTCCCAAGCCCCTAGTACCTGCTGAATGCTAGCGTCTGCCTCCTCCCACCCCCCTCCCCGCCCCCGACCCTGTCCTTTCCTAAGCAGCTTTACACACACTAACCTCAGCTCCTTTCCTAAGCAGCTTTACACACACTAACCTCAGCTCCTTTCATCCTTACACATCACACTTTACTGTTCTGTCCACTCCTAGTGACTCTAAATACCCGCCTCCAAAGCCACCCCAAAAGACTACCATGGCTTGTACCTGTCAGCTTCTCTTGCCCTCTGCTTTCTGTGTGTTATGGCCAAAGTCGCTGACTAAAATTTGTGTTTCTTAATACGTTCCTGTCACATCTCCTGAAGATTGTGGTGGAAACGCAGGAAGAAGAGGGCAGGGGGAAAATGAGAAGCTGTAGGCACTCTTTATCAATTATTAAATCTGTTAGAACCTGAGAGCCTGGGTCGCACGCAATTTTTTTTTCCGGAGCTGAGGACCGAACCCGGGGCCTTGCGCTTTGTAGGCAAGCGCTCTACCACTGAGCTAAATTCCCAACCCCGTGGGTCGCACTCTTGTCCTGGGTTGAACCTCAGTGTTGAAGTTGGTGTGACTTCCAGAATCCCTCCTGAAATAGCCTGTGCCACTTTCCTACTCCACAGCGTACCCATGCCACCAGCGAGTGTCCCCTTTGCCCCTTTCATGCCACCCCACCAAGGAACTGACCGTAAATTCGGCGATCTTCGGCACCCGGAACTTTCCTTTGTTCCTCTGTTCCGGCTGGTATTCTGTTCTTGTCTTCACAATCACCTGCAAAATCGGGCGAGTGTTAGCACAGAGACAGGGCTCCTCCCTTCCTTTCCTCTGGCCACTGAAATTTGTTCATCCCACAGACTTCAGGAACGGCGAACCCCCTTCTAAACACACAAGAAAACATTCAAATGGCCCACAGTGCTCCCCCATCCCAGCAGGCGTGGCGATACGGCTGATTGTGCCTCTCCAGATGTTTACCAGTGTTGTGGGTATTTCTGTCCATAATGTCTATCTCGCTTTGGCAAAGGAGAGCCCGTGTATCATGAGGTTTCTAGACCACCTTTCCCGGGCAACACAATTCCAGTTTTCCATTTTCCAGTGTAAACAATTGTGTGTCTGTGAACAAATCTGTGCAGGAGTGAGTGTGTGTGCACAGGAGTGCGTGTGCGGGTTAGTGCGTTGCGTGAGTGTGCGTGTGTATATGTACTAGTGATGAAACTCTGAGCCAAACGTCAGCTCAGCAAGCCCTGTACCACTGAGTAACATGCTCAACCTTTCTCCTTTTCCTTCTTCTTAATTAAATGCATTATTTCACAATTTCACAAATGCATGTAGCATGTTCTGCTGACTCTCGCCCCTCCCTCCTTGTTGCATTTCCTCCCACCCCTGTCCGGCCTCACTCTTCCCTGCAGGTCCCTTCCCTACCTTCATGTCTCTTTGTTATCCACTTATTTTAACCAGGACCATTTGTGTGGCCCTTGGATTCTGGATTCTGAATTGCACCCTCTGTTTGATCCACAACTGAAGATGATGACTGCCTCCCGTCCCCAGAATCTATCAGTAACCAACAGTTCCACAGGGCTGGGTAAGGCCCCCCAGGAGGACCTCCTGGATCCGTGATTGGCTGTTTGCAGGCCCGGTGCTGGTGGCCAAGGCTGCTGTGAAATCATGTTTGAATTGGTTTTGCTGTGAATATAACATTCTTCTTTTGACGTACTGTGCTTCACTATGTATGAACACTGAAACTGGTCTTCAACTTTCTTTAAATTTTGTTTATTTGGGGAGGGCACATACATGCAGTGATCTTTGTGTGAGGGCAAACGCAGCTGTAGACAGTCAGCGCGCTCCTGCATTTAAGTCTGTGGACCAAACCCAGGTTTTGGCGCCAGGTGCCTTTACCTGCTAAGCCATCTCGCCAGCTCCGTAGTTAATTTTTTTTTTCATTAAAAGTTATTACTTTTTGAATTTTACCCAGAGACACTACACATTCATTATATCCTATCCTTCTAATAATGATACAATGTAGGAGTTGCTTTGTTTTATAAATGCAGAAACTGTAGTTATCTGGTTACTAACTTGCCCAAGGCCACCAAGATGCTGCTCATTATCAACGCTGACATTTTCATGAAGGTTCGGCTGACTCTGCAATTTGTCTCGGCAGCTGATCTTCAGTTGCTAAACGTTTAGGCCATCTCCATAGTTTGGTGGTAGAAACAAGTTATGATTAGTAACCTGCTAGTTAATCCTTTGCAATACTCTTAATTGTAATGTGATTGGGGGATTCGCGCAGGGAAAAATGAAGGCATTCGCTCAGCCCACTGAGTCATCTCGTTTCACTCATGTCTGATTACTTCGGCGGCTTATTTCACCAAGCTAGCCATGGGGCCCACCTCACAAGGTATTTATGGGCCTCCATCCCACCTCACGGGGGCTGAGTAGAAGAAAAAGAAACCTGACAAAGAATGTGTAATTATTGCCAGGTGGTAGGGCCCTGTGAGCACCATGGAAGCTAAGCTGTAAGGTTTCCCCTGAGGATGCAGACCCCTGGCCATCCATCCACACAGCCCCTTTCTCAGTCTAAGCAGAGTACCTGTTACTGTTACAGGGGACCGTTTCTAGTGCCATTGCTCAGAATCAAGGCACTCAGGTGCTCCGCGCCGCTCCTGATAGCAGCCTGAGTCCCGTAACTTCACAAGCAGGGCTTTCCTGTTCTGCTCAGGGGGCCATGCTGTTGCTGGTCTGTTTTTATGTTCTTTTTACAGACTGCCTCACAAAGGCCCTCCCATGACTGAATAATGTCGTAAAACTCTGAAGAAGGGGAAAAGAGCACCCTCTGGCCCTGACAAACGACCCTGACTTCTACCCCTGACTTCTACGACAAGGTCGCTCAGCTAGGACACAAGGACAAGGCAAAAATGGCAGCCAAGAAAAAAAAAGAGAACTTGGGTTCCTCTACCACATGGGAAAGAATTCATGCAACAATTCAAATGTGCTTGGACCAGGATCCAGAGATGGATAAGAATTCAGGCCAGCCACTGCCTGACTTTGACCCTCCACACAGGACTCAGGTAACTATGCTAAGACTGGCTGACAGAACTCCAAGGTTGTAAGTTTGCATTGGCTCAAGACAGCAGGAAGCTAGTCTATCTGCTCACATGCTTGGACCCACTCCTCACCTCTTGGCTTAGCTCCACTCTAGTCTACACCCAGGGTTGTCGACCTAGACTCTAGCTCCTTTCCTTCACACACCAGGAGAAGGAACTTCTGAGTCCTTCTTGGTTTGATAAACGCCCTTCCCAGAGCTTCTGATAAAACTTAAACCCCTCATCATCATTTGGTGTAAATTAGACAGGACTTATATTTCAGCTGACGTGCTTGAGGTTGCTTCTCTAGTATCTCTTTTCCTTCCTGTACTGGCTGGTTTTGTGTGTCAACTTGAAACAAGCTAGGAGTCATCATCAGAGAGAAAGAGCCTCGGTTAAGGATATGCCTCCATGACATCTAGGAGTATGACATTTTCTCAACTAGTGATTGATGGGGGAGGGCCCAGCTCATTGTGGATGGTGCTATCCCCAGGCTGGTGTCCTGGGTTTTACAAGAAAGCAGGCTGAGCAAGCCATGGGAAGCAAGCCAGTGAGCAGCATCCCTCCATTGCCTGCGCATCAGCTCCTGCCTCTGGGTTCCAGTCCTGACTTCCTTCGGTGATGAACAGCAATGTAGAAGTGTAAGCCAAATGAACCCTTTCCTCCCTGTGATGGTTTGTATATGCTTGTCCAGGGCGTGGCACTATTAGGAGGTGTGGCCATGTTGGAATAGGTGTGTTACTGTGGGCGTGGGCTTAAGACCCTCATCTTAGCTGCCCGGAAGTCAGTATTCTGCTAGCAGCCTCTAGATGAAGATGTAGAACTCTCAGCTCCTCCTGCACCAGGCCTGTCTGGATGCTGCCATGCTCCACCTTGCTGATAATGAACTGAACCTCTGAACCTGTAAGCCGGCCCCAATTAAATGTTGTCCTTATAAGAGCTGCCTTGGTCAAGATGTCTGTTCACAGCAATAAAACCCTAACTAAGACACTCCCCAACTTGCTTTTTTTTTTTTTTTTTTTTTTTTGGTTCTTTTTTTCGGAGCTGGGGACCGAACCCAGGGCCTTGCGCTTCCTAGGTAAGCGCTCTACCACTGAGCTAAATCCCCAGCCCCCCCAACTTGCTTTTTGATCATGGTCTTTCATTGCAGCAGTAAAAACCCTAACTAGGATACTTCCTAAGTCTGAAGCTCCCTGGGGTTCCCTTCAGGGCTTTGCCACACTTAGAATCTTGTGAGGTCCTCCCCTCCTTTAATGACTATGATGGTCCCTAGTTAGATCTAGCCAACTAGGGTAGTCGGTGATACATGTGGTATCTGTGGGGCTAACATCGACTTGGAATGTTGCCCTGAAGCTCCCTTGGGGTACATTGATGTCAGCATGCCACTTGGTTTGAATATATTAGATATGAGACAGTACTGAGTATGGCCTTGTGGGAAGACACCCCATTGGTTTCCATGGCTTCCCACAGGCAGTGTTTTTCTTTGCATGGTGCAATAGGGATGTGAGTTCTAGCACTGAGATAGCAGTGGCTGCTACTTCAAGAATATCCAGGAGAAGAACAAAGGCAGCTCACGAAGAAGCACGCAGCCGAGAGACAGAGAGTGGACACAAGCCTGAGAACACCCCATCCCCTGGACCATACCTTGTCCACAGTGGACCCATGCTGAATTCTGCAGTTCTAGAGGAAAATAAGTCCTCTTTAGGCCTTAGTCCAATTTGGTGTGGGTTTTCTGCTGTTTGAGACGAAAAGTTTTGTGTCTGATACAAATGCGTTCCAAGAAAACCCACAGAAATGAAACAAGAGATTTCTCAGGCTTTCGTGCATCGACAGAACACTAAGGAAGCATATCCGAACCAACAGGTTTCCTGTGTCAGCATCAAGTTAACTGAAAACAGTCAGCCCACTGGAAGGTGACCAAGAACATCGAGAGAAGACTCTTCACAGCAGCCCAAAACTAGGAGCGAGTGAATGTCTAACAGGGTGATGGATGCCCTGTGGTTTGTTAAAATAGGAGCTGCGGGGCACACCCCAAGTCCCTGTGAGCCCCACAGATACCACAGCAAACACAATCAATCAGACCCCAGTGTGCCTTTTAGATACTGTGGGACTCCACTGATGTCTTCAAATAAGTGTAGACCTACCATGTAATTAACTCAAACACTATAGAAGATACTTATCCTAAATATGCACACTTCTCACTCGGAGGAGCTGAGTCGGAACAGCGTTGGGGTCGGAACCCGCTCGTCTGCATATTGTTCTGAACGCTGATGAAATTCTCCAGGTGCCCCTCCCCCCTCTTTAGCTTTGGGGACAGGCCAAGGGACAGCAGGTGCCTCAGCCTAGCACGTGAGCATCCTTCATCTGTTCCTTTTTGTTTGTTAAGCCACATGTTCCCCAAAGCTGCTGCAAAGTATTTCAAGGTGACCATGAGGAATCTCCTTAGAGCCCCGAGTCCATCTCAAACAGCTGTGTGCTCCCCTCATCCTGAGCTCTAGACGGTTTCCAGAATACCATGGCTCCGCTTAGGATTCATCCACCTTACACAGCGGAGACTGAACCCCAAACTTTACAGGTTGCTCTTTCCCAGGCTAGATCTCTTGGCTGGCTGAATGCAGCCAGTGTTGGGAGAATGCTCTGTGGCTTGTTAAAACAGGGGTCTCAGGGCAACACCTCAAGTCCGTGGTGAGCCCCACAGATACCATGGTAAACACAAGCAGTCAGACTCCAGTAGGTTGCCAACCTAGGCCACACAGGAGGCTACATGGGTCGTATGCATTTCTGCCTTCCAATGTCTCCCTACAAGATGCTTTATTTTTTTTTTTTTTTTGGTTCTTTTTTTTTTTTTCGGAGCTGGGGACCGAACCCAGGGCCTTGCGCTTCCTAGGCAAGCGCTCTACCACTGAGCTAAATCCCCAACCCCAACAAGATGCTTTATTCTGGAAGCAGTCCTATTAAATGCACAGGTCTGCTTGTTGTCCCCCTTCTCCTTGAGACTTCCTCTTCCCTCGGCCGGTGGCTGCCTTCTTCTGGTTCTCTTCCTCTGTGCTGATCGGCCCTCCTCAGCTTTCATTCTCCAGCCTCTCCTCTCACATCTGGCCTCTTCATGCTAGGCTGACTCTGTGGTTTTACAGAGTAACTTCTCGGCCGCTGTTAGGCCTTGCGTATGCTCAGAGACCCGAGCATGGTCACTCACAGTCTCATGCTGAGACATCTTCTGTTCTTAGCACTTGCAGACTATAGTGCATGCCTCTACTCGGAGCTCACAGAGACACACTGAGCCTGCTAGGTGCTTTCTCTCAGGTCCACACCCACATTTGCCGTGGTCACAGTCAACCTGCAAGGCTCTGACTCACCTTTCCCAACTATCCTGCAATCCCATGCCTATAAAATCTGGGCCTATAAAACACTATACCTCATGGACCAGTTTTTATGTCAATTAGACACAAGCTAGAGTCATTTGGAAAGAGAGAACTTGAGAAAATGCCCCCGCTAGATAGTCATGGGGACATTTTTTTTTTTGGTTAATGACTGATTCGGGAGGGTACAGCTCACTGTGGGTGGTGCCACCCCAAAGCATGTGGTCCTGGTGCTGTAAGAAATAAGACTGAGCAAGCCATGAAGAGCTGGTCACAAATCATTGTTCTCTCTATGACTTCTGCACCGGCTCCGTCTTGAGTCACTGCCTGACTTCCCTGGATGATAGATTATAAGCTGAAAGACGCAATAAACACTCTCCTGCCCAAGCTGCTTTTGGCCATGTTTTTTCATCACAGCAACAGAAACTCTAACGGAGACAATACCGTTGTTTATTTCTATGCAGGACTCTCTCAAGACCCAATTCTTTCCTTCCGTTTCCAAATCCGTTCCAGTAGTTCCTTGGTTCTAGCTGCCATCTGCCCAAAACATCCTCAGATCAGCACAAATCTAGTTATGCGCCCTTGCACCTCCTCCACCTCTCCCTTGATTTGTTGGGCTCTCAATCTGTTCTTCTGACCATTCCTGCCTCCCCAGATCCAACGAAAAGATCTTTCTGGATGGAGGGAGGAGGCTGACATGGGGCAGAAGCACAGAGTAGGCATCTTTGGGTGGCCAGAAGACAGTATCACAAGGGAAGTAAGCGGCAGAGATGAAATTGGAGGGGCAGGCACAGACTGAAAAGGTCATTCTAAGCACCACTGAGAGAGATGGCCAGAGGGGCACAGGGGGCTGAAGGACGGTAACAGTGCTGGAAGCTGCGGTGGGGTTGACCCCGAAAGCCCCACCCACCCATGAAGTTACCAGAGTCAGGCTACCGTGGGGGGTGGGGCGGGTAATGTGAAGCTTGGTGCTTTGTTCCTGTGGAGTGGAAACAGAACCTGTGTGTGTGTGTGTTGTGTGTGTGTGTGTGTGTGTGTGTGTGTGTGTGTGTGTGTGAGAGAGAGAGAGAGAGAGAGAGAGGGAGAGAGAGAGAGAGGAGAGATATTTTTGCAGAGAAAGGCACTGTCATGGATAACCTCCCTCTCTCTTCCACTTTAGGAAAACAGAGCAAGACTGAGAGAAGGGAGGAAAGCCTTGGCTTGACTTGAAAAAGAAATGGGGTGAAGGTGAGGGTGGAGAGGAAGGAAAATAAAAATCTGTCCTAGACTTTTTATTGTTAAAAGTAGGATTTGCAAGACATTCAATAAACGAGGCTCCAGATTATCAAATAGTGTGAGAGTGGGCCAAATCACTTTATTTTTGTTTGTTTGTTTGTTTTTCTCCTATTTACACACCCCAATGGCCTTTCAAACTGCTATTGTGAGGAATATAATTGACATTGGGAAATGGGATGAATTATTAATTTCTAAAGGATGCACCGTGCTGTCTCCTCACCTGCTTCTGTCCCCATCAGCCCCACTTCACCGGCAAAGCCAGATCCTGCATGGTGGATCAGATGGCTCAAAGTGCAGATCATAAAAATTTAAAATACTACCTCCTCGGATTATCAATAATGAAGAGGCTCCCACACGGCGAGTCCCCAGGATTGGCAGGAACAATAAACGCAAGTGCAGAAGTGCTGACAAGGAGCAAGATTGTAATTTTATGAGTTGGGCTTACATAAACCAAAATTAGACCTTCGTTATAGCCAAGGCTCATCCCTGCTGCAGGGCGAGAAACTGCAGGCACATCGGATGGGGACTCCACCGAGGAGGGCTGCTTTAATTTTCCCTCCCTCCCTTCCTCCCTCCCTCCCTCCCTCCCTCCCTCCCTCTCTCCCTCTCTCCCTCCCTCCCTCCTTCCTTCCTTCCTTCTTCCATTTTGTGTTTGCTTGTTTCACAGGTTTTTCTGTGTAGTTCTGACTGGCCTTGAACTCAGAGATCTGCCTGCTTCTGCCTCTCAAGTGCTGGCATTAAAGGTCTGCGCCACCACTGCCCCTGGCTGCTGCTTTAACTGTCATTTTCTTTCCCAGCCCTTGAGCCTCCGCCTCAAAGTCATTGCTAGCCTTCCTATTTTCTAGTTGAGGAATTTTAGTCCAAATACTGGTTGAGCCAATGAGCAAACAGCAGCATCGGGCTTTTCCTGTCAATCACCACTTTTTAAAGGTATCGTGACACTAGGTGCTTAGCTCTGTGCTAAAGTCTGCGGTCTCGAACCTCAGCCTTCTCGTGGACTCTGGTGTGGGTGAGCATCTGGCCCAGAGAAGATTGAGCCCACAACCCTCACTGGTATCCGGTCACACATTCTGGTCCCCAGGACACTGGAGACAAAGGCCACGTGACCAGATGGAGGCGGAGTCCTCACTCAGATCTTCCGGTTTGCCTTCTCTGCTCCTCACCTCACAATTCCCACCCCCACCCTCCCACCCTCCCACCCCCCTACTCCCCCACCCCGGATTAGATCTTCTCCTGTGAAACTGAAAGCTGGACCAGGCGCCTGTGCCCACAGATCTGGTGGCAGTCTATACGGAGCCATCAATTTCACAATGGGAGATTGGCATAGAGAGAAGGGAGACATTTGGCTCACATCACACAGCAGGATGAGTCAAAAGCGGAACGCTAATATGAAGCTGCCACTCTGCTCTGGGTTCTTTCCAGGGCTCTTTTCTTTGCCAGGCCTTTGCTTTCTTAGAGATAAAATATAAATCAGCGTGGCCGGCATCACCTCAATACCAGCGCCTCAGCTCTCAGCTCAACAGATCTCCACAGGGACTCAGCCGAGTGGAAAAGAGCAAGTCACATCAGCCCTCCCACGCTGCTTCACCCTTGGTGAAACGGGAGTGACTTTTTAAAACAAAAGCGTGTGTTCGTGGGTACAAAACTGAAAACGAAGGTCTTCAAATGGCCCCCATCAACGCCGCTCTCTTAGCAATTAAAGCACACACTTACTGTCTGTCCTCCGAGATCCATCCAGGTTGTCAAGACTGAAAAGATTTAAACCTCTTATTGCTAAATATATTCTATTGCATATATTTTATTATATAATGTATACACATATCAAAGCATCACATTATGGGGACTGGAGAGACCGCTGAAGAGAACCTACTGCTCTTAGACAGGACCAGAGTTTGGTCCCCAGCACCCACATCAGGTGGGATCAGTGATTCCAGCTCCAGGGGATCCAATGTCTTCTTCAGCCTTGGAGAGCATGGAACTCACGTGTACACACCCACACACATAATTTAAAATCACATTTTTGCCCTTCCCCACATATGTTCAGTTTTCTAGTACCGATAACACATAAAACATGAATAGGAGAGACTAGAATGTACGCATGTTGTTTCTGTACGTGAGACCACATGCCACCATTTTAGACTACGTTCTTACAGAGCAAGCCACAGTCTTCCCTTTCCCCCAGCTCGGAGTTCCCATTTACACTTAACCAGCCCGTTCTCCTCAACAGTCCGAACCAGTCCCAGTTTGTGGTAACATCTAGAAGGCATTGTAAAACTGAAAGAAAAAAAATGTTCATAGGATAGGTTCCTAGCAATAAGAAGGACAAAAGTCAGGTGATCGGTCCATTTTAATGTTATAAACATTGTCAAATGACTGCAGAAGGACTCCATATTAGATTAGGCAGCCAACAAGATTGTATTAAGAGCAGGAGGAAGGGATCTAATGGGAGAAAGGGCAGGGGAGTTAGAGAATATATATGACCTAAAAGCAGAAGGGAGAGGAGCTAGAGAGGTGGCTCAGAGGCTCAGAACACTGGCTGCTCTTCAAGAGGACACGGGTTTGATTCTCAGCACCCACATGATGGCTCACAACGGTCTGTAACTGCAGTTCCAGGGGATCCAACACACCCTCTTCTGGTCACCGAGGGTGCCAGGCACAGAAATACATGCAGACAAAGCACACACACAGAAAATAAAAATTAAAAAAGCTGTAGATAGGGGACTAGAGAGGGAGAAAAGGAGTTAGCAGAGGAGGAGCAGGCATGGGGAGGACAGTACGGAACAGATAAGAACAAAATACAGAGATGTAGACAGGAAAGTGTCACAGTAGGAGCTGTCACTATCTGCTAACTTAAAAGGTATGAAAGAACAATACTAAATTTAACATTTGCAAAAGCATGTATTATGTTTTTTCCAAAAATTACCAACGTAACCATTATAACTTTTTTGTTTGTTTAAAGTTACCTTTTTAAATTAACCGAGAATCTTTGCTGCATTTATTGATCACTTTGTATCTATTTTTGGGAACTGCCTGAGCCTCAACCAGTGTGGGGAAGCTCAGAAGCCTCTGGGGAGCCTCTGTGTAGGGGAGTGGGTAGGGAAGGCTGTCCTGTGGAGTGGGTGGGGGAGGCTGTCCTGTGGAGTGGGAGGAGCTGCTCCCTGGAGAGAGGCTGTCATTTCTCATGTCCTGCGTCTTAAGGTTGAAAGACAGGAAGGCTGCCTCTGGATGGGCAATTCACCTCCTCTGCTCAGGATCCGTGCCCTGTGTGAGTTCCGTCTCTCCCAGCCCTCACTCTTGAAGCTCACGAGGCCCGCATGTTTGTCTTTTACAGTTTTCTTGCACAACACACCATGTTAGGTGGCATATTCTGAGTGTCCAAATAAAGGAAGGAAACTGGATCGATGGGCCCCCTCTGGGTCATGCCCAAGCGAGGCCCATTAGACAATGGTCACATTTCCCCCCCCTCGGACAGTAATCTGTTAGGTGGATGTTATGCTCGCCTTACAGCTCCAACAGCACAAACTCCAGAGAGGCTGGACAACCTGCACAAAGCCTCGCAGCTGAGAAGCAGCTTGGCAAAGATTTGAACCCGGGTCTCTAGGATTTTAAGTGCATGTGCTGTACCATAGATTCCATGTCAGATGCCAGTAGCTGATCTCAGAATCTCTCTATTCCTCTCCTCTTAAACGTAGTTGAGACTCCATCCCTAAGATGCTCGAGGATTTAACAATTAGTGGGAAGAAAAAGATCGTGGCGGAGCCTGGAGCTGGCTCAGCTTTGATTGTGATTGTGATTGTGATTGTGGTTGTGATTGTAATTGTGATTGTGATTGTGATTGTGATTGACTTGGGGCTTTGCTGAGGTGGGGGGTGTCTGTCTGTGGTCTGCTTTCTACAGCCTTGACATGTGCTTGCTGGCATCTCCAGGCTATAACGTGCAGAGTTCTGCTACTGTTTTCTTTCTGCAAGGTGGGATCACAGGTAGAAACCTCACAGAGTTTTCCAGAGCACCTGTTTCTTTGTGGCGAGAAGGCCCCAGAGGTAGAATTGGATGCCCCAACTGTCTTAGTTATTTTTTCTATCACTGGGAAGAGACACCATGACCAAGGCAACATATAGAAGAGAGAGTTTGTTGGGGCTTACAGTTTCAGAGGATGAGTCCATGGTTATTACGTCAGGGAGCTTGGTGGCAGGTAGGCAAGCACGGTGCTGGAATAGCAGCTGAGAGCTTTTATGTCAATCCACAAACAGGAGGCAGCGAGCAAACTGACTGGGGACGGCATGAGCTTTTGAAACCTCAAAGCCCTGTGACATGCCCCCCTCCCCCAACGAGGCCACACCTCCTAATCCTTTCCAAACATTTCCACCATCTAGGGGCCAAGTATTCAAATGCATGAGCCTACGGGAGCCGTTATGATTCAAATACCACACCAACTTTTCAGGAGATCCTACCCATAGCCAGAAGACACTTGCCTACTTGATCTTGAGTCTATTTTCCCCACACATCCATTTTTAAACATGGAAGAGGAATCCTGCTAAAAACGTCCTTCTTCCTACTGCGTGGTAGGACGAAGGCTGTTCACTCAGAGCCAGCGACTCAGGCTAAGCGGGCAAAGGGAAACGAGACAGAATGAATTCTCCTCAGGCCACCTGGGCATCAGGTCTTGGTGAAAGTCCACCTAGTTACTGTGTTCATGGTGCCAGACTCAAGAGCACCATTGCTTCACCCCACAACCGTGGCTTCTAGTCAGGCTCCTGCCTCTGCTCTTTCTCTCTCTTACTGTACCTGCAGGGGACCTGGCCACCTCTACTGCGTTAACTGTTCCAATGTTCCCTAGAAGAACAGATGGAAGTGAAGAGAAAATTTCTTAAGAACCATCATGGGCTAAGCCTGTTCATTGTCCACAGGGTGGGCCACAGCCTCCAGCATAAACTTTATGGAATGGAACTCCAGATCCCATTGTCTTCCTTAATTAAGCCCCTCCCCTCCTACACAGCCTAATGCTCACCTCCTCATCCTCATCTCCTAAGTCCCTCCATCTTCTAGCACCTCCCACCAGCCTGCTTGGTGACTTCCCACGGCTGTGTATGTATATTTAATTGAGCACAGGGGTTTCTGGGTGGGTGGAAAGGTGAGTGATGGCTTCCAGTATGGTTGTTATAACCACCGCTATACTTGGTGGTGGTCAGGGAAGGTGTCCAAGGGACCTCCTGCTGGAACTTAGCTTAAGAAGATGAATACTGTCCTGTCAAACCAGCACAGTTAAAAGTTGGGGTGTGAGGTAGACTAGACTTCCAAGACTCCTTGTCTGCAATATTTAGATACACCACTCCATGGACCTGAGCCTTGGTTTCCATGTAGGTTCTGTTGGCATTTGGGGCAGAATCATTCTTTTGGAGGGCAGATGGGAGAAATCATGTGCATGTGTTACAGTGCATAGAGCAGCATCACTAGACACCAACAGAATTACCCATACAGCTATGGTTAACAAAGATGTCTTCAGACATTGCCAAATGTCCACACAGGAGTCAGAGTAACTTCTATCAGGAGTCGCTGTCCGTGGAGGGGTGACATGCTGGTTTTGGGAAAACAAAGTGAGACTACAAGAAATGGAAATTGTACAACAAAAGATCTGGAGTGCCAAGGTAAGGGATTGAGGTTGGCGTCACATGGGGAAGAGACAGGTCACCGCTCTGAGGAAACATCTTAAGAGCTTTGGGTAGCATGCAAGAGATAATGCCCATCTCCTGAGGCAGTCACCAATCTCAGCCACACCGGTCAGGGAGAAAACAACGGAGGCAGTGCTATCTTAGGGAACTATCCATGGCCTCACCTAGAATGGACTCTGAGTCCAAACTAGATACTACGGTTTGGATATAGCCTGAGTGTCTCCCAAAGGATCATGTTTTGGAACTGGGTCCTCAGGAGAGCTATGTTGAGAGATCCAGAACATTTAAGAGGCAGAGTCTAGTGAAAGATATGGAGGCAGGGGTTGGGGAGAGAGTGCCCTCAGAAGGAATGAATGTGTTTCTTCTAGGTGTCCAGTTGATTCCTCAGAGAGTCAAGTAAGTCTCTTGCTTTCTGTCTCAGAGCATGATTGTTCAGTCTGTCTTCCTCATGCTCCCAGAATGATGTCCCTGCCATGTTCTGGACCCAATCAGCCCCAGGTTTCTGATTGACAACAAAAAGCAGACTAAGAAAGGTTCCGGCAGGGATGAAGGAGAGGCTCACAAAGCCCTGCCCATAGGTGAGTAGGATTGGCAGTTGATGGATGGTTGCTGGGCAAGGATGTAATTTCCCTTTGTGGGCGTGGCTAGGAGGTTCCCTGTGCCCACAGTGGATGGTCCCTACACCTATGTGCCTTTAGACAACATTAACTGGACTCTGTGGGTTATTTTTAAAAAGAAGAAAAAGAGGACTGAAGTTGGGAGGAAGTCATTTTGGGAAAGGTTTAGGGGGAGTTGGAAGGGGCTCATATGGTCAAAATACATTTCATATATACATGAAATTCTCAAGGAATGATTTAAAAACATGTAGAAAAAGAAACAAAACAGACTAAGATATTCATCCTTTCCATCATGGTCAAAATCTTTTCTTTTCTTTTTTAGTGTGTGTGTGTGTGTGTGTGTGTGTGTGTGTCTGTGTGTCTGTGTGTGTGTGTCTGTGTGTCTGTGTGTGTGTGTCTGTGTGTGTGCATGTGTCCATCGGGGCCAGAGAAGGGTGTCAGATCTCTCTGGGGCTGAAGTTACAGGTGGTTGTGAGCTGCGTAATTGGGTGCTGGGACCCAAGCCTGAGTCCTTTGCAAGAGCAGAAACCACTCTTAAGCACCAAACCACCTTGTTAGCTGACCCCCTCCACCAAGTGGTTTCTAATGCTTAAATGCCACAATGCTAAAGAGTTCGGTGACTAGATCCAAAGATGGTTTTCCAGGCTACTTAGCAAGCACACTTCATGTCTTGGAGTTTCCAAAGGGAAAACCATGATTTCACAAGGGCACACATGACCTTCCTGATACTATCTTAGCTTCAAACCCTGTCCCACTGGGACCTAATCAAAGGGCTCGCTTCACCCCCTCTCTCATAGCCCCCAGAGAATTCCAGTGCTATCTCCACTTTACATGCAAGGGGGTCAAGTCTGAGGTGGGTTAAGGAACTCATCAGGGAGCCTGGCATGGTAGCGTACAACTCTAACCCCAGCACTTGGGAAGCAGGAACGGGTGCACCTCTGTGATCCGCCAGCCAGCCTGGTCTACATAGTGAGTTCCAGGGCAGCCAGAGGAGAGGGGGAAGGGAGAGGGAGAGGCGGAAGGGAGAGGGAGAGGGGGAAGGGAGAGGGAGAGGGAGAGGGAGAGGGAGAGGGAGAGGGAGAGGGAGAGGGAGAGGGAGAGGGGGAAGGGAGAGGGAGAGGGAGAGGGAGAGGGGAAAGGGAGAGGGAGAGGGGGAAGGGAGAGGGAGAGGGGGAAGGGAGAGGGAGGAGAGGGAGAGGGGGGAGAGGGAGAGGGAGAGGGAGAGGGAGAGGGAGAGGGAGAGGGAGAGGGAGAGGGAGAGGGAGAGGGAGAGGGAGAGGGAGACTATGTCTCAAAAGAAAAGCAAAACAAGAACGGAAAGAGAGAGAGAGAGAGAGAGAGAGAGAGAGAGAGAGAGAGAGAGAGAGGGAGGGAGGAAGGAAGAAACAAACTCATCAGAGCACGTAGGTAAGGGGATTCCAGCAGAAACAGAAACAAGGGTTTAAACCCAGCTAAAACCATTTCTTCCCAGTCCACGCTGATAGCCATCACTTAGGGAAACTGGTCTCTGGGCTAGAATTCACCTTCAACACATTTGCTCTGCTGCCAGGGGGAGCACTGTGTTTGTTCTTGTAAAGACCATAAAATCATGGAGAGATAACTCAGTGGTCAAGCACTCGCCTACCCTGTATACTGTACTAGGTCTGACCTCCTGCCCTGAAAAGTTTGAACAAGTAAAATCTAAGCGTTATCAGCACAGAAAACTACTAAGACAGTTTCTCTCTCAGACAACACTGGGACCTCAGAGAGAATCGATCCATATTGCGGGGCACTGACTGAGTCAGAAACAGAGATCAAACCTGTGCAGTGTCAGACCAGTTCCCAAGGTGGAAGGTTCTGGAACAACACTGCCCAGCTTCTTATCCAGGGCGTCTCCTCACCAACTTTGTTTTGAGGAGTTACATTACCATTCTATGTTTCAATTTCTTTAAACACCTGGTCAAAATAGCCACTTCTTTACCAGGTTCTGTTCACTAGTGAGAGACTGAAATAAAAAACTGTATGTGCATGTGCGCGCGCGCGCGCGTGTGTTTGGGTGTGTGCGCGTGCTCCAGTGTACATGTGGTGTGTTTGCGTATGCGCTCGAGGTGTGTGTGTGTGGGGAGGGGTGGTACACACACTCGACATTTTAAAAGGCACTTGAACATCTTAATTACTCTTATTCTATTTTTGGCTTTGAGCCACTTCACATCTGATGCCACATCTGATTTTGTTCCGACAACCTGATGTATGAGCCTCTTTGCTCCACAGAAGGGGAAACCAACACCCACCCAGGAGAACCACGGGGAGTGCGCGGCATGACCCTGCAGGGCCTCGGTACATCTTTAGGCATGCGCTATGAGACGGCTGACTATGCTGGCGTTGGAGTGACTTCCGGGTACGTCTGGGTTGTTTGCTCAGGGAGAGAAGAAAACTCTCAGAAGGAATTAAGAGAGTAAAGCCAGAGACGGCACACCACTCTCTAGATAGCCCGGAACTGTGTGGGAGGTTTGGAGGAGGTGACCTCCATTGTCTCTCTTCATCACACGCCTCTCAGATGTGCGCATGTGCTGCCAAATTGCAGAACCACAAGACAATATTTTTCCTTCACAAACTACACTTACACCTGCATCCAGGTCCAAACATTTTCAGTTGGTCTTTCCGTGCCTTTGGACCATCCAAACGTTGGCTTATCACGCGAATTTCCAATCCCAGACTTGCAGGTGTGTTATGGGTCTGAAACGGAGTTACTCAACTGTGGCCACACATGGGGGTCATTTGGGGAGACTGCACCTATGCTGATGACCGGATCTCACTCCAGAGGTTCTGACAGAATTGCTCTGGGGCTGGGGGTGACTTCAATAACGGGAGTTTCTAAATCGCCTTGTGTTTTCAACATGAAGTTCAAAACAAACACCGAGTGTGTCTGATGTGCCCGAGGCGAGTTCTCGATACCATCTCTTCATGTCTCCTTAGCAGCAACTGCTTGCTGGAAGCTCATTTTTAAAGGCTTTATTAGTTTCTGAGGGTAGCTCAACAACTCTATTCCTACCACCCACCCTGACACATTCTTCTGTTAAAAACCTCTCTGCTTTCAAAACAAATGACTCAGCCCCAGCCAATCAGCCAGCTCCTTATCTCGATTTAGTTCCTCTTCATTGATTGGATGGAACCAAGTGGTTAAGACACACAATGCCCTCCTGGAGATGCCAATGGAAAACATCGAGCGGATGGGATGATCCATTGTTCCCGTCCCCAGCTCGGGAGCAGGAGCTTTCCCCCTGCAAACCTCTCAGATGACGTGCAATAGCTCATCCCCTAAATCCTTTGCTCCCTCAGGCAGACCTTACGCATTCTCTCCTACTTATGTCTGTGGGATGACACCCCACTGCCACCTCCATTGATGTGGCATCAGCCAGAGGCTGCTTCCCAGTCATCCTCCTGCAGCCACCGTGTCCGAAGGCGCATTCTCTTCCACCTTTGCCTTAAATACCTTTTTTTTCCCTCCGCTCCAAACTCGTACAGCTTTGACTCACCTTCACAACTCCAACTTGGATATTCTCCTCTGCAGCTCACCCATCCTGCCTTCCCTCTCCTACCCCTCCCCACTCATTGTGATGCTTGGGTCCAGCATTTACCACCATGCACTGGGTTCCTCTGAAGAAGGGATTTTTAAACTTTATTTTTTTTTATAGCCAACTCCTAGCAAAGAGGAAAGGTGTGAACTGACAGCTGCTGGATCGAGTCCAATTCCCTGCCTTCCTATCTATACCAATCGATTTCCAAAACACCTCAAGAAAATTAAGACAAGCCTTTCTCCCCCCTTCATCACTGCATAGAAGCTTATATCTATTCATCTGTCATGGTAAGATCCTAACAAGGGAACATTAATTTGCTTGCCCATATATGCAGATTATCAGCAAACACCATAAATCTGCAATAGCACAGGAAGTGTCTTATCTCTGGATACAATGTTTTCCAAGGCAGGGAGCCTGCTTGGTGGCTTGAAGGATGAAAGGGTTTGAGGGAATGAAATCTTTTGCTTCTTGGGTTCCTGGGTTACAGTAGTCTGGGTTCTGGGGGACAAGGGAAGGAAGATCACCGTTACCTTCTCGGGAGCAGACAGCTGTAAATGATTAACCTCCAAGGGCGTGATGAGAGGGACGGTCTGGAAGCCGTCCTCCACGGAAGGCGGCTTGGCTCCCTTCTCTCCAGGGTTGCCATTCAGCTTCACCATGCTTCTGCTGTTTTTTTTTTTCCCAGACCTAAGGCAAGCATCGGGATTCTGGTTACAGCAGGAATGCATGGGGCTGGTGATGCTCTAAGATAGCTCAACTCCAGCAGTATTCGACCTGGTGATAGCCGTCAATCTCCCACTAGATTTCCTGACATGGTTCCCATTGTCCAGAGAAACTTCATTAATCATCAAAATGTGCTAACTGCCCACTGAGTTCACCAACCCTCAAATTAGGGAGCAGGGAAAAAAAAAACAAAAAACCTCAGACCTTCATTTAAAAAAAAAATGAGCTTAAAAAAAAATACCAAGACACAGTGGCTAACATATCCCTAGAGCCCCACTGGCAAGCTTGTTCTTAGCACAAAAGGAAACTCCATTATTCTGGGCCCCCTGCAGTAAGATACATTTCCCCTCACCACCCACATAGCTATTTTGCCTCCCCCCCCCCAATCTCTAAAACACAATCGAATACATTCAATATCTCTCAAGACACACTTCTCTCTCTCTTTTTACATAATATGTAGATTGTACGTGAGATCCAGGTTTCTACATCAGAAAGAGGCTGGCTTGAACCTGATCTCCTTATTCAACCATGAAATACCTCCATTCCCTCAACAGCCAGGGCTTTTTCCCACCCATGGAAAGTTAGCAGCCCCCATACTGCAAGATTGCCAACTAAATAAACAGATCGCATTTATTTCCCTCCGGTTCCCTTTGAAGTCAAGGACTGCTTTCACCGCACCCTCAAAAGCCCGGTACAACTGAATTTCTCCTGTCAATCCTGCTGGTGGGACGTAATTAGACAAACAGAGTTGTTGTGGGGATGACAGGGTGGTAAGGGCTGGGAGGGTGCTGGGGAGTGGTTACAACAAAAACAAATGCCTACTTACTGCGCGGCACTGGTGGGGGTCAGAGCAGAGTCAAGCCAATATGTAGAGGAGGAGGACAAACAGGAGTCCTCCCTCCTCAGCCAGAACGTGGTGCCGAAAAAGCAGCCCTCGCGTGCCTGGATCCGGAGCTTCTGAGAACGAGGCGCCAGCGCGCAGAGAAGATCTGGCAGCTGCCAGCCTGCTCGCTTGCTCGCGCCTCCCACCGGGGACGGCTCCCACACCACCTGTCATCTGGCACCACCTGCTGTTTCTCATGCATGGCCACAACCCCTGCATAGGACAAACGGTTTCAAAAAAAGTGGAAGGGATTTTTGGCTATTCCAAAAACACTAATGTGGTTTATAAAAAAAAAATTTTTTTTACAATTATGTAAAATGCGATTCTGGAGTCTTTGGGGGAAACTGAAAAAGCAGGCACTATTTTTTTTTTTAAAGGGGAAGGGCTCACCTCTTACTGAGACTTCCCTAACAATACTGTAAAACAGAATGGCTCAAAACACCTGCTCTGGGGTTAGAAGAGAAAGTAAACTGGTGGTTATTTTCCATGTCCTGTGCAGTTAACACCTTCCTGGTCTCTTCCAAGCGTCTGCCTCTTCTGTAAACTGTGGTTTCTAACAATGGCGGGGAAATGGAGTGGCACTCAGTGTGGACACACCTGCACAAAGCTCAGACAGTGTGACGCACTGCACAGGCTTGACCTGTGTGGCTCACAATTCCCCCAAGTTTGCCCAGGTCAGGTAAGGTCACAGAACGGGAAAGACCAGAGCTGGGATTTGAACCCGTACTCTTGTCCCCAAAATCCATATCTAGGACAAGACATTAAATGACACGCATTCTGATGTCCAGAGTAAGAAGGAGTGGAGGGGCAGTGCCAACTCTACCTAATGGCTGTGTGGCTCTGGTACATATGCAGCCACTCTCTGAGCTTCTGTTACCTTGCCTATGATGGAGGATGACAACACTTCCATTGCAAAATGGCAGGGACTACGGAAAGAGAATATACCCATGGAGACACCTATGGCTTGTGAGGGATGCTCCGAATGCCTATGTCAACCACAGGGATGGTTCGAGTCCATTGCCAGTGATTTCTCCCGGCTGTGGCTCAAGTCACTGCTCAGCAGCAGTGCTGTCTATGAGGTCCACGACCCATCTGTCCTGGGATTGAGCACCCTCCCCACGTCAATTTAAAAACATTTGTACGTGTGAAAAAATAAATCACCCTACCTAGTGTCCACGTGTTAAAAGGCACAGGAGAGTGTGTGTCGTCTGTACTGTGTAGAAATGAAATGGGTGTAAGGGTTTTTGAGACGATGAAGGCTGCCATCTATCAGCACCGCACAGGGCGGTGTTAAAAGGTGTGAGAGGGGAGTATTCTAAGAAATATTGGATTTCCTTCCCTTCCTCTCCAAAGACCTAAATGACCGCCAGGTTCAAGCACGGCCTGAGGCCAGCACAGTAGAATCAACAACCACATGTTCACTTGTGAACATCAATAACCAATCCTAACGCTGCTGCCCCAAAAGACAAAGAAATCCCATGACTGATTGACAAGGAAAAGCTACACTTTTCAAGCTGGAGGTCCCTAGAGTTTAGCAAGCTCCAGAAAGGGGTTTGTCTGGAGGCAGGGGGAAAGCCAGGCTCGGTGACCTATGAGGTTAGAAGACAAGCTGGAAGGGATGGCGTGCTGGATTCTTACCTTGTTGGAGAACAAGACTGATGGGTTCCAAATGAAATAGAATCATTCTGGCATTAAAAAAAACAAATCATCGAGGGTTGAAAACAAATACGATCACACCGTTTGATGACGTTTTCCATGTGTGCAATATATAAGACATCTATAGAGCAGACTGTGGAGGAAAGAAACCAAGATGGTCCATTATGGTCCTGTAGACCACTTTACGTGGTAAAGCTTTGGGTCCGTGTAATTTGTGAACATTTAAGTATGTCTATTGCAACCTCAGGCTAGCCAAAAAGATACAAAGATGTGGTATGTATGTATGTGCGTGCTTGCATGCATGCGTACGTGTGTGTGTGTGTGTGTGTGTGTGTGTGTGTGTGTGTGTGTGTGTGTGTAATAATCAAAATGCAATAGACAACATCTGCCATGCGGGGTGGGAGAGTCGGCCTCTAGGGCATAAGAGCAAGAGAGCTGGCCCTGCCCCTCACTGGCTGCTGCTGGCCAGGCAGTACTGGAGAGCTCCCCCTGGTGGTGTGAGTGCAGGAGAGCTGCTAGGCTGACCAGTTCAGCTACCACCTAGGTCCAGATCCGGGGCTTTGAGTTTGCCCACCCCAACATCTAACCCATCTATAAACTGCTGAAGATCGTGAAAGGGCCAGCCTGACAGCTCCAAAGTTGCAGGATCTCCATGACACAGAACAACAGTAGGATATCCCAGAGGAGACCTGATGAGGATCCAGTATTGATGGTGTATCAGAAGCCAGAGGTTTTGAACCAGACCCATTCTCATTGCAATGACCATTTGCAAGGAAAGATGAGTGGACCAAAGAGACACGCTGTAGCTTCCGTAGTGAGAGCTTTCTTTTTTCTTTTGTGGGGGGAGGTTGCAAGGGCAGAGGGCAGATATGAAGGGATGGAGAGATGAATGGGATTTGGGTTGCATGATGTAAAATTCACAAGAATAAATCAGTAAAAGATGTTTAAGATTCAATAGGCACAACAGACACATGAAAACAAAACAAAAACAAACTTCAAATAACCAAAAAGAGGAAACTAGAAACAAAAAGTAGGGAGAACAAGAGTAATGAAATAGTAGACTCATATCCAGACATATCGATACTCATTTTAAATGTAAATGGCAGAAGCTGATTGAAAATAGACTTGTCAAAATGGAGGGAAAATATAAATGAACTGTGTTCTAACAATAAGAAACAGCCTGAACGCAGCAATGTAACCAAGTCAGTAGCCACAGAGTATTAACTGGTGTCAGTTACCTCTTCCAGGTCCTCTGAATTTGGTCATAGCACAATCAAGTCAGGTGCCTAAGGTAAGTCATGGCTCTGTCTGTCAACTTCCTGGGGGTTAGCAAGCAAATGAAATGACTAGATTGATTGTGACACTGCTAAGAAGACAATTTGTTAGGAAGGCCCATGGGACCCAGTGACCCCATGGAACACAAACCCAGATTACAGAGAACATTTCTGCCTCATCCTGATCCCCAAAGTCTTCTAGGGACTACGCAGGGGTAGAAAGGAACCGAAAACCACAGAATCTGGCAACATGCTTGTTGAATAGACCCAGCTGGACAGGACTGCTCTCAGCTGTGAAACCCTCTGCCTTTCTGTGTGAGGCACTGGGGTCCTCTCTGCAGCCTGCCATGGTGGTGAGCTGTGTTGCTGCACATTCTAGAGGACAACCCAATGGCTTCCTGGAATGTCCGGCTGTTTTTAGAACTACAAAGGCCAGCCTGGTCTACGGAGTGAGCTCCAGGACATCCAAAGAGACATAGAAAAACCTTGTCTGGAAAATTCCAGACAAGCAATTCCAAAGCAACGACAACAACAAAACCCAACACAACCAAAAAACAGAACCAGAGGAAAACAGTTCAGTAAAGGACCATTTTTCGATGGAAAAGAGAAATTAAAAGGGTTTCAGGAAGACAGACTCACCATGATGACACCGGATAGCGTGGGACAGTTCATTTCCACCGTCAACCTGGTTGGATTGGGCAACACCCAAGGCATTAGTGAGGCACACCTCTGGGTGTGTCCATGGAAGGGGGACCCTCCAGAGAGAATTAACTGAGTGAGGAGGACTCTCATTGGTTACTAGGGAGCACTTTCCCATGAGCTGGATTCTCTGAATGAGTAAAAGTGGCAGAGGAGAGAGCCCCTCCCTTCCGTTCCTGCAGATTTCCGCTCTGTGACGGCAGCTGATCCCACAAACAGGCCTTCCTGCCCCAGTGGGCTGCAACTCCAGATCCAAGAGCCGAGGTAAACCCTTCCTCCTCTGAGTTGCTTTTGGTGAGGCATTTAGATACAGCCACGAGGAAAGGAACAAACCTGTGATCCAACAGAAGCCCAAAGTGCCAGGCACAGCAGACCCCAGGGGAAGAAAATGACTATTGAGAGTCAGAGACTTTGGGGATCAACTAGTACTGACTCACGAAGAAGGCGCAACAATCTTCAATCCGCGTGACTGAAAGGTAAAGCTTCTGTGTATATGACCACACCTTAAGAGAAAGGAGTTCCACACCAGACGGAATGGTCAGTACAGATGGAATGAATGAATGAATGAATGAATGAATGAGTGTGGCGAACAGAAAATCCGCAATGATTCAGTACAGGATTCATTTCAAGACCTCTAGTGTACTGGGGTGGAGAAGGGGGGAGGCTGTCTTGTGTATTTGTCAGTGATATCCGTGCATGTACTTAGATGCTAGTAGTAGCTTCCTCCAAGTGGTGTGGACCAAAAACATTGCCTCTGGGCATTAGCAAACAGGGTATGGGGGAGGTGGAAGGCAGAAAAACTGCCAGTTACAGGAAAACTAAAAGTCCACCCTCAAGCCCCCAGCCAGTTCAGTCTAGCACATCAGTGTCTGTCAGTCCAGGAATGCCCTGATTTCCCAGTGGCTAAGGAGAGAGTCAGCTTCATCTTGATACAGACAACCAGAGGCATCACGTAAGAGTGAGCTGCCCCGCCCAACCACACATGCATTTTTTAATTCAGTCTGTCTGGCCAGTGATAGCACAAAATCAAACCAGATATCTAATATAAGAACATCACTGGCCAATGCATCCCGAAATGTAGGTGCTAAATCTTCAACAAAATGCTAGAGAAATCAGTTTAGCCACAGGAAAAACTAGCAATATATCACGAATAAGTAAGTAGACATTGTACTAGAAATACGGTTGACTGAGAAAAGCGATTTGATGAGATGTAACATCCAGGGGCTGGAGAGATGGCTCGGCAGCTAAGACTTCTGTAGCTGGGGTCAGTTTCTAGTCTTCATAACAGGTGACCTTTAGTCCTTGCACAGACACGGTTTACACTAACTCTCACAGACACACACACACACACACACACACACACACACAAAGATAATTTAAACATCCATTCACAATAAAAAGAACTCTCAGAAAATTTGGTATAGACAGAAAGCAAGGAGCCAGAGGGATGTGCAGGACTGTATGTCAGTGTGCCCTCAATAAACAACCGGAAGCTGAGTGTTTAGAGATGGCCCAGTGGTTAGGAGCACCGACTGCTCTTCCAGAGGTCCTGAGTTCAAATCCCAGCAACCGAATAGCAGCTCACAACCATCTGTAAATGAGATCTGATACCCTCTTCTGGTGTGTCTGAGGACAGCGACAGTGTACTCATACATAATAAATAAATAGGGGCTGGAGAGATGGCTCAGCGGTTAAGAGCCCCCAACTGCTCTCCCAGAGGTCATGAGTTCAATTCCCAGCAACCACATGGTGGCTCACAACCATCTGTAATAAGATCTGATGCCCTCTTCTGGTGTGTCTGAAGACAGCTACAGTGTACTTACATATAATAAATGAATAAATCTTTAAAAAGTATTCACATTATGTTTCCAAAGTGGTGAAACCCTGGGATTAGTCTGGCAAAATCCACACAGGATCTAGAATTCTAAAACGCTGATGGAAGTGTTCAAATAGCCAAACACTGGATGACACAGCGAATCCGTGAACTGGACCCTCGCTGCTGCGGCAACAAGAGTAATTCTGGAGGAGTTGATTGATAGGTGAATTTTTATTATGATCTCCAGCAGGAGATTTTTTTATGGTTCAACAAGGTCACTGTAATGCACAGGGAGAATCCAGGGACTAGAATAACTAACACGATCTTTTAAAAGAATCCTCACACCAGTTTAGGATATATTGTCAAGACACAGCATTTAGTCAGCATTGTGGTGGCGGGAGATGTGTCAGTGGAGGAGAAAAGCCAACAAAAGCAGGCCCTCGCCTACAACCAGCCGACTGCTCCCTAAGGGCCAAGTGCATGTCAACAGAAGGAAAGACGGTCTCTGAACCACGATGCTGCAACAGTGAAACTTGACCTGCGCCCTGTGTCTTATGCAAAATAGATCATAGGTCATGAGAAACACCAGACAAACCATGTTCTATGTGGCACTGAGAGAAGACTAACAGGCTTTCTATTTTCCTTCAAATAGTTTCATTTTAACCAAGACTGCTGGCTCTCAGCAGAAGTGTTATCAAGATAAGCTTCCTTTTTCTTCATCGCCATGTCATTTTGATAGACTCATAACCATAAACGTAAATGAGTAAATATTTCTCTGAGTGTGTGTGGGTGTGTGGAGGAGTGGTCACATAAGTGTGTGTGTGTGTGTGTGTGTGTATGTGATCACATATGTGCAGGTATATGCACCTGTGCACACGCCTGTGGAGCTCACGAGTCAATGTCAGATGCCTCCCTCAGCCATTCTCTTATTTTGTGAGACAAGTTCTCTCACAAAACCTGAATGAGAGAAATTCCCTCTCTTATTTTGTGGGTTTGTGGGATGGGTAGACTAGCTGGTCACTGAGCCCCTGGGGTCATCCTGCTGTAACGGGACCCTAGACCTTAGCACAAGTGACACTGCTGTGTTAGGGGAGCCATTCTGACCTAAGAAACCCCCATGTAGACACCGACCCCTGCCAAAGACCATCACTGCTAATTCTGGGGAAGTCCGTAAATGTACCAGCCTTGCTTTTATGGCTTCTCTGCTTATTGTGACCGTTCTTGTTAATCGAAGTGTGGTAAGCCAGAAGGTAGGCTTTGTGCATAAGAAGACAAGAATGGCACTGCTGTATGACTCGGGTGAGTTCCCCATGCAGCAGCTGACAAGTGAGAGTAAAAGATTTTCTGTTTGGTTGTGCATCCATGTGTCCTCTGGTGGAGTTACCTTCCAACATTCTGAAGGACCTAGAAAATTTCCAGAGACACCAGGGTCCTCAGATCCCCTGGGCCAACAGCCTGGGGGAACTAGCAGTTCCCAGGGGGTACACTTTGATATGTCCCAGGAACTTATGTCTCTTCTGTTGACCTAGAGGCTTCTGATGCCTCCGCCCAGACAGAGAGTTGTCTGGATCTCTCCTCTCTGGAGATGAGTCTGCATATGGTGCCTTCTGCATAGGGCTTTCAGGAATCACTGTATACAACCCTAATGCCAGTGAATGGGGTCTGTGAGAGATGCCTGTGTGGAGGCCATCCCCCGCCGTCTTTATTGTCATCTATGTGTCTCTGTGGCTTTGGGGGGTTAGAGAAACAAATATAGACTAGGAGAGAGAGTGAGAAATTCCAAGACGCCATTGAAATGCATGTTAAAAACACTTCAAGGAGGAGTTTAGGACATGGGCAGCTATGGTGTCTGTGTCTTGCCTGGAGAACTCCGGACTTTCTATGAAATTGATTGACTGTCTTCCTCAGGAGTTAGGGGACCCAGTTAAGTTTCCCTGGGCACACAGATGGTTCAAGCTATCTGGTACATAAGGACCAAAGACCTCAGCTACCCCAACCAGTTTCCCTATATTGACCTTTGTTTGGTACAAGACCCACTGCCCTGGCTTAGAACCTGTGCCCTTTTACTGGGGACCTGAATCCTCTTGGTTTGTCCAGATTTCCCTGAGATTCCCAAACCTCTGTTCTCTCTGCCCTCCAGCGGAATGTCCATATGTCACAGTGTGGCCATGGGCCATGCCCAGGGGAGGGGAAATAGATCCCCTGAACTTGCTGTGGGGGTGAGAGAGGTGGTTTCTTTTATCTCAGACCCTGAGACCCAAGCTACCTTCTGAGTGGACTTCTGTAAAATATTGCACACAGGGACTACTGGGAAGAGAGGCCACAGAGAAGTATTCTCCTGGGGTTATGGGTCCACTAAAGAAGAAACAGTGCGTCAATGTACTCAATACTATGTCTATCCTGCCAACAGCCCTCTGCCCTACCAAAACACTGGGCAAACACTTTTGTGCTCAGTGGGGTTGTGCGTCCTCCTGGAGGCACATGGACTCCTTTAATCATAAAGATCCCACCACAGTCTGCCTGTTAGGCGATACAACCTCACATCTATAATGTTAGGGCCTGGCAGGAACCTGAAGGTCATCGTTGGCAGAACCTGGGGAGATGGGTTGGATGTGAGTTGTAGGGACCCAGGTAGCAAACTGACTACCCAAAGAACACCTTCATTAAGGACCATCTGGCCCATCGACACAAACTGACTATCTTGGTACTCCCAGAATACGACACCCCCTGTCACCAAGGGTCCCACAGACTCCAGTTTCCTCAGGAATTCCTTTGGGAACTGCAGTTCAAAGTCAGAGAGGCAGCATAAGCCAGCCCCTCGGTATTCAGGATGCTTGGAAGGAGTATTTAGTTCCTTAACCATTCTCAACCAGACACAGGCCCTAACTTCTGGCTATGCCTGGTCCCCCAGGTCCCCAAATTATGTTGGGATTGGAATTAATTGAACAGTAAGATCCACTTTCAAGCCTGAAAACTGTAGGTCCATCCTAGGCTCACATTGGGGGACCTCCACAGGAAAGGTACCTGCTTCATATCACCTGGCTATCTCCTAGATAGTTCCCCCCTATGAAGAATCCTGCAGCCATACACAGCAGGTTACTCCTAGGAGTGGCAGTTAAGTGTATTTCCAGGCCCCGGGGACTACCTGGGTCATTTACACTAATGGCTTTGCTCTGGAGGAAAACCCACCCCTTCGTGTCCTCATGCATGTTATACCACAGGTGTTCGTCTATAGCAGAGAAGAGGGCAGGGCCCACCTAAATCTAGATTTCAGGCTTCCTCATGCAGGGAGCCATCCCTGTTCTCATTCTCTTGTTGGTGGGGGTAGACATCACGGACTCAGCTGTGGTTGGAATTGTGGGGGATAAAATCTTCAAGGACCTCAGTGCTAGAGTAGACACGGAACTAGGCCATACGGAGAATTCCATTTCCTGTCTGGAAGCCCAAGTAGACTCCTTAGAGGAGGTTGTTTTCGGAATTGAAGCGGTTTGGACTTCCCCTTCATGAGACAGGGGGGTGGGTGTCTGTACGATACTGGGAGAAACGTGTTGCTTCTATGCCAACCAGTCAGGGGTACGTAGAGAAAGTTAACCATGGTCAGAAATAATTTATTGTAAGGGGAGAGAAAGGAGGTGGCAACAATCTGACAGTGGGTAGCTATCCTTTTCCTGCCCCTCCTGGTTAAGTACTCTATGTACAGCTATTGCTGGGCCATTGATCCTTTTGCTCCTAGATCTCACTGTAGGACTCTTCCTACTGATCTGCTTACATAACTATGTAAGACAGAGAGTAAATTATGATGTAATCCCCTGTCCTATAATGAGTCCACAATTTGGCTCATGCCCGTAGAAACAGTGGGAATGCAATGGGTCCCAGATCTTTGCACAGTTGACTATGCTAGAAGAACTATTCTGACCTAAGAACCCTAAGAACCTGCTGAAACAGGAACAAAGACCCGCTCCATCGTTCCCTCCAGTTCCGGGAAAGGCCCTAAATGTGCTAGCCTTGCTTTCTTGGCTTCTGTATCTCTGCTTATTGTGACTCTTCTTGCTAACCCAAGTGTGTCAACCCAGGAAGCAAGTTTTGTCTATAACTAGGCAAGGACAGCAAGGCTTGGGGTTGCGTGATTTGGGCGAGTTCTCTGCAGTCACTGGCTGGCGAGGATAAAGACTTTCTATTTAGCTTCGAACATATCCTTGTGTTCTCTGGCGGCACCTCACAACACTGTCTTCACCTCCCAGTGTAGGATTGCAGGCCAGCACAGCTCCACTCAAGTTTATGTGCGTACTGGGGTCAAACTCATGACCTCATGCTTTCCTGGAAAGTACTTTGTCCACTGAGTCATCCTCCTGGCTTATGAGTGAAGACTTCAATGGGCCTTCATTTGAACTTCCTTTAGCCTCATTATGATGTCATCTCACAATATACGGATTAGACTTGATCAAATTATACTTTCTGTAATGCTATGGTAACCACTAAACTCAGAACAAACCATTAGGCATAATGATGAGCACTCTAAAGTATCTTCAAAGGGACAAAATACGTAACAGAAGCAGGGAATTGGCAGAACCTGGCCCAGGGCAGGGTGGCCAGTCACAAAGGACCCATGACATATAGCAATGGTGGTACAATTGGGGAGCAGGCGGGAGCTGACCTAGGTGGGGCACATCATTGGGGGCTTCTTAGCTCACTCTTTCAGAAATTCGGACTCTGATATGAAGGCTTCCTGGATTTGTGCCCCTGCAAGTGTAGTTCCGTGTAGCAGGAACACATTTTGGAGACAGTGTTCATAGCACAAGCCAGGAAATAGAAAGGTATTGAAGGAGACACACACTCCATTTTGGGGCAACATTTTCAATGGTGTAAGAGCCTTCTTCTAGGCTCACCTCCTAAGGTTCCATAGCATCTAACCACCACCCCATGGGAAAAGCCCTTTCCATATGGACCTCCTGGGGACACATGTTCAGCCCATGTGAGCCTGGCTTCAGTGATGACCTCAATGCTTCCTGGCAGACAGAATCCAGAAAGGGCAGATGGGTGTTAGCAGAGGAAGAGCAAGGAAAAGCAGAGGGAATTGAATTATCTGTGTAACAGATTGCTTTTGGGAAAAATTACTCATGCTCATGGGAACTACACTAATGTATTGCCCATGACCTCAAGACCAAAATACCTCTTAAAGGTCAAACCACTTCAGTACTTTTGCACCACCATACATTTCCAAAATGAGTTTTAATGGGGGGAGGCTACATTCAGGCAAGACAACAGCATGGTGGGGAAGAGGCTTGTTAGGTAGGGGAGGTGAAATGGACCAAAGCGGCATCATGATAGTAGACAGGAGAGACTAACTAGGGGAGATTTGAAAGGAAGAGCAATCAGATGGTGTTTGGGAAAAAAGTGAGGGAGGAGATGTCAGGATCTGCTTGGTCGGGGTGCAGCGATTTCTTGGGTGGTGGAAGGCATGAGGTAGACATTTTCCTCAGAGACTTTGTACAGCAACCTGGGTCCCAGCAAGCAGCACAGACGTGCTTCCTGCTGCTTCTGAAGTCAGCGATGCAAAATTGCACCTGCATGGTGGGCGCTAGTCAGCTCAGGTTCTTGACTTCTTTTCATATAATTTTTTTTTTTAAAAGAAGAAGAGGGGCTGGAGAGATGGCTTAGGGGTTAGGATCACTGGCTGCTTTTCCAGAGGTCTTGAGTTCAATTCCCAACACCCATGTGGTGGCTCACAACCATCTGTAAAGACATCTGATGCCCTCTTCTAGCATGCAGGTGTACTCGCAGACAGAGCACTCATATGTTAAGAAAAGAGAGAGGGATAGAAGGAGGAGGAGGATGAAGAAGAAGAGGAAACAGTGGTAGTGGTAGAGAGGCTAAGGCACTCTCCAGTCCCTTTGTTAAAAGAGCAAGAATCATAAAGGCCCAATTTCATGACATAATCACCTCTTCCAAGACCCACCTCCAAATACCATTCCAGTGGGAATTTGACTCTGACACATACACTTGGCTAATTACATAAACATGAAGCCCACACTATATAGACTGGAGCTCAGTTTTGGACATGCTGGGATTCAGATGCCTTTAAGCCATTCATGTGATGCTAGTCAACTACATCATACATAGGTCTAGATTCCAGAGGAAACCTGTCATCGAGATATAAAGAGCCCTCTGTATCTGGGTGATATCCCAAGTCAGTGGGTGTTGTGGGACTGCTTCCCAGGAAGATTGACAGACTTGTATTCACCCTAGACAGAGAACCAATATCAGAAAAGAACTGATTCTACCCAGTCTAGTTTGGTGAGCCAGTGACTTTAATTTGGGTTACTCCCAGGAACTTACCAGGGGCTACATGGCTGAACATGTCTCCCAGCAACTATTAAATAATTATATGGTCCTCAGGGAGGGGTAGGGCCTCCTAAGCACCTCCCTCCCAGCAATCACTAACTACACACACACACACACACACACACACACACACACACACACACACACACACACACACATATCCTTAGGGAGAATCTAGGTCCAGCAGTGATGGAGCATTAATGGGTTCAGTTTTGTGTCTAGGGTGGGTAGTGGAAGCTGCTGAGAGTTTAGGAGGACGATGGTCAGATCACAGCAGAGTACAGTGCTCTGCAGAGGAGCCAGGCCTGCGGTCCACAACAGAGCCTGTGGTAGATGTGTTACCCTGTCAGACTTCCTTCAGGACTCAAGCCCATGTTTTCCAGCTTTTTACCGGTGGTTCCTAGGTCCTAACCCTTTGTGATAGTGGGCCTTAGATGAGAGCCACCTTGCCCAAGGCTTTGAACCTAGAGAAGGGCGTCCACCTGCATCTCAACTTGGCCCAAAGGCACAAGGCTACTCCAGCTTCCTGCTTCCTGTGGGATGGGCTAAGGACCGTCTTGAGACTGTCGTGTGCCTTTCCTTCCCTGCCTCTTCCCGAAGCACCATGTTAAATTCCCTGTGTTTACAGCTTCCACATTTTGTGAAACCCCTTCCGTTTAATTGAGCTTTACTGTGTAAGACACACCAGGAAGCCTGCTTATTAGAAGAGACACCAGTGTATTGTCTAACAAGAAAATGGACTCTCGGCTTGTTGCCCTCATACATTTCTAAGCAAAATCCAAAGAACGTTCTCAAAAAAACTTTATTCTGACCAACTTATCTTCCTGAGTGGACTCGTAGAGCTTAATTGAAGGTTCCTCGTAAGTCATCCTGCTTGGATTACGTCACCCTGAGGGATCACCCCTTGCTCTGGGGGGTCCCCTTCTTCATCTTTTCCTGGACCGGCTGGACGAGAACCTCTGACCTGACTTGCTATTGTTCCTTGTTCCTTTGCCTCAGAAGTAGCACCGCCCCTCCCGCCTTTTAAGAAAAAAGAGAATCCCTCACTTTTCCCAGCTCCCTGACTTCTGTTATTTGACATTTAAATACAGGGCGCCCAGTGATGTGGGAGCAAAGCGCCTTCCATGCCAGCTCCAGGAGTTTCTCAGAGCAGATCTGTGCAGAGCTCAGATTCCTATCAGACTTTTACATTTAGAATAAGGTTCTTAAGCCATCAGTGAGGTTTATAAGGAAGTATGCAAAGGGCTCTTGTTGTCCCTTTCATGGGGGGGGGGAGGGTGTTCCTGTACCCAGAAACAAAACACTGACACCTAAGATGTAGGAACCACTGACCCCAGAAGCACGCAGACCCTTTGAAATGGACATATGTAAAATAGTTCGTGTCAGGTAACATATCACAGGCAGTCAGCCAGAGAAAAAAACACCACATTAGATTTGTTGGGGTCCAAGAGTTGTCCCACAAGCCACACAAACACCGATCTCAGACAGGATTTATTAAACACGCACCCTAATACTGATCAATTAGGACTGCACGCAGCTCAGAATTCAGGGGCTGAGCCATGACCCCAAATATTCCTCAGGGTCAGTTTATAAAGGGAAAATACCCCATGAAGACTTCAGTGAGCTCATATGTAGGTGCAGGAAGTGCTGCCCAGTGGTCAGCTCTGACTCAAGCCAGTTTAGACATAACAGTTTAGATTGACCTTTAATTCGATGGGTCCTACATAAAGCTTAGCAAAATTTCTGAAGATTAACAAACCAGAACATACAGAAGATAACAGGATATATGATCAGCGTGACCTTGTTCTGAGTTAAGTTATTTTTCTGTGCCGGTGACTGGCAGGCATACCACAGCCACACTATGAAATAGCTGGCGGGCACGGAACAAAATGGCTTCAGCTATGCTGGGGGCAGGGCAGACCTCAACATGATTCCGTTTACTTCCCGTTTCCAATTCTGACAAGAGAGGGTCAGGAACTGGAGCTAAAACCATGGAAACATGCATTAGCTAAATTGAGATTGGGGTTTGATTTCCAAGGTGAAGCTGGCCAATAGGAGAACCGGGCAGGGACGTGTGGAGAATGAAGGAGTGCTGAGTGAGGGTCACCAGTGCACCGGGAGGAGACATAGCTTTCCTCCATCCCCGAGGCTGGGAGGTGGACGTCAGACCACAAGCTCTTGACATATTAAGGCAAGTGAAGGCATAATTAAACAATTATATGTTTGCTCCATATTTTTGGAAAGTCGTTTATATAGAAATAATGAGAATAAAGACTTGTGGGAATCAGAGAGACTGTGACGAGTAGCAGACACGTGTGTTCAGGAATTATTACTTGAGGAATGACAATCTATTCAAAAGATTCCTATGATGCAGCCAAGAAACAAAGGCCAGGGCTGGAGACTGGCTCAGTGGAGAAGCGCACTGGCTGTTTTTCCAGAGGGCCTGAGTTCAGTTCCCAGACCTCTGGTTGGGTAGCTCACAACTGTCTGTAATTCCAGCTCCAAGGAACTCAGTGTTCTGTGCTGGTGTCTGAGGGGCAGGGGCAGGCAGGCATATGCACCACACCACACCACGCTCACAGTAGAAGACTTATGTATGCAAATGTCGTGGGTTGGCCTGACGCTCTTTGTATTCTGATGTTAATAGTGCTTCCTTAATGGGGGTTGTCCCTCCGCCCCGCCCCCCACGAGCAGACCATTATCAGGCGATGTCATGTAAACCTTCTTCCCATTTTAACCGGTCAATAAAAGGCTAGAGCCTTGGTTGGGCAGTGCAGGGGAAAGGTGGGACTGGAGGCTTGAGAGTGGGGAGCAGGTAGGAGAGGAAGAACATGCAGGAGAGAGAGGGAGGACGGAGGAAAAGGAAGAGAAGCCACCATAGACCAGAACCACAAGGCTGGGAGAAACCCCAAGTAGCAAGGGGTCTCATAGTTGGGGAATGAGTTAGTGTAGTGTCAGATCTGCTCAATCTAGCCTTATAGCTAATAATTATAATATCTAGATTGTGTGATTTTTATACAGGTTTATTAGGGTTGGAAATTCCAGCAACATTAAAAATAAAACAAATAATTAAAAAAATGAAAGGAAACAAAGTCTGAGTATAAATGTCTGAAAAGAGCTAATAGAAAACCATGGAAATTACGGGTTTGAAAGGAAACTACTGAATAGGACCACAGAGCCATTTTTCATCCATAAAAACCAAGGCCTTGAGAAGGTAGGGCACTGGGAGGGTGTAATGTAAGTCACAGGCATGATTCAATATTTATATGGGAGTCCATAGCTGACATGACTTTGCCTCGTGTTCAGAGAACACCGATAGGAATAGCTCACATGTGAAGCTATGAAAAATTAATATATTTCACAAAGCAGAAAATATACACAATTCTACTTGCAAATCATGTACATCGTAGTAACAATAAAATCTAATATTTTATAGTTAATATTTTATGCAAACATAGAAAGAAATATCTGACTATAAAGCACTTCAAAAATGAGAAGGTAACGGTATTCAGAGGCAAAGTGAGATCATTAAGTCTTTCCAGTATAAAGGAAACAAAAATAAAGGAGGTGTTTGTTGCAAGAGATTAAAAAGAGAACAGCAATCACAATAAACCTGAGGAAATCAAGGAGATGAAAACACATTTTAAATTAATTAATAAAATGAATACATTATAATCCTGAAATCAAACTTAATGCAGTTCAATGACATGGTGGGACTCAGTCTCTGTGGTAAATGGATACAGTAATGAAAATGAACCTTTACCTGATGCTCTACAAAATTCCAGATGTTGGGGTTGGGGATTTAGCTCAGTGGTAGAGCGTTTGCCTAGCAAGTGCAAGGCCCTGGGTTCGGTCCTCAGCTCTGGAAAAAAAAAGACAAAATAACAAAATTACAAAATTCCAGATGTGAATAGCACGTGAGTGCTCCATTGCTGGGACAAAATACATGGGGAAATCACCATACAGCAGGGAGGATTTCTCTTCTGGCTAGTGATTTCAGTCTCTGGCCATCCGGAACCACATTTTCAATGGCCAGTTTGTAGGGCAGACCATTGTAGCAGGACATGTTGGCCTAGCTCCACTCACCAAGCTTAATGGAAGATCTGGTTATTAAAATACTAACCTAGAGGAGGTAATAGACTGTGACCCCAGGACTTGGAAAGCTGAGGCTAGAACATGGCAAGTCTGAGGCCAGCCTGGGCTACATAGTAAGGTTTTGTCATTTAGTGCTGACAAGATGAAATGTTTTGTCCTTCGAGGTGTTGTTAGGAGCACTTTCTATGTCTCAGCTCAACTGGTCTTTATGGTGACTTGCCGTGGTGTTAGTCATGTGTTCAATTTACAAAGAGGAGATTTCGGTACAAAGAGATCAAGTGACTTTTCCAAGCTCACAGACAGTGCGGTAAAGATCTGACCCCAGGCAGTCAGTAGAGTGTTCATAGACAAAAAAAGACAGAGTGGGGATGGGCGGTGGAGGGATGGAAGTGATCAGAATGTATTATATCCACACATGAAAATAAATAAATAAATAAATAAATAAATAAATAAATAAATAAATAAAAGCAAAAAAAAAAAAAAGCATCTGTGTTATCCCAGAGAATCAGAGATCGGATCTCTTTAGTGCTGAGGAAGGACCCTGATGGTCTCAATTCTGACAAAGCGAATGAAGCTTACGGGACATTCAAGCCATATGGTTGAAAGGGGAAATGGCTCATGTGGAAGGAAGGAGAACACTTAGGGAACTTGGGAAAGAGCCCTGAGCACTTGCAGGGGACCCACAAGACAGCTCACAACCATTTACTCTTCCGGCCTCCTCAGGCACCAGGCACACATGTGCACATGTATAAATGCAGGCACGGCACCCATGCTCATTAAAAAACAACAAAAACTAGTAAATGAATGGATGAGCTGGTTTGTTTTCATCCATTCATCCATTCATCCATTCATCCATTCATCCATTCCAGTTCCGGTTCTGGTTCCAGCAAGCAGTAGAGCTTGGCAGCTTTGGTCACGTGGTCTAGATAGTGTAAAGGACACAGGAGAAGTAAAGGTGTTCTGGAATCTTTTTCCACTGCTAAGGAAAGCTGCTGAGGCCGGCTTTTGGCAGGGAGAGTCTCACTGCACAGAGGCCTAGAGAGGCCACTGAGTGGAGCTGCGAAGGTGAAGCCTGAGTGGTCTTGGAGAGCCTGAGATGTTGGAGACGCCAGAGTCATGAGATTCCAAGGAGAGCTGAGGTGAGAGGGAACCAGCCCGAGAGAGAGAAGTATGTGGCAGTCAACAAAGCTGAAAGGAGTTGGAGATCTGAAGAGCGCTTTGTCACCACACATGGACACATGGAGTCTGGGGTTGGCCCTGCTGTGTTTGTCTTGCTTTGGCCCAGTATTTCCTCACCACACTCCCCTTTATATCCTGTGCCATTGTATGCTGGAAGTCTGTGATCAACTTTCTGACTTTTATTTTACAGGGTGTTAGAGTTAAGAGCTTGCCTTGAGTCTCAGAAGAGATGGACTTTTAAACAGTCTTAAGACTGAAAGATTGTGAGGACTTGAAGTTGGACTGAATTTTTCATTATGATATGGTTATAAGTGATTGGAAATCAGGGAGTGGAATGTGGTGGTTTGAGTGAGAATAGCTCTCATAAACTCATACATTTGCATGCTTATTAACCCCCAGGTGATGAACTATTTGGGAAGGATTAGGAGGTGTGGCCATGTTGGAGTAGGTGTGGCCTTATTGGAGAAGTATTGTTAGGTGTAGTCTTTGAGATTTCAAAAGCCCACACCAGGCTCACAGTCTCTCTCTCTCTCTCTCTCTCTCTCTCTCTCTCTCTCTCCCCCTTTCCCCTCCCCCTTCCCCCTGTCTCTCCCTTTCCCTCATCTCCCTACTGCCTGTGCATCAGGATGTAAAACTCAGCTTCTGCCTGCCTGTTGCCATGCTTCCTGGCTTGAGGACCTAACCCTCTGAAACTAAAAGCAAGCCACAATTAAATGGTTGCTTTTGCAACAGTTGTCTTGGTCATTGTATCTTCACAACAATATAACAGAAACCAAGACACTAGTCTATTTCTGTCATATATGCTATGGCCAAAGTTTTTAGTTTTTATGTTCTGAGCAGGGATTGGAAAAGGTATCTCCTCTTCATTGGAAACATGGTGCCTTCTGGCACAAGTCAAGAGTGATCACTTGTGCAGATTCTGAGAGTTCAAAGGAATATGTGTTGTTGTTGTTGTTGTTGTTGTTGTTGTCGTCGTCGTCGTCGTCGTCGTCGTCATCACACCTTCTAGAGCCTCTGATTTTCCCAACTGGGGCTTACACTGGGCACCGCAGAGCCAGCCCCACACTAGTATTTATGGTTGAATTGTGTGTCTCCAACCATTACACCACCAAGAGTGACTGGTATTGAAGGAGAATCGAGGGAAAGGAAGAAAGGTGGATAGGGAAAATCTTAGACATTCTCTGGTTCCGTTGTAAAAGTGTTTTTCAGCGAAGGATGTAGGCAGTCTTTGAGGCTCAGCTCCCTACAGTGTGCCTGTCTCAACACCTTTGTGGTCAGTCGCTGATAGGAGCAACCTGATGGGAAGAAAGACCTCATAGGCATGCAGCAGTTGCCTCACAGTGCAGCCATTGGCCATTCTGTGCCTTGGGAGGAAATGTGAAAAGCTGTTTCCACAGCTCCAATGTGCCCAAGTTAGACATTTCTGTCACTGCAGTGTCTCTCCACTCCCAGACCTCCACTGTCCAATCACAGAAGTTTATTCCACCTTTGTATAAGCTAGCACACAGATTCTGAGACGAACCCAGACTATCCAAAAATACTAATCTTTTTTTTCAGGTTATATCAGATATGAAAATATCCTGATCTTTATTAGTTCCTATGCTGAAAAAAAAATTCTGTTCTTTTCCTCACGACTGAAGACACACCTTAAACCATTTGGCTCAGAATAAATGGTTGGGTAATTATTTCTTTGGGGGCCGTTTCTTCTCAATTCTGTAACCGTCAAGACTTTTCCCTAAAGCCTAGGATCTTTCTTCTCACTAAACTGCACACTCAGGCATAAAACATCTCTGGAGAACACAACTCAAATTCTGAAAATATAATCGGGTCATAGTATACCACTTTGGTCATCAGCTAGACATCAGGGTGTCGTGGCCATCTACCACAATGCATTGCACATCTGTTTGTGGTGGTGCTGGGCAAGTTTGTTGTGCTACCAGTCACACAAAAGGGACTTGTGTGGGACAGTGCTGTGGATATATTTAGTGGCAGTGTTCAGTTTGTTTGCCCAGAGCCCGGCATTTGATTTTTAGCAGCACTCAAAGGCCCATGATACTTAATGGTGATAATGTTACTGCTTTATCTTGTCAACATACTGTTTTCATCACTAATGAACATTACTTTTATTTATAGGAAAGCTTTTTGTTTAAAGCAGAATTCCCCATTACACGGGCAGCAGGCTCACATGCCTTGTGTTTATGGTCACCCTTGCTGCAGTGGGAGCCATGCTCAGTGATGACTCAGGCCACTTTGTGTGAGTGTACTCTATGACACTCCTGAGACGGTAGAATCATTTGTGGTACATTTCTTAGAATAACAAGAATGGACGATGGGCTTAAATAAAACTGATTTAAGCAAAGAAAAAGACAAATCAGGAATAGAATTGATGAGTGAATGTTCCTCTGGCACAGACCAGTGGAAAGACTGAAGAGTATGAGATGAAGAAGGGAATGTGAAAATCTTATGTCCACGGCTCCAATAGACATGTATGTAACTTGGAAACACACAGTCTTGGATTCTCATGAAGAGGGCATCAGTTCCTGATAGGAATCTAAAATGGTGAACAAATCATGGTGTCATACTTGCTGCACAATATTCCAGAAGAAAATTCACATTGTATTTCTCTTCTATTCAACAAAACATATTTCAGCAGAAATTATTAAACAATAAATAAAACATTTAGAACATTCATTTCTATGGAAGTCTTTAGAGCTGTATGGTTCTAGAACAGTGGGACACAATGTCTCCCGCATGACACTCGTACAGTGAAATGAATACATACTGACAGGTCTGATAAAGCAGGCTGTTTCCATAAAGAGTCAGCAGGTCATACAAACATAAATGTAGCTAAAATCTTTGTCCACATTCTCCACAAAATTTTATGCAGTGAGGTTTACACCACCGTCCATTTGGCAGTAGGTTTGGCTTGTATACACTAACATTTAGAACTGTACTGAGGGACAGCAAAGCCAAACTGTACTTAGCATTGTCTAGAGAAGTAGGAGAAGCCTGTGTGCAGGGAAACTGTCTCTCATAGGCCACTGCCTAGGGGGCCTGCGCCCTGCAACTGGAGGCAGGAGGATTTACTAGTCATTTAAAGAACAAACAACCACAACACCAAAGTTGTTCAGTCTCATGAAGGGAGGGAGTTGTAGCTTAGAAGGAAACAAACCCACAAATTATTGTATGACTTCATAAGAATTTTGCATATTTGCATTTTCTAACAGCTTCGTGAGGAACCCTCTCACTGATGCCATGCATGTTGTTGTCCAAAACATACTTTTGGGTTCTCGTCCAGTTCAGACATCTGCAGTTGGGGAGTTGGGGAGAGTGTCTCTTCCTGTGTGTCCTGTCCACAGTGTGGACCAAAAGCAAAGCATGTCCCAGGAGCCTACAGAAAAGTGGCTTCTTGAGCCCCAGGAAGGTGCTTGGCTCCCCAACCTCTGTCACCAATTCTACAAGTTGGTTGAGAAAAGCTGAAACTAAATACGCAGGCGGGAGTCCAGCTTGTGGGCCACTCCCAAGTGGAAAGACGACTGTGGAGAAGTCCTCAGGATTCCCCTAAAGTGTCTGAAGAGGAGAACCAGATTCCTGAAGGAGCAGGAAGCAGTGGCTTGAGGAAAGCAAGAAGAAAGGTGTGTCCTTCGCAGCCTGGTGTGCAGACGAGGAAAAGGAACAGGACTGACTCATCTGAGCAGTGTCTTCGGTTTACTTCCATAGTCTAAGATGTAAATTTGGGTAGATGAGTTTGTCCAATTGGCTTGTAGAATAGGCATTTAACTGGAAAAAAATGAGGCTAAAATTTAGCCATTCAATAGAAACTAGCTATAAAAGTGGAGATATAATTTGTAAATTCTAATTGCATCCTTGAATTTATGTCATATGCTGCTTCTTTTACTTGGTACGCTTCTTGTTAAAACCAACATCACATAGTGCTCTGATTAGTAATCTACTGTCTTTGAGAGTTGCTTAGATTTTATCCTGATGGCATTTGATTATGAAAATAGTGCTATATTGTTATGGCATGTTTGCATGTTTGACCTAGTCTTTCTCACATTAAAAATTTCAATATTAAAAAAATAAAAAAGGGCATACTTTTCTTACACTTCCCTGTCTCATTCTCATCATTTCAAAAGTCTAATTGTCTTTCCTCAGACCTGCCTTCTCTCTATTACTCCTCAAGTCTCAGAAAGCTGGATGAGCTCTCCCCCTACACGTGGAATGGGGGCAGGTGGCTGGGAAACCAGGGGATACAAAAAGAGAGGGAAATAGAATATATGCTTAGTGTAAAACAGACATTAAAGTATCTATGGGATAGTTGAGAACATCAGAGGTCATGGCTGGAATAGAAATAGTTACTGTGGCTATAGTTTTCAGAGAATGACAGACATGGGCCTAAGTGAAGATTTAAGTTAAAAACATATTTAATGAGGTGCTTTGTGTCAAACACTGGGTTGAGGAAGTAAGTAAGTAGAGGTGACAATGAGGGCACAGCGAGGGTTAAAGCGAGCAGGACACACAGGGATGAAAAGGTCTCTTCAGGGATCTCAGTGGACTCTCACCAGAGAAGACAGGAAGGTTCACATTCATCTTGTAGTAACTGGAATCTAGAAACAACACAAGAGAAGTTCAAGTTGACTTGTAACACTTATTTTTGTCAGCAAATACACATTAAGAAATAAAAATTATATTATATTTTTGCAACATATATTGGCTTTATTAAAGAGTTATATAATCTGGTTCAAACATAAGGTAAAATATCAAATTTCATAGATACCTTAGCATATTTTACGTTATTTTGGAAACCTTAGCATATTAAGGGAGCAAATCATTTTAGCAGATTATTTTGGATTCATAGAAGGTTGAGGCTCAGAGTACGCTGGCACGTTCAAGGTTACACGGTGAGTAGACAGCCAGGCTCTCTGCTCACTACTGTTCCAACACCCTTTCTTTAACACACTTTGACTCTGCTCCTTCTCCAAACACACACCTCATTCTTATTGGACAAACAGAGCGAACTGCTGTGTCGTGAGGCTGGACATCACTGTGTATGCTGCCACTCACGGCAGGCAATGTGTTACTCGTGAAGCTTCCTGCGGCTGCTAGTAGTGTTATAGCCCTTTATCCAGTACTGTGTTATGTACAAAACTTTCTTGCTGTCTCATTAAAACATTCTTCTCAAAATTAAGTGCTGTAAGTTTAATGACTCAAAAGTTGTCATTAAGTACTGAGACTTCACAGAAGCCCTCACTATGACAGGACATATTCTATAGTAGGGCACACATGTGACAGGACATATTCTATAGTAAGACACACATGTGACAGGACATATTCTATATTAGGACACACATGTGACAGGACATATTCTATATTAGGACACACATGTGACAGGACATATTCTATAGTAAGACACACATGTGACAGGACATATTCTATATTAGGACACACATGTGACAGGACATATTCTATACTAGGACACACATGTGACAGGACATATTCTATAGTAAGACACACATGTGAAGAAAAAGAAACAACCATTTTCATTAATTAATTATTACTTATGTTAATTTGTGCCACTTAATAGAAATTTCCTTTTTATAACATTCAAAATCACATTTATTTACGTTGTGTGTTTGTGTGTTTGTGTGTGTGTGTGTGTGTGTGCGCACTAGGTATGTCCTTGAACACACATGAGGAGGGCAGCATGCAAATGGAGGTCATGGGGTTGGGGATTTAGCTCAGTGGTAGAGCGCTTGCCTAGGAAGCGCAAGGCCCTGGGTTCGGTCCCCAGCTCCGGAAAAAAAAAAAAGAAAAAGAGCAAATGGAGGTCAGAGGCCTGCTTATGCTGGTTTTCCCCTTTCACTATGTGGTTCCTGGGGACTGACCTCAGACCATCGGGCTTTTTGGCAAGCTTCTTTATCTGCTAAGCCAGACTGCCAGTCTGAAAAGCCAGGACTTTCCACAATATCAGTTAGCTGCACCCTGGTGCAGCTTTAAAATAACATTCAGTTTGTGAAGTGTTTTCTGGGGATGCAGATGTTGTGAAATGAGGTACACTGGAACGCAGCCCCCATGGAAAGGAAATGACAAGAAGTTGAATGGAAAGTGTAGTTTCATATTACAGTTAACATGCTCTTCATTCTTTCCAATCTGTGTTGGAAGACTGACATTCAAATACGCATTTCATGGACATATGTGTTCCTTGCTCAGAAACGTCCAGCAGTGCTCGCCTGCACCCTTACAGCCACGTGTCCACGCAGAGTCTACCCTGCACCCGCTGCCTGCGCATGGCTTTATGCTTTAACTGTTCTATACTTTAATACTGGCAGTTGGGAAACCTAATGCAATCCAAGGTTAGCTACAACGCTTATAATATATAAACTTTAGTAAAATTCAAAGTGTGTTGACTTACGTCACTAGATAAATTGTGGCACTTCAGTCTCTGTCTGTATTTTTCATTTTCTGCAATCATTCTGGAAATGACCTGATGTACTTTGTTCCACGCAGAGGCCTTAAAAAGATAAACACATTAAGGGATGCTGGGTATGAAAGTGCACTGCCTTTCGACGGAGGCAACTGAGACTGACTCTGCTGGGCTGCACGAGAGCCACTGACTTGCCTCAAACTTGGCTTTCAGTTTTCTTCTGTTCTTTCTTATATTAGCTGTGCTGGAGGATGCTACCTTCCAGAAAAGAAAGACTGCAAAGTCTTACTAAGTGGGTCCATAGCATTCAAATTTCAAAGGCACTAAAATTACTGAGTTTCTATTCCTCTGCTTATGCTGAGCAGTTTTGTTTATAATGTATTTATATTGTATATTAATATTAATATTAATTATATTATTGTAGGATTAATGTTAGTATATAATATATCATATTATAATTTGACACTTTGACATTTGATAAGTACTTAAATGTTATCTAGGAACATCTTCACATACTGAAGAATGTGGTGAAAGGTGTGTATGGCTCATGTAAATCGCTTTCCCCCCGTGTATGGCCCATGACAGAGGTAAGCACCGGCACTATTCTTTTCTCCTCACTCAAAAGGAAATGGCTCTTGAAGGAAGCAGGTCTTAGTGCACTGGAAGAGTGCTGCTCACTTTAGCTATGTCTGTACAGGGCATGGAGCTCTGAGCGCTGTTTTAGACCGTGTATGGGCTACACACCAAACAAGCATGAATTTATGTGTCGTGCTCGACAAATAAATTCTCTAAAGTACAACAGCATCACAGAGTCGCACAGCCACCGCTGGGAATGTGCTAGCACACCGGTGTTACCAGGACAATTGGCAGCCAGCGGTAAGAAGGGTTCAGCAATAAAGTTCATCTTTGTCATCCTTCTGGCTAAAAGTCACATCCAGTCCTTGCCTTGGAAAGAGCAACATGACACCAATGTAGAAGGATTCTTTCCTATGAAGTCTGATTTTCTTTCTATACAGCAGTTAGCTCTACTCCGTGGAATAAAGGTTATGCTTTGAAATATCTCCTGGCAGGTTGTATTTGATTAAAATGTATTTTATATCTTCAAGTACCAGGACCATTCTTCATAGTTATTAAATATTTCCAAGCTCAGTTCTATTTCTTCTAAGGTATTTCTATTTTCTCATTTCAGAAAATTAAATTATTCAGAAGATAGAACTGCTTTCACTGTCTTGAACACTTTCACACACTGTATCGAAGCAGGCCTGACATTTAAACATGGTTAGTTTTCCTTTATACAACACACCTTTTTTCTCGCCTTCATTAGTTTGGAGGCTTCATTCAGTTGTATGGGGAAATCAAACTCTTTCGTTGCATTTTTCTGGTTTAAACCTATTTTTTAAAGTAAAGATATTGGAGTTAGTACATACTTTTAAAAGTATTATCCTGAAAACAGAGGCCATAGTTGCGTCTTGTAAGCTCTTTGGGGGATGTTAAATAATATTTGGAGTTGTAGTTCTGGTCACCAGTTAATACGTTACCACTCAGCTGCCAGTGTGCTGAAAACAGCAGTAAGCGCTTACCCCCTACCACCCCCAGCCTGTTCTACGTGCTTACCCCCAACAGCCCTAGTCTTTAGCATGCCTACCTTAACTCTCTAACCCTAACTTCCTTCCTGCATACTACACTCTGTACCTGGGCTTCCTTGGCACAGGCAACAGTTAGCTTTCCAGAGAATATCCTCAGATCTTACAAACCATGCTGGGTGTCACAGAATCCCACAGTTTGCTTGAGAAGTGTGTTTTCCTCTCTGGCAATCCAGTTTCTATTTTGTAGATACTAGGTAAACAATACATTCCTTGGATTAACCCAGATGTGTTTCCAAATGGCATTTACTAACTTGCCAGGCACATGCCACTGATTCTGGGTGAGGCACAGGCAGGGGATGAAGGAACTTCATTAAACACTGTGAGAAACTCATTCCCTTGCCAACTCTTCTAATCTTCCAAGCACAGAGGAAGTGAACACGTCACTTAGAGATCTGCAAAACGTGCTGCTTTTCCTCCATGACACAGATACTTTCCAGCAAAAAACCCATTCACTACAACTGAGCAATTTTTTGTCATTATTAGTTTGTAATTAATTTCTCTTTTAGAAAACTGCACACGAATAGTGTTCTAATGAAATGTAGCTAAGAGGAGAAATGCACCAATTTAAGTAAATCTGCTAAGGAGACTAGCACACCCATGAGAAGGACGCTCAAGCCGGAGAAGCTCTGCTCCTGTTTGCCTGCCCCTGTGAGTGCACACAGCTTTCGGGGTGGTGCGCTTATCATCCCACTGGTCCCTACACAGCCTTCCTAGTCTGTACCTAACCCCCTAAAGTAAGATGGGAGTCATGAAGTCTATCTAAAAATATAGCAAGAAGTATAACGCATGTACACAAAACTATTTCTGCCTGCACTGTGACTGGGCACCAATGTCTGGCACTCCAGGGATTTAGTCCCAAGTTGTGCTTCAGATCTTCTCCTGGTCCCCGTCACCCATGCCCTGACCCTATGAAGCTATGCGTGTAGCTCTTCCTGTCACTGGCAATCATCATCTGTCCTCCACAATTTGCTCATTCATTTTCCCTCCTGTAGTTTGTCCCTATTTCTGCCCCGTGTGGAAATCTCAAGTAGGTTTCTCTACCGTGAAGCGTTCTCGATTCTGTTATCCCTAAATTAGTCACCATTTCCAAAGTCTCCATTCATACAGCCCCACAGTGGACTCTTTATCTTTAACTATTTACAACATACAGTTCTATCTCCTAAGCACAGTGAGGGGACACCAGCCCGACCTTGCTTGAAATGTTAGATTTGCCTGATGCTGTCTCTTGGCTTTCTAAACACCAGAACATCTTAGGACAGCTTATCAGCCAAACTTTCATAAGGCATCTGTCTCTGGTAACATCATCCCACTGATTAAATACCTTTAGGGGTTATACAAATAATAATAACACTATGATTTAATAAAACCTTGTTTTTCATTCATTCAGTGAATGTTTAGTCCATCTTGCTAGCCACTCTTGTTCCTTTAAGCCATCGGCTCAATGTGCCAACATTTACTGTGCACGCCCAATACCACATTAGGGTCTCTGCAGTTGCTACCTCACTCACTCTTCACAGCCCCCCGAGGTAGAAGCCATCACCCTCCTTGAGAGGGGATAAGTTAAGAATCAGACTGGATAACCACGATGGCCAACAGTATTTCTGGCAATCAACAGAGCCATGGCTGTCTTTCTGCCTTCCGGGTCTTGATAATCTCTCCTGTCCCAGCAGAGCGTTATCTTTGCTCTTCTGGTTTCCCATCCCGCCTCTTTCTGCCCGTGGACTCATTATCAATACCCTTCTCAGGCCTCTCTATAGCACTCACAACTACTGGCCTGCATACCCACTATTCACATGGAGGTCCTTTGAGTACAGAAGTCACCTGATCTATCTTGTTGTCAGTGTGACCTAATGGCTACACCATAGCAGATGTTAGGTGTTGTTAAATGGGTGAATAAATTATTTTAATTCAACATAGACATTTAATAAATATCTATTTGATATCAAATATAACCAGGACTGAGCACTCTTTGGCTAAGCTTAGGTGCAGGTCTGTCTCAGAGCACCCTTGACTGTACTCCTGGTTTTACAGGCTCAGCAAGGAGGTCGTGGGAGTTAATAGCTTTGCTTCACACAACGGCCAGTACAGATATGGCCGACTTGCTCTTCCTTCTCCCTTCCAGTCAGTTGTCAGTTCTGCCCATTTGCCTCTGCAGCTTTAATTTTGGCCTTTCCATTCCTACTGGACTACAGCTACTGCCTCGAAGCTGTTTTCCAGCCTCTTATCAGCTACAAAGTTAAATTAAATCCACCCTGTATCTGAAAATACTAAATAAATAAGAAGGCAGATCAGAACATGAAGTGCAGGGACGTTTTAAGTATGTAATTTAAAAGTCCAAAGCCCACACAGTGTACTGTGTGGAATCGGACAGACTCAGATAAAGAGGATCCAGACTTCTGGAGGAAAGTCTTTCTGAAGGTTTCCGGAACAGGGCCTGAGGGAGGTCATGAATTGAGTTACAAAGGAAGCAACAGGAACATGCAAGACAGTAGAGACATTAGGAATATCATTTTCTGACTACAATGCAATAAAACTAGAAAGTATAACAAAACCAAAGAATCTGAAGGTCCCAGGAATTAAAACCTTTAAAATATGTTAAGCAGTATCAGTGTAACCTGAATAAACCACAATGAAATTATAGAACATGTTAAAATCGACAGTGGAGTATTGCATATTGAGATGAGTGGGAGGTTCTAAATGTGTTTGAAAAATTCATCATACTAAATACTTCCTGATTTTAAAAAAGTAAATGAAATGTCTGATTTCCAATCTACATATTCAATACAACCCTGTTAAAGATTCCAATGATATTCTTCACAGAAGTAGAAAATAATATTAAAACTCATTTGAAAGCACAAAGTATTCAGAAGAGTCAAGGCAAGCCTGAAAGAATAATAATGCTGATATGATCAATATGCCCAATGCTAAGTCAAGGTCACATGATAGTCACAGTAACAGAAGCAGCATGAACTCAAGGCATGTAAAACCATGGAACAGAATAGGAAGTTCAGACAGAAACCAACACAGCTAGCCATTTAAGTTTTGACAAAGAGAAAAAATAGCGTTGGAGAAAAGAAACCCCCATCTACAAATGATTCTGGGAAAACTGGGTAACCACGTGTACAAGAAAGAAACTACTCCTCATTTCTTACCCCAAACAAAAATCAACTCCAAATTGGTGGTGGTGGTAGGGAGACCTTAATGTAAGATCTGAAACTGGAAAAGGTAAAGAAATTGTTTCAAGATAGATATAGGTATTGGCAAGTTCTGAATAGGACCCCAGTTGCTAAGGAAACAAGGCCAACAATTATCAAATGGGATCTTGTGAAATAGAAGGATCTTCTGTGTAACAAAGGGAACGATTGAGTAAAGAGAGAGCCCACAGACGAGAGGAAATCCGAGCTGTACATCTGAGAGATTAAGTAGAGTGCACAAGGAACTAAAACACTGACCAGCAACCCCCTCTCCAAAAAGGAACTGATGAAAGGAATAGAGAATTCAGGAAGGAGGGAATAGAAGTCATCAATAACCATGAGAAACTGCTTAATCTCACCAGTCACCACAGAAAGCCCAATTAAAGTCACATTGACATTACATATTACCCTAGTCTGAATGTCAGTCATTAACAAAGCAACAGGGGTTGGCAAGACGGTCCAGAAGTAAAGGCCCCTTGCTGCAAGCCTGGCTAACTGAGTGTGATTCCTGAGACCCACAGGCAGAAGGACAGAAAGGACCAATTCCCATAAGCTGTTCCCTAACCCATACACATGTCTGTCACACACATGCAATTGGTAGACAGACAGACAGTTAGAAAGGTAGATAGATAATAGAAAGATGATAGATAAATAGACAGATGTAACAAAAATTAAATTCTGGTACAGGTGTGGACAAGGGGAATCCTGATCGTTATACATGGCTGTAACCTAGTCCAAATTCTATGGAAATGAGTATGGAGGGTCCCCAGAAAATTAAAAAAATAGATGTGTCATATCGCTCAACTATGCTTCTCCTGAGTATTCACCCAAAAGACCCCAAACTGACATATCATGGACATAATTGCACATCAGTGTTTATGCAGTGGCATTCACACAACTAAGAAACATGAAATTATCTTGTCTTCAGGGGAATGGCTTCAACTGGACACAATCATATTGAGCAAACCAAACAAGTCTCAGAAAGGCAAATGTTACATATTCTCTCACTTGTCATTCCTAGATTATATACGGTCACATAAAGTTATGTGTGTGAGGTCAAATTGAAAAGTAAAATTGTCTAAGAGAATAAATGAAGAGTCAAAGGGAGAACAGAAGGGAACTGGGTGAGGAGTGGGAAGCAGTATGTTCAATATACAATAAGTATAAGGAAAAATTGAAATGCATTTTAAAATTATTTAAAAATAAAATAAATGCCTAAATTTTAGTATTAAAAAGAAAAAGTACACCTAAAGAAAGCATAGGGGAGAGAATAAGGCGAAGAAGTTGGTATTAATGAAGAAGAAACTAGAAAAAAATCTTAATAAATCAAAATCATGCTGTAAAAATAAACAAAATACTAACATCATCAATACGAAGGGAGAAAGTATATGCCTACACACACAAAACACAGAAACAAAATTATTAAGAGAAGACTGACCATTAAAGCATGGTTGAACTTTTAAAATTGAAACGCATCACTTTGCAAACCTCAGTGGAAATACATTTGGAGACTGAGATGAAGTGTGTAATTGCTAAGGAAGTGCACGCTGACAAAACTGACCCTCGGAAAGTGTAAACAGACGAGTTCCTACAGCACAGAGAACATTATTAAGAAATTATCTCACAAGAATCTGAGCTCCAGATGGTTTGCAGAAGAATTGTATCAAACCTTTCAAGCCACATAGTTCCAATGCTCCATAAATTATTCTTGAACACAGAAAAGGAAGGGAAAACTCTCAACTACTTTTATGAAGTAGTCTAACTTCAAAATCTAAGTAAAGAAACACAAAGAAAAAGTACAGGTCACTATCTCATGAATGTCAGTAAAAATTCTAAGCTGCCACTATGTTAAAAAGCAGTACAACACAAGCAAGTGAAAATTATTTCAACACTGTCAGGTTATTCAATGTTGAAACCTATTTATATTACAGTATGCATTACTAATTCTAAGAAAAACATTATTATCTATATAGAACCTTTGACAAAATTTAAAGCCTATTCATAATAAAAATTACTGAACAAAATAAGAGTTTTTCATACTCTATACAGTCTTAGTCCTAAAACCAGTACTTTATTTCATACTCTATACAGTCTTAGTCCTAAAACCAGTACTTTATTTATTGGTGAGACACGAGAGGCATCTATTTCTCCTAAGAACACGATAAGGTATCCGTTATCTCTACACCACACACCCTGCACTAGAGGTATTAGCCGGTATAATTAGACAATAAGATTATGGTAGATATAAGAATGAATAAAAGGGAAATAAGATTACCCCTGTTTGCAAATGGCATATACCAGCTCAGGGATGGTGGGACACACCTTTAATCTCAGCACTTGGGAGGCAGAGGCAGGTAGATCTCTGTGAGTTCAAGGTCAGCCTTGTATACACACTGAGTTCCAGGCCAGCTGGAGATACATAGTGAGATCCTGCCTTAAAAACAAAACAAAACAAAACAAAACAAAACAAAACAAAAATCCCACAAATAACATATACCTGGAAAACATAGGAGAATTGTGAGAATCAGTGATGGAGCTAACTACATTGTTAGTGAGTCGGTCAGTGAATTAATAAGGATCTACAATTAACAAGAAAAAGGATAGACCTGGGGGAGAGAAGCCCACGTGTAGATTCCATCTAGATATATCCAGAATAAATAGACCTATGGAGACAATGTAGACTAGTACTTGTGTAAGGGAGGCAACAGTGAGGGGCCAGATGCCTGCAAAGGGGCACAGAGTTTCTCTGTGATGTTACGGTTATGCTATAATGGATGGTAAGGGTGAGCATTTTGAATGACTGCAATATTCTAACCTTGGCTGTGAAGTATGAAGTATGTAATTTTGCAAACCTCTTCAAAACACACACACGCATTCTTGCTCAAGATTTTAAATGATAGGCATCACATATATTTCTAGTGCATTATGTAGTAAGGAATCCCACTTACAATAGGAAAGATTAAATACCAGAGAATAAAGTTGCAAAACCTGTGGTGAATAATTTTGTTTGTTTTAAGATGGTGTTTCTCTGTGTTGTCCTGGCTGTCCTGGAACTTGCTCTGTAGAACAGGCTGGCCTCAAACTCAGAGATCTGTCTGCTTCCTTAGTGTTGGCATTAATAGCATGGTCCACCTCATGAATACATTTTAAGAAAAAAAATTAAAAGATTCAAAAGTAGATTGAAGAAATAGAACTACATTTTCAGATCTTCTGTGTTTTAATAGGACGCTTCAACATCTTTTAAGATGTCTGAATAATTAGTAACTTATTTTCTATTTTATTGTATATGTATGCATGTTTTACTTGTGCACCTCTTAGATGCCTGATGCCCAAGGAGGCCAGAAGAGGGCGTCAGATCCCCTGGAACTGGAATTACAGTCAGTTACAGTCAGTTTGCTGAGCACCAAACCTACATCATCTGGAAAGAATAACCAGTGCAGCTCCTGTAATTAGCAATTTCAATAAATGTCAGTGAAAATCACCAACAAGCATGCCAAACTCCTATGTCTCCGAGGGACTGAAGCAGCTACATTCAAGAACTTCTCTCAGGTCTCTGGGTTGTCTTAAACGCCCTGCAGCCCTTTTGCAGGCCACCCCATTAAGTGAGTTAAAGGGAGTCTCCTCAGCTTATGGCTCCAACGCAGACTGGCTGCCTACTGACTGGAATGATGATGACAGGGAAGGCTAACAGGAAAACTGACACCGAGGCTGACTGGAAGGCTGACAGAAAGACTGGCAGACTCGAGGGTTGAGATAAAGACCAACAGGAAGGCTGACACAAAGGCTAACATGAATGAAGGCTGTCAGAAAGGGCTGGCTGACTGAAGCCTCGCACACAAGATGGCGCGGGGAGCTGCCCAGTCAGCAGCAGGCCGCAGACAGGACCATCCCTCCCGCTGCTGCGCCACCTGGCCGCGCTGCTCGCTCCTGGCCCCTGGGCGCTGTCGACGTCCACTGGAAAGAGGCAGAATCTGGGCTTTCGGTGACCCCGGCCTGGGAACCGGTGGGCTGCTCTCCTCCCGGGGGCTCGGGCTCCACCGCTGCTTGCTTTATGGCACAGCGGGCCTCGAATCCTGGGCCTCGATGGCCGAAACCTCGGAGGCCCCTCAACTGCCACACGCCATGGCGGTGTGAGGCGAAGCGGGTCACGTAGATCAAGCGAGGCCCATCTGGCCTTTGCCGGCTGCGGGTGGGAAGCATCTCGGCTTCCTGTCAGGCGACCTATGCACAGGACCCGGGTGTGTGACTGTGCGTGTGTGTGTGTGGGGGGGAGTGGGGGATGGGGTAGAGGGGTTGGGGGTGGAGGGTGGGGGAGGGGACACGTGCCGCATGCGGGGTGGGAACGGGGAGAACCGTGGGGGCCTGACCAATGCGAGGTGTGAGTAGGGCTTTCCTAGAGGCCCCGACTTGAGTGAGGACAGACGTTGGGGTCGGGGTGGGTGAGCCTGGGTAGGAAGTTGAGGTGTGAGTCACTTTGTAGCTGGGGTTGAGGAGCGATTAAGGACACAGAGACCAGGCAGCTAGCAGAAGACAGGAGCCTAGAGTGGGGATCTCTCTGTTAGAAGTTCGGGAGGCAAGGAAAGCCCTAAGGGAAGGGAAACGGAGGCCTTTGGTTGTGAGAACAGCCATTCATCTAGAAGGAGGATGAATTTCAGGCCCCATCATTTGGGACTGGGATGTAAGAAATATTAAATATGATTTTTTTCTATCAAATACTATAAAATGTGTGTTTCGGACAAGGAATTAAAATATTTTTTATCTCCTCCACTCCGCCTTGTAAGACTTTTCTACAAAATGTTATAATCCCTTCCATCCAGTAAAACTTCGGTTTACATAAAGGACCCCTGCTCCCAGAAGAGAGAATGTGATGACCTGGGGTAGTGATCTTCTTGTCCTTCGTTTTTATTTTTGTTTGGTTGAGACATGTTTTCTCTATGTTACTTTTTTAAACCTTATATTTTAATGGTGGTTCTTAAATGCTCCCTTCTAGCCCACCACCCACCAGGTAGTAGAAAAGAAAGGATACAGGAAAAGTGGACCTGTTTAGAAATGGTTCTTTGGAGCAAATCCTATCTGAGTTGTCAGGAAATCAGCAGCTCGAGCTGCCACTGCTGACCTGTGAACTGACTCATTCTAAGGAATTCTGTTGTCTTCTAGAAGCTTTATCTTTTATCTTCACACTTTTTTTTTTTGGTTCTTTTTTTCGGAGCTGGGGACCGAACCCAGGGCCTTGCGCTTCCTAGGTAAGCGCTCTACCACTGAGCTAAATCCCCAGCCCCTTGTCTTCACACTTAAATCGTCAGTATATCTGTGATTAACAGTATAGACAAATCGAGATTAATGTTTTCATTTGAATATTCTGTTATGATGCTAATCACAAAGGACAGTGCACACTCTCCTCATCTCCAAGGGAAACCTCGGACTTTCACTACTAAGTAATGCTTAGTTCAGGTTTTTCTCTATTAGTTTTTGTTTCATCTGATTGTGGGGGTTTGGGCCCCTTAGGCTCATGTGTCCGAGTGCTTGGCTCCCAGCTGTTTGGGAAGGATTGGGAGGCGTGGCCTTGCTGGAAGAGGTGTGCACTAGGGGTGGGCTTTGAGGTTTCAAAAGGCCAAGTCATCCAGTTGGCCTCCTCCCACTGCCTGGTGCCATGGATCAGATGCAGGCTCTCAGCCACGGCTCCGACACTACGCTGGCTTGCTAGCTGTCATGTGCTTCACCGTGTCATGGGAAGCCTCCAAAGCTGTAAGCAAGCCCCTGATTAAATGACTTCTTTTATAGGTTGCCTTAGTCACGATGTCTACGTCACAGCAATTACGAAGACACAGATCCTTAATCAGATTCAGATCTGATTTTAGATCAGTGCCCTCAGAGGTGCAGAGGAGAGAGGGGAGAGATGGAGAAAGTTGCCTTCCAGATGTGACATGACCTTTGGCCTATAACTCACAGCATGTGTGACTATCTGCATGAGGTCGAGCTCATTGGCATTCTGTCATGGATGGGTTAGGGGCTCCTGAGGCCTCGCCCCTTCCTGAAGAGCTATTAGCAGTTCACGGAGGAAGGAAAGGAGAGGAAGACATCATCAGTGCTTTGATAAATAATCCCCTATGGCAAGAATTTTCTCTCTGGGAAGGGAGTGGGGGTGGAGGAGGGAGTGGGTGACTAGGTGACTCCTTCTTAGGTCTCAATGGCAAACCAGAGCTGAATTTCACCAAAGTTCACCATGAACTGATGAATATTAATTACAGATCATGGATCAGGGATTGAAGGATCAGAAAACAGTTATGTGGGAAGGTCTGTACCCAGCATGGAAGATGGCTTCCCCTTGGCTGCACAGATGGAATCCCTTTTCCACAGTCTTCCTCAGCCTATACACTCTAGCCCTGCCCTAGATCTCAAGGCCAAGTGCCAGCAAGGAGGCACTGCACACACCTGGCTAAGGACAGGCAGGCGGCTGGCCTCCTCCTTCTATGAGGAGATGCTAACGGTCAGCAAGCCCAGCCCTCATGATCTGGAGTCACAGCTAGTCTTAGGAAGGGACAGTTGCTCTGCTCCAAGGGCAGCGCTGTACAGCAGCCCCAGTCACATGCATATGAGCAACCTTAATTAAACTCAGTGGACCACAAGTTAGTAATATCGACAACAGCAGCAGAAACGACAAAAGACATGAAAATAAAAGGGGGTGGAGAGTTGGAAAGAAGAAAAAGTTCAGTAGGAGGAAGACGGGAGAAGAGGTGATAAGAGGGTGAATCATCATCGAAATACGTTCTATACACACACACACACATACACACACACACACACACACACACACACACACACACATACATGAAATTGTCAAATAATACTATTGACCAAAAAGTCCTGAAAACATCACTGGACAGACTGCAATTCAAAACTCAAAGAGATAGACTACTTGTGTTTCACGAAGTAAGGGGTGTTCCGTTTTGAATACACTTGGTGCGGCCCTCTTAACGGAAAGTTCCGGTTCCTTTGCTCAAGCTTGAGAAGGACTGCAATGGGTTTGACGCAACTCAAAATTCCACACAGCCTTTCTCACCACGGGTATACGCACCAGAATTTCCAGGAAGAAGTAGGAGTTCTTAACGGTTTTCTCTCAACTGGGAACAGCATATTGCATGAGACGTGACTTCTGACTGTGGCTGCCGTATGCTTTAGATTTTCCAGAGGCCTGGGGAATCATTTGACGAGACCAGACCCTGGGAATTCTAAGTGGGCTTGACCCAGCAACTATGGAAGATGGTGTTCACCCGACAGGCTGCCATTCAGGAGAGAAGAATTTGAGACCTGGTGCCAGGTTCTGTCATGGCCTCTGTCTGGTCACTTCTTGTGTGTTTTCCTGCATAGGCTGAAACTGGGTAGAAGTCATTCACATGCCTCCAACAATAATTTTCTCTTATTTTAGTTTTAATAACAACTTGAGTCTGGCCTGGCATGACCTGATTGGGAAAGTCATGAACGTCTCTAAGCTGGGAAAGGCTGTGCACTGTGCTTATAGAGCAGAGTCTGAAATGTCACCCGGTGCTTGCTTTAAGAGACCAGGCTTCAACAACCTTGGTTGCCAGAGTCCTGTGCCCCACGATTGCAATTTTGTTTCTTACCAGTGTTGCAGAAGTAGCAGCAGCAACCACACAGTTGACTGGGGAGAGGAAGAAGAAAATTCAAGAAGAGAAGACGGAGAGAATTTATTATTATTACGAGGGAGTTAAATATCTCACATGGGAGCTCTCCTGCTTGGGTGTTCCGTGCCACGGTTGCTGTGAAACTGAAGTGCACATAGGAAAACCAAGCCTTTACTACAGGAAACTTTGCTGTGAAAATGATTCCATTTGGTTTACGCACAATAGATTTCTGCAAGCATCCCCTGGAAGTTCCCACTAACAAGGGCTTTTGTCCTCTTTAGATGTTGACCTCAGCTGACCCACTGCAACTCTGTTACATTGTCGCCAGATTTTACAATGTTACCTCCACCTCCTACAGCATAGTCTCTATAAATGTTAACTCTTTTTTATTTCATGCAGGTGTCTTTCCTGGACACCGAGGTTCCTCCATAACTGATGTCGTGAATGGTGCTACAGTAAACATCGATGTGCCAGTATGTATGCAATATGTGGAGTTGAAGTGATACAGCTGAGCTGCACGCTAGATCTGTTTTTAATGTTTCAAAGAACCTCCATACTCATTTCCAAGAGGTTGGAACACTTTACATTCCCACCAGCAGCGTCTACGGATTCCCCTTTTCCATTCTTTCCAGCACGTGTTTTCTTTTTTTTTTTTTTGGTTCTTTTTTTCGGAGCTGGGGACCGAACCCAGGGCCTTGCGCTTCCTAGGTAAGCGCTCTACCACTGAGCTAAATCCCCAGCCCCCAGCATGTGTTTTCTTAATGACCGCCATTTTGACTGGGGTGAGGTAAAAGCTCAGAGTAGCTTTGACTGACATTTCTGTGATGGCCAGTGAGGCTGAGCAGCTTTGTTTATTGGCCGTGTTGGTCTTTTATCCCGAGGATGTATCTACATGTCTGGTTTTGTTCCAGTATCACAGCTCTTCTTGTTACTGTGTTTCCGCAGTATAACTTGAAATAGCTATTGTGATACCTCTTGCATTATATTATTACTACTACTACTATTACTACTACTACTACTACTACTACTACTACTACTACTACTACTACTACTCTGGGTTGTGCTGGTTATCCCAAATCTTATGGTGTTCAGATGAATTTTAAGATTGCTTTTTAAAAAAAAGTCTGTGAAAGGACACACGATGGCATCGTGGCCAACTGACAGCAGTTCTGTTTGACTTGTATTTAAATTGTCTGAGTGTTTTACCCTTTAAAAATAAATCTATTACAAAACTAAAAAAAAAAGTCTGTGAAGAATTGTGTTGGAATTTTGATGGGGTAAAGGTTGCACTGAATCCATAGTTTGCTTTCAGTAAGGTAGAGATTTTCACAGTGTAATTTTTCCAACTCATAAACACGGGTGGCCTTTCCATCTTTTCATGGCGGTCTTCCTCATTTTCTCAGTATTTTAAAGATGTCACTGGATAGCTCTTTAGCTTTCTCACTTCGTTCTGTCCCAATGTGTTTTTCTGAGACAATTTCCCCCCCTGATTTACTTCTCAGCATGTTTTTGCTGGTATATAAGAAGACTGTTGGGTTTTTTTCGTATGTTAACTTTCTATTTTGGCACTTTGCTGAAAGTCATTATCAGTTCCAAGAGTGGTTTCTGGTTTTTGTGTATAGAATCTTGTGATCTGCATGTGAAGAGACTATTTCTTCCCTATTTTTCCAACATAATTATTATTTGGGTTTTCCATACAATGCACCCCATCACTCTCACTTTGCATTCCCCCCAGGTCTACCTCCCCACCCTTGAGCCCTCCCCACCAAAAAGAAGAAAAAAATTATACCAAAGTCTAATTTGCGTTACCCAAATACTCACTAGAGCGTGGTCAAGCTCTCAGTGGCCAGCCCCTTAAAGATAACCGAGTCCTTCTCCACCTGCACCCCTGACAGAAGCCATGACTGTGAAGGGCTACACTTCAGCATCCTTTTCGTAGGTTTTTAGGACTCTGCAACGGCTTCCTGTGTGGGCTGTTTCTTTTCTTATGGTAGGGGAGGTTGTCACAGAAGTCTTCAGTGTCTCTCATCCTCAGTTATGATACCTACCCATCATGGATGCTACTGCAAAAGAAGCTTCCTTGCTCATAACAACCATCAGCAGCCTGGATCATGGACCTCCACATGGTTTCCTGCTAGCAGCACCGACCACAGACGTCCACATGGCCTCCAGCAGCAGCACAGGAAGCAAACCTCAACGTGGTCCTCCGAGGCAGCACGGACCATGCAAGGACTTCAGCTTGGCTTCCAGTGGCAGCACAGATTACAGACATCACCATGGTCTCCTGTGTGATCAGGGTGATCATAGTCATCAACATGGCTCTGGTGGCAACATGGACCACAGACATCAACATGGCCTCTGGTGGCCGCACAGACTGTAGAGGTTTAATTCAGAAAAATGACATGGTTTTCATCTGAATATCTTGCTACTGTCCAGAGCCAGTGTGATTGTGGGGCCAGGGAGTGGATTGGGGGCAAGAGTCTGCATGAGCTCCAGGCTTCCTCTCCCATCGTTCCATTGCATATTCATCCATGAAGTGGCATTGCAAACCGCTGTGTGTCACGGGATATATATTGCCCAAAGAGCTTTACATGTAAATACTTAGTGCAAAGAGTCACTGGTCTTGTTCAAGGGTTCTGATTTCTAAAGCACCACAGATACTGGGCTACTGCTGAGACTCATCTTGGATATCCTGCTGTTGCCCAGGGTCAGCATGGTCTTGGGGCTGGGCGGCGGGTGGAGGGTGGGGGTTGGGGTACAGGATCTATGCAAGCACCAGGCTGCTGCACACTTGGGCCCTGGGTGCCATCCCATTAGCATGACCATCCAGCTTGTGCCTGTAGCCCATGGGCTCTCCTACCCTGCTCTCCCCTCCTCAAATCTTCTAGCCAGCAGAGAACTTCCCTACTCAGAGAGGACAAGTTCCGTTGTCACCTGCTGGCTGCACTCCTCTCTCATCAACACGGGGGCTCTGCTGCCATTTTCTTTTCAGTTTCACGAGACAATTTTTAAAAAGCATCTTCCCATAAGATCTCTCTCTCTCTCTCTCTCTCTCTCTCTCTCTCTCTCTCTCTCATTGTTCTGTAGCTACTGTGGGCTCTGCAGACTCATCCTCCACACCCAAGTCTCGCTTCAGAACCTCCATGGGTTTCTCAGGCTGCTAGGAGTGGCTCCATGATTCTGCTGGTACGGGTGCGTGCCTCCCTCCCTGCCTCTCTTCCTCCTTACCTCCCTCCCTTCCTCCCTCCCTTCTTTTTTCTTCCTTTCTACGTAAGATTTATTTTTATTATCTTATGTGCATGTATGCACGCAGATCTGTGAAGGAATACCATTTGCAAGCAGGTGCCAGAGGAAGCCAGAAGGACCCCTTAAGCCACAGTTCCCCATTTGCATACATGTTTCTTCCTTATCTTGTCTTGCTTATCCTGCCTTAGTTAAGACTTCAGGAAGGGGGCTGGGGATTTAGCTCAGTGGTAGAGCGCTTACCTAGGAAGCGCAAGGCCCTGGGTTCGGTCCCCAGCTCCGAAAAAAAAAGAACCAAAAAAAAAAAAAAAAAAAAAAGACTTCAGGAAGGTACATGCCATTTGGTAAGAGTGGAGAGAGTGGACATTCCTGTCTTGTTCCTGGTTTTAGAATTATGTCTCCTGCAAGTAGAGATGCATGACTTCTCTCCCTATTTCTACTCCTTTCATTTCTTGACCTTGTCTTGTTGTTCTGGCTAAGACTTCGAGTATTCTATAGAATAGGAACAAGAAGAGCAGACACCTTGTCTTTAGGTTAGTGGGGGCGTGCGTGCTTTGAGGTTTTCTCCACTTAGGGCAAACTTATCAAGACATTAATACTTCTTTATTCGGTAGTTTTTTCATTCTTTCCTTCCCTCCCTCTTCCTTCCTTCCTTTTTCTTTCTTTGTTTCTTTCTTTGTTTCTCTCTCTCTCTCTCTCTCTCTCTCTCTCTCTCTCTTTCTTTCCTGTTTAACAACCCTGACCACAAAGTTTCCCCTTAACCAAACATAGCAAGTTGTAGTAAGACTAGGCACCTCCCTCGGATTAAGGCTGGATATGGCAACCAAGTAGGACATGTCTCTAATTTTATACTCAAAAGAATTTAGAGCTATAATCTCCCTCTTAGCACCACCTTAATTGTAGCCCCATAGGTTTTGGTATACAGTCACTACAATTTCATTTAATTCTAGGAATTCATGAATTCTCATCTTGACGTACTCAGTGGCCCATTTGTTGCTCGAGTGTTCTCCACGTGTCTGTGGACTTTCTGTAGTGTCTCTTAAGACTGATTTCCAGCAACTGATTTTTATTGTTCCTCTGTGATGAGAAAGAATCTAGGAAGTTACCCCAACTTTCTGTACTTATTAGACTGCCCTTGCACCCTCATAGATGATCTATTGCATTTCATAGACAGCCAAGAAGAGCCTATGGTCTTTAGTGCTTGGGTGGCATGTTCTGTTGATGTCTGTTAAGACCATTTTCCCTATGGTATTCCATAGTGCTACTGTTTCTGTTTGTTTATATCTCTGGATGACTTGTCTCTTGGTGTGAGTGTGTGTGGCATTGAAGTTATTACTTCTGTATTGGCATTAATCTGTGGCTTGAATATCTAGTGGTAGTTTTTATGAAATTGGGTGCACTTGAACTTGGAGTATTTAAAATTGTAACATCTCTTGATAAATTTTTCATTTGCAGAATTTTTCTTTATCTCTGATTAGTTTTGTCTTGAAGTCTATTCTTTGTCAGATATTAGAATAGCAGGGCTTGCTTGAGTCCTGGTTCCATTTGCTTGGAATACTTTTCTCCATCCTTTCACGATAATTGGAGGTGGGCACCAAATGCTTTTAAACAAAGTCTCAATCATTCGATTTACTAATGAAGACTCGGGAGCCAGATGCTGAAAGAGAGGCAGAGAAAGCACCCAGCTGACCTTCCTCCACAGCTAACATCCCAAAAGGAAAAGGGAGCTCTTCTCCACATCTCAAAAACCCTTCAACTGAATGTCCCTCCCTTCTACTTCCTGTGTGTCTCTCTATCCATCCTTCTGACTTCCTCTTACTCTCTATGGATTTTTCCCCTGTGTTCACTCCCTGTCAATCGGTTGCTTGCTCCACCACTGGACCTATGGTTGACTTTATTTAATCTTGTTTACAATAAAGAAAAAGCTCTTGGATTAAACGTATGTGCTGAGGCCGAGCCACACCATAACTAAAAACAGGTTTTTTTTCCAGTAAACAACACAATTTTAGGGTTCACAGTGTGACCAAATATCCTGCCACTATGTGTCCTGTTTTCTAATCCAATTGGCTAGCCTGTGTCTTTTAATTAGAGAACTGAGGCCACTAGTATTCAGATTTATTGCAAAGTGTGATTAATTCCTATTACTTTGTTGATTTTATGGTATTTGTTCTGTTGACCTCAATTCGTGCAGTAGCTACCCTCGCAGCATGTCTTTTCATTGAAGAGTCTTGGATGTGTACGTCTGCCCCTTCATTCTGAGATATTCCTTCCCGCATTCTCTGTAAGGCTGCTTTAGTGATCACAATTTTTTTTTTTAGGCTGTTGGTATCATGTTTTTCTTTCTCCTTCAGTTATGACAGTTTTGCTGGGTAAGTAGTCTGGGTAGGCATCTGAGGTTTTTCAAGGCTTAAATCACATTGCTTCAAGCTCTTGTGGCTGTTAAGGTGCCCATTGAGAAATCAGCTGTTACTCTGCTGAGTGTGCCTTTATGTGTGGCAGGCTTCCTCTCTTACAGCTTTCTGTTCCCTTGCTTGGCTCCATGTATTTCATGTTCTGACCATAATAGAGCATGTGGAATTTATTTTCTGGTCAAGCCTGTTTGAGGTCCTGTGTGCCTCTTATTAGACATCAATCCCCTAGGTTTGAGAAATCTTCTATGACCTGCGATTCTCTCTTTTCTATGCCCATGATTTATAGATTCTGTCTTTTTGAGCTGCCACAATAATTCTGCATATTCCATCCATGAGCTTTTTACACTTTTATCATTAAAAAAAAAAAAGGTACAATTCCTCTCTCTTGCCTTCAAGCCTTGATATTCTCCGTTCTACATCAGAAATTCTTTGGGCAGGGCATTCTACTGAAGTTTTCATTTTTTTTTATCTTTATTAACTTGGGTATTTCTTATTTACATTTCGATTGTTATTCCCTTTCCCGATTTCCAGGCCAACATCCTCCTAACCCCTTCTTCCCTTCTCCATGGGTGTTCCCCTCCCCATCCTTCCCCCATTACTGACTGCCCTCCCCCCAATAATCACGTTCACTGGGGGTTCAGTCTTGGCAGGATCAAGGGCTTCCCCTTCCACTGGTGCTCTTACTAGGATATTCATTGCTACCTATGAGGTCAGAGTCCAGGATCAGTCCATGGATAGTCTTTGGGTAGTGGCTTAGTCCCTGGAAGCTCTGGTTGGTTGGTGTTGTTGTTCATATGGGGTCTCAAGCCACTTCAAGCTCTTTCAGTCCTTTCTCTGATTCCTTCAACAGGGGTCCCGTTCTCAGTTCAGTGGTTTAATGATGGCATTTGCCTATGTATTTGCTGTATTCTGGTTATGTCTCTCAGGAGAGATCTACATCCGGTTCCTGTCGGCCTGCACTTCTTTGCTTCATCCATCTTATCTAGTTTGGTGGCTGTATATGTATGGGCCACATGTGGGGCAGGCTCTGAATGGGTGTTCCTTCTGCCTCTGTTCTAAACTTTGCTCCCTATCCCCTCCCAAGGGTATTCTTGTTCCCCTTTTAAAGAAGGAGTGAAGCATTTGCATTTTGATCATCCGTCTTGTGTTTCATGTGTTCTGTGCATCTAGGATAATTCGAGCATTTGGGCTAATATCCACTTACCAATGAGTGCATACCACGTGTGTTTTTCTGTGATTGGGTTACCTTATTCAGGATGATATTTTCCAGTTCCATCCATTTGCCTATGAATTTCATAAAGTCATTGCTTTTGATAGCTGAGTAGTACTCCATTGTGTAGATGTACCACATTTTCTGTATCCATTCCTCTGTTGAAGGGCTTCTGGGTTCTTTCCAGCTTCTGGCTATTATAAATAAGGCTGCTATGAACATAGTGGAGCATGTGTCTTTGTTATATGTTGGGGCATCTTTTGGGTATATGCCCAGGAGTGGTATAGCTGGGTCCTCAGGTAGTTCAATGTCCAATTGAAGTTTTCATTTTTAATTTTTTCATTCCCAGTTTCATTTCTGTTCTCCTCCCCCCACTTAGTATTTCTGTCTCTGATTGACCGCTACTTTTCTGCATAGCACTACAACAGCCCAGTCGGGAGAGCCTTACACTGAATTCTCTCTCATATCTTCATTTCATTTCGATTAGCTGTCTGTGGGGTTATTTTTTTGGGGGGGGGTGGAGTTCAGTCAGCACATTTGTACCCTCTTAACATTCATTTAGGGATTTATTTGTGTGTTTTATTAATTTGTTGAACATGTTTGTAACTGTCCTTCTGCACTTGTGCCCTCTATTTTCTCTTAGTTGCCCTCCGATGGGACTGGTGATTCTTGGGCAGCGAAGCATGTGGTCTTGGTTTTTTTGTATTGCTTGTATTATGAGGTATCTGGAGCCAGGTCGCTAGTGACATTTTAATATCATGTTTTGACCCAAACATAGACTGAATGCACTCAGACTTGTGCAGTGGTTGCAGGTCCTGTATAGAAGGTTGGAGGGGCTTTAGGTAGTCAGGGGCAGGAAGGGGTAGGGAGAAGGAGTAGGCGTGTAGTACCAGATGGGTGCTAGAGGTATTGGGGATTCCTAAGCAGGGAGGGTCCAGGCTGAGGTGTGTGAGCCTTGGTCTCCAAGCCGTATGAGGCAGCTGGAGGGTCTCTGTTAGGCTGAGAGCAGGACTTTGGGGAGGAAGCCTGGGCTTACTCATAAGGCTCCCCAGCAGTCAGTAAGCAGCGTTTTAGAGTCCCAGGCTGATAGGAGCCAGCAGAAGAGGCACAGGGTTCTGAATGGTGCCAGAAGGGACTGGAGATGGGGGAGCTTGAGGGAGCTGAGCTGGGAGGAGCTGGAGGAGAGGAGGAGAAGTTAGTGTGGGGGTTCACTTATGGGGGGGGTTCTCTGGCTTTCCCTTCTGGTGCAATCTCCTCCTAGGGATTTTGCAACCAGGAACCCAGCACCACCAAGGAACATTTTCGGAGCAGATTTGTAAAGCATAGCAGTGCTAGGTGCTGCCCCAGAGTAAGCCACTGAATCCTCACAAGTACCCTGTGACACGGGCACCGTGGTTCCCTTTATCTACAAGTTATACCTTGTAAGATACCCACTTGATGTCTGAAAACTTGGAGACTACCGGACCCCACACAGTCTCTTCTCTCCTTTCTGTATACATATATTCAATTTTATTTTTCACTAGAGGCACTACATGGCCCCAGTTCGTCACGTGTGTCTGAGCTACCAACGCCACTGCTCCTGAACTTTGGGGCCACTGTTATTATTGTTTATAATAAGCCCCACCATGCTAAAGTTGTGAAATGACTAAATCGGCGGGAGCATATATGCCCATATAAGATGGACAAAAGGGTCCTGTCCTCGGTGAGATCATGCTACCTAGAATGGCTCGTGATTTAAATGTGACTTTACCCCGTCATTTCACGGTCTCCAAGGCCAACCATGGGTAACTAAAACTGTCCCCATTTTACAGATAAAGGAGAAGCAGTGGAGGAGTTCTTAAACAGCTCAGTCAGAGCCACAGAATGTTCTGGAACTAGAGGATTCAAACGCAGGTAGTGAGGTTCTAGTGCCCACATTCTTTTATCCTATCTCAGACCGTCTCTGAACAGTGGGGAGGAAGCGCACATAGGATACGTGCGCGAGAAAAGTCTCACACGGACTTGTAGTTGTCTGTCTTCCCTTCAACCCACCCAAGGAAATCACATGAGGGGAGCCTGAAGAAATAATGCAGAACCCACCCTGAAAGCAAAGCCTGTTTTTTTGCAGTTGCTCGACTAATATCATCCACCAGGTGGCAGTCACGGTCTCCAGATAAAATCCGCTCGCTCTTGCTCTCATGCTTGTGCGCTCTCTCTCTCTCTCTCTCTCTCTCTCTCTCTCTCTCTCTCTCTCTCTCTCTCTCTCTCTCTCTCTCTCTCTCTCTCTCTCTCTCTTTCCCTCTCCCCCTCTCCCTCTCCCTCCCTCCCTCACTTCCTCCCTCTCTCTCTCTGGCAATGACTCGATTTTTATCATTATTAAAAAAATAAATAAGCAGTTTGAATTAACAAAAAACAAAAACACCGCAACTCTCTGACCAAGCTTTCTGAAGCAGTGCAGAGAGAGAGTGGTGCTCCTCTGTCACCGTGGGCAGATGATCAAGGCTCCCTCCCTGCGGGTTCAGGGTGCGGGCAGAGAGAGGGTGCTGCAGAGGTGCACAGCACAGAAGCCACGGTCAGTGAGGGGAGGTGCGATTCTGGTCCACAGAGGATGTGATCTTCTCCACCATCCTACCAGTAAGATGCGCAGCTTCTGTAAACAAACTCCCACTCCTAACCCTAAAGGAACCTTCTGAGCCCCCACCCCGCCACACACACACACACACACACACACACACACACACACACACACACACACGCACACGCACACGCGCACACACACACCCCTCGAGAGTTAAAGAGGGGCGGGGCTTGTTGGGAGGAGGAAGGTGATTCATGAGGGTGGGAGGTGGATGACACAGGGTGGGACTCGTGCATGTGACGTGTGTATGCGTGAAATCCATTATTATGTGTAACTAATATATTCTAACAAAACAAAAATGTTAAGGATACAGAGTCCTCGTGCCTTCCGTTAGCCAGCATCGGGTGCGGGAACATATGCTATCTCTCAGGAGACATCATGATGAATGTCAGAAAAGGCCTTCTTACCTCATCTGTCCCCTTCCTTCACTGGATCTGCTACCAATTTCAGCTGTCATTCACCATCCCGTTCCTGAGGGTGGACGTTGTCTGATTAGATGTGGGGGGAAGGGCAGTGGCTGGGCTGTCGTTATCTCTGCTGTCAATCACCACAACCCTCCAAAGGCTCGCGCAGGACTTCCCTTGACAACAGGTCCCACTCCATAGGAGGGTAGGAGGGAAGGTCTTGTTTACCTGTTGGTTTGAAGAAATTGTAACAGGTTTACAGTTCTTACTTTAAGCAAGTGATGTCAACTCACACTGCACTGTGAAGTAACTTGTACTTTTCTTGAGAAACAGTTTCCTCTTAAAGACTGGGTTCTTTCTGTGTGACAGAGAGAGGGTGCGGCTCCTGGTTTAAAGGTGTCCAATAGCTCAAGTGTATCCTTAGATCTCATGCTCCTCCCACACCCTCCTCTGAATCAGAATCTTGCTTAATTAGAATTAGAATCTTTTCTTCGGAGCATCTGAGTACCACACACTGCCACTTGAGTCAAAGCAGAATCTTCCCATCCATGTCCGATAAGACAGGCTGTCCCTTCAAACCACTGAGGCCTCTCCAATAACAGCCAAGCCGGACAAATGTTAGAAGGGACACCACCCACTGCAAGCAACGCCTTCTTTGGTAGGTCCTGTTGGTTCTGGCCTAATTAGGGCAGGTTCTGATTGCTTCTGGGATAGTTTCCCTTCGCTGATGGGTCCCAAGGAAAAGGGTTTAGAAATGCATTGTAAGCTGTGTTACCTTTCAAAAGAGAGAATGCAGAATTTTGCCAACAACCAACTGGTTCAAATATGTCACCCCATTACCCACATTTCCTTCAACTGTCTTGCAGGCTGCTGCCACAATCCTGCCTGGCTCAAACCACCATCAGCCACTAATGTCCACCGGTATCACTCACTCAAACCACTGTCCTCCCACATGGTCTTCTACCCTGCCCTGGAAACCTAGTGTCTCATGACTGCCAGCCATTTTTCTCTCATATATCCTCAAAGTATTTTGAGAACTTAAATGTAAGGCCTCAAACTACAAAACTACTGGAAGGAAACGGACACTTCATGAACAGCCCGGACCAGGTAAGGCTGTGTTGAGTAAGACCTTAGAAGTAAAAGCAGACAGAGGCTGAGTCAGCACTGGGTCACAAAGACGGAGTCTCTGTGAGTTCAAGGCCAGCCTGGCCTACATAGTGAGTTCCAGGGAAGTAAGGAGTAAACAGAGAGACTCCAGAAACTCCCAAAGCAAGCAAGCAAGCAAGCAAGCAAGCAAGACAGACAGACAGACAGACAGACAGACAGACAGAAAAACCTGCAAAGGAAACACTGAACAAAGTAAAGCCACCTGCAGGATGGGAGAGAATTCGCAATAACATAAGACTGATAAAATTGTTATCTAGAGAATCAAAGGAACTAAAACAACCCACAAGCAAGGAAACAATGCAATCTAAAATGTGTGCAAAAAAGATCTGAATAGGCAACCTTCAAAAGAAGACAGGCAAACAGTCACCAGGGAAGCAAAACTCAAACCACAGCACGACAGATAGAACGGCTGTTCTCCACGGGCATTCAGGTGGCTATGTCTTCCCGTTGGAACACTCAAGGCCAGTGTACGTGGCATGTACGCTGTTGGGTGTGAAACACGTGAGGCATCCTCCCAGCAACTGCTCATATTGAGTGTGCTTGGTTATACCATACAGTGAGGCTCACACAGCCACCAACCCACAGGCATGGGCATAGAGACAGGCACACGTGAGCATGCAGAGCCGGAAGTTCAAACCCAAGCCTCCGTCTGAGTAGAGAAGCCATAAGGACAGGAGCTTACTCTGTCTATATATGCCCCTACAGTGTCTTCAGCTACTAATTACAGAAAAACTTTGGGGGGGGGTGTCAAGAAGTTGAACAAACACCCTTTTCTGGACTAAGGCCAACTCCAAAGTTCTTGGCTTATGGAAGGAACCAGCTCTCCCTGTCTGTGTGCCCTTCCCATCCCAAAGCCAGTGTCAGGAGCAGCTTTGGAAGCCCACCATAGCCCACCTTGGCTTCTTTAGCTGTCTGGGTTCCTATCTTCATCCCTAAGCTCAGAAAAGCCAAGGCGTTCTCAGGTGACTGTCCACTTGTCTCTGAGAGATGGGGCAGAGCACAGTTCAGCTGGTGTCTCAGTTAGGGTTTTATTGCTGTGAACAGTCACCATGACCAAGGCAACTCTCAGAAGGACAACATTTAATTGGGGCCGGCTTACAGGTTCAGAGGTTCAGTCCATTATCATCAAGGCAGGAACATGGCAGCATCCAGGCAGGCATGGTGCTGGAGGAGCTGAGAGTTCTACATCTTCCTCTGAAGGCTGCTAGCAGAATACTGGCTTCCAGGCAGCTAGGATGAGGGTCTTAAAGCCCACACCCACAGTGACACACCTACTCCAACAAGGCCACACCCACTCCAACAAGGCCACACCCACTCCAACAAGGCTACACCCACTCCAACAAGGCTACACCCACTCCAACAAGGCCACACCCACTCCAACAGGGCCACACCTACTCCAACAGGGCCACACCCACTCCAACAAGGCCACACCCACTCCAACAAGGCCACACCCACTCCAACAGGGCCACACCTACTCCAACAGGGCCACACCCACTCCAACAGGGCCACACCTACTCCAACAGGGCCACACCTTCTAATAGTGCCACCCCCTGGGCTGAGCACATACAAACCATCACAGTTGGTGAGAAATGCAGTCTCAGGTGTGTAGAGCGGTCGACTCAGAAACTGTGTTCAGGTGGCATCCTCAGGGCCACTTTCTACACATCGGCCTCAGGATCTTCCGCACAGTCCCCACCAGCGGCCTGGCAGAATGTCTGAGCCTTGGGCCATCCCCTCAGAGCAGAAATCGCTCACCAGAAGTTATGCTAGCAGATCCAGGAAAGGGAACTAAACTCTAGGACTGTATCTGCCGCTAACTCAGTACACATCTATTGACCCCTCACCACACGCGAGAGACCATGTGCGACGTGACATGTTTTCCTCTCTTCTCCAAGGTAAACCGATGCTAATCTGTGGTAACTAGGGCCTGGAAGTGACTGCCCCTCTGAAGGGGGTGCAGAACAGATGAAAGGTGAGGATGGTAAGCGGATTCCCATGGTTTGAATGTCTTCTCCAAAACCTTGGCTTAATTTGTCATTGAAACATTGATGTTAAGAGGTGAGATGTGGCCAGGCAAGATGGCTCATCAGGTAAAGGCGTTGACTTGAGTTTGCTCCCTGGAACCCACATAAAGGTGACAGGAGAGAAGTGACTCAACTCCCTGACCTACAGTGTTCCCTACCCCAGCCTCTATATAAAGTGTTAGCTTGTTTTAGGTCACCTTGACACAAGCTAGTCATTTTAGAAGGGGGGGGAGGCAGAGCTTCAATTGAGAAAATATCCCCACCAGAATGGCCTATGGGCAGGCCTGTGGTGCATTTTCTTGATTGATCATTGCTGTGGGAGAGGCTGCCCCTGGGCTAGTGGTCCTGAGTTCTGTAAGGAAGCAGGCTGAGCAAATCATGAGGAGAAAACCAGTGAGCAGCGTCCCTCCATGGCTTCTGTATTGGTTCCTACCTCCAGGTTTGGGCAATGATTCCTGCCCTGACTGCCCTGGGTGACTGCCTACCTATTGCAGGATAAAATATACCTTTTCCTCCCCAAGTCACTGTGGTCATGGTATTTAACCAGACCATGGTATTTCGTGCTATGGAAACAGAGTATTCTTGTCTTCTCACCATGGAACGATACAGTACTCAGGTCCTTGACAGATTTATCAAATGTAGACAACGTGTTCTTAGAATTCCAGACAGCAAGCCAAATAAAATTGTTGTTTATAGTTTATTTAGTCTGTGGTATTTTGTGGTAGCAGCAGAACGTGGACTTAGGGGTGGTGCAGGGATGAGCGGACGTCTCAGCTAAGCGGAAGGATATAGAGTCAGCTTTGTGTGGAGTTGAAGTCAGGAGTGGGTAAGATGGAGCTGGTCCAGGGAAAGACCCTGTACTACCGTGTGGATCTTGCCCTAGAGGAATGGAGAGGTCTACGGAGAGAGGACCACGGAGAGAGGCCCATGGAGAGAGGTACACAAGAAAGAGGCCCATGGAGAGAGCCCTATGCACAGAGGCCCACGCAAAGTAGCTGGAGCTGTGATCTAGAAGAAATAAGGGAGTTTACGGTGGAGGTCAGGGCCTTGAGAGGCAGGAAGGGCGAGGACGATTATCTCTTAGGGCAGCGGACAGCTCCCCCTACTGGGCAAAGGCAAAGCAGAGCTGTGGTCCACTCTAGTTGCAGGAAGCTGGTGGCACAGGCTGTGACCTCAGAGATGGGGAGGGACTCCTTTCCAGGCACCTGCTGTTAATAAATGCTAGTGAAAGTGGGGGCCGCCAAGCTCCTGGCTCAGGTGCTTTTGTGAACACTTCAGTTCGTCATCACCTCAACCCAGCGATGCCAAAGCTGGTTATCAGGAGCCTACTAATATGGTCATGTTGCTGGGTCATTCACAGGCAGGCAGCTCAGGGACAGAAACCCAGGCTCACCTAGAGCCACGGCCACGGTGATGTGAGGCTTTGGGGGTTTGCCCAAGTTTGTCTAACCCCCAAAGCCAACTGGATACTTCCGTCCTGCTGTGCCTTGGACTACCTTCAGCTAACTCTTGTACTCACAGGGCAAGGAAGGAAGAACAAGAATTGTTACTTCTTTAAAGGCAGTGTCATCGATAGGTCACCCAAGGGGTACAAGCCTACATCCTGGGAGCTCCTACTTCTTCCCTGCAGTTTTCTCCAAACAGACTTTGGGCTCATCCAAAAACGTTCAGAACACTAAAGCCTCAGAACAGCCCTTCTGGGGTTTGTGTCCAGTTTGCCAACAGAGGATCATACCCTGTGCTGCCCTGGATAGCCCCCATGCAGCGGAAGAAATACTCCTGATCCTGGAAACGGGTGTATGTGTGGAGAGACGGGAGGAGAGACAAGAGACAAGAGAAGGGAAAGGATTGGGGGTGGGGGGACAGAGAGACAGAGAGACAGAGAGACAGAGACAGACAGAGACTGACTAGCCCTGCATAGCAAAACTTGGCAGCCTGGTGTCTCACTGCTCTGTTACCATGGCAACTGCGTGGGCTGCCAGGGATGGGGACCAGAGGACACACAGGAGAAAGCCAACCGGGCATTGGCGTGTGAGCGTTCCCACCTGCAGCAGTAGCTCGGCCACTGCTCCCAGGGCCTCATCCAGCACGGGGGCAGGGACTGTATGGAGGAGGGACAATCACAGGAGCAATGGCAATGCTACTGACATAACGAAGGTTGACAGGCCGGACGGGAGGCCTGTAGCAAGGTGTGGCTGTCGGTGCTGCTTCAAGCACAGATGACAGACTCAAAGATTCTCCGATCAGGAAACTTCGTTCTCTATTTGGAGCTCAGAGAAAAGGAGATTGAAGTGCAGTGTGAGGATGAGGAAAGCCGAGGAGGATTCCACTTGCCTTTTTTGCAGACTGCATCACTGTGGAATCGCACTACCCTGGGCAAGTCGAGAGTGTGATGGAGGGTGGAGGTGGTCTAGCCCGTATTCGCGGCACGCGCATGCGTGTTCCACTTTCCTCCTCTTCCCACCCTCCTCATTCTTTCTGCTCTCCACCCCAGCCAGGGTCCCTTCCCTCACATCCCTTATGATCCTTAGGGAGTGTACTGATTCTGACTTACTAAGGTCCCTTATGGGACTAAGTCAAATCCTGGGGGTGTCCTTTGCACTTCTCGAGTTTAATGTTTTATCTTAGATTGGGACCTTGCGGGACTTGCTCGAGGGGCGCAGGGCGTGAGCCGCTGCCTCTGAAGGTGTCTTGCTGTAATGCAGAGTCAAATGCTCCAACCGTTTCCTTCAGGCTCCACCGCGGCACATCTGTTCAACAGCAGCTGTCCAGACTGTGGCACAAATCAAAAGCCTGTGCCTGCTCCAAAGCCCCCTTTGCTCCAAAAATGGCAAATACTTTCTCTGTGTCACGAACACGTACAAAGTCAAGATCAGACGTCTCCAAAAGGAATCTATTTTGACCCTGCTGGCATTCCAGTGCAGAAGCAAAACTTGACTTGAAAAATCCACAAGGACAGAGTGCAGAAGTGTGGCTACCCCGCGGGATTCACAGTTGGTTTTGTGCTGTCGCGGAGGCTATCCGGAGACTCAGAATATAACATGTGCAAGATGCTTAGTTATGAAGCTTTATAGAAAAAGTCCAAGCCTTTCTCCTCGGTGGGATTTTGTTTAAACTAAAAAATGCCCATGCCTATTCTCCCTCGTCTCTCTACTTTCTTCTGTCACCTAAGCACCCACATCCAGAAATGCACTTAACCAGGGGCTGTCCTTTCTTGGCACCTATGTGATGCAGTTAAGCTGAAACATGTGTGAACAATCTAGGGGGGCCTGACTCCCTCGGAGTCACTACCCTGTTACTGTTAAAGGTACTCTCGTCAAACCAAAGTTTCAGGAGGTGATGTGCATCGTGTCGGCCTAACTTTTTGGCGACTTCTTCTTCATAGGTTAGACATTTACAGAAAGGTGAGAATGGACCTGCCATCTGTGTACCTGGTTGAACGACTGCCTGCTTTACAGATTGGCTAACCAATCTGGACTTTGCTCACCTTAAGCTGAGCGTAATTCTAGAACATAGCATCTTAGATGGTAGGGTTGAGAGGAATGATCTCCAGCACAGGGCTTGGTGCTTGGGAAGCCCTGTCTCAACACCAGCAGGTGTTATTTTCTCTCTCACAGGTTCATACTGAGGCAGGCAAACCTAGGGAATAGTTTAGCAACAAGGGACTCTGCTGTGCATACACCCCTCTTTGAATAATGCAGTTGGCATCCTGGGAGCCTCACCTGCATAGACTATGTACACACACGCCCCTCCCCAAACAATATACCTAGCAACCTGTTCAGAAACCAGGACCTGGACTGAGCTCTATTCCTCCCCACCTTGAACAGGGGACTCTCCCTCCTCTCCCAACAACCCTGTTTCTACTCGATTGTACTCCAGTTATAGCCAGGTAGGCTATAACTGGCATAAACTAGTCTCCAGTGCACATGCATTTAAGACAAATCGCATTCTCTGTGTAAATTTTTAGGGGGAAATTCCATTGATCATCATGTGATTAACGAATAATTGAATATGTGTATGATTAAAAGCAGATGCATCGGAGACCCACAGCCAAACACAGATGGTAGAGGGCCAGAAAAGAATCGGAGGGGCCACAGGGGTTAAAACCACAAAACACAGCCCACAGAATCAACCAACTAGGGCTCACAGGGACTCAGAGAACCTGTATAGGTCTGACCTAGGTCATCTGGACATACGGATGGTCGTGTAGCCTGGTCTTCCTGCGGGACTCCCATCCGTGAAAGCAGGGGCTGACTCTGGCTCTTTTGCCTGCTGTAGGACCCTTTCCTCCTGCTGGACTGTGCCATCCAGCCTTGATGTGAGGGAGTGTGCCCAGCCTTTCTATAGCTTGCTATACCATGCTTGGCTAATGTCCCCGGGAGGCCTTCCCTTTTCAGAAGGGACTTGGGAGGAGGAGGGGATCTGGGGGACGGGGGGGAGGAGGCACTGGGAAAAAATGAGGGGAAATGGCTGTCAGGATGTAATATATAAATAAACAAACATGCATTGTGGGAAGGTACAAGCAAAAAATAGAAAAATGCTTATGCCAGAATGCAGTAATCAACACAGAAAATCCCCCTCAAATACCCTTAGTAACCAAACCCCATAAATGAATCCCCCCCCCCAATAACTTACGCTTTTGAGTACTCTCACTTACATGGCCTGTTGTTTCTTTTTTTTTTATTAATAAAAATATTTTACTGAATTTGAGGAACTTGGCACTTTTTAAAAATTCCAAATCTTGGGGGTTGGGGATTTAGCTCAGTGGTAGAGTGCTTGCCTAGTAAGCGCAAGGCCCTGGGTTTGGTTCTCAGCTCCAGAAAAAAAAAAAAAATTCCAAATCTTTCATGCAGAACAAAACAAAATCCTATTTATTTATTTATTTATTTATTTATTTATTTATTTATTTATTTATTTATTTGAGACAGGTTTTCTTCGTGTAGTCCTGCCTGTCCTGGAACTCTCTCTGTAGACCAGGCTGGCCTCAAACTCGAGGTTGACCTGCTTCCACCTCCTGGATGCTGGGATTAGAGACATGCGCGGTCCTTTGCCCAGCCCAATTTTATTAGCCTTGCTTCAGTGGCAGCGAGGGTTCTGAGGACTACAGGGGAAGCAAGGGGGGCCTGACAGACGGGAATGGAAACCTGGGCTTTACTGTGTTGTAGCTGTGATGTAGGATTGCCTAGACTCTGCCTTCCCACAAGACACTCAAACATCCTGTCCAGTGCCTTCTGAGGGCAGAGTCTCACTGAGGGGCACAGGTGCTTGGCCATGCCTGATTTCTTTCCCAGAACCAAATCTTCTGGTCACTGTGGAGTCAGGACTGCTGAGAGACAAACGGTAATTAAGGCTGCTCCACTTTCCCCATCCTGCCCGATGTCACCGTCATTGCATCTTTCAACAGCTGATGACGTGAGACATAGCTTCAGGTGACCCCTTCGTATCAGGTCTTTGCTGGGTGCTACCTAAGTCACATATGCCACACCTCACACACTTAAATGACTGATCCCTCCCTGCCCCCTTCTTAGCCTCCTTTACGGGCAACTTATTTCAGAACACGCTCGGATGCCTTGTTGCCTTTGGAGGATTCTAGGGAATCATTTCTAGGGCTGCCTGGTTCTTTTCTCCTCTCTCTTTGATGTCACAGAGGTGTGGGAGAAGAGCTGAAAATAATCTCTTTAAAATGGTGACATTTGCTTGATCGCACAGACATGTGTATGGCACCAAGGCTCTGGTTCCTGAAATAGAAGGCAGAGGATAAAGCAGGCTCGAGCTGAGATCCCAGCATCTGTGTCCCCAGTTCCCTGCCCCCACGCTCCATCTGCCCACATCATCTCTCCCGGACGCCCAATCAGAGACTGCAGCACAGCACATGGTGCCTGGCTTGGGCTGCATCATTGATGCTGATGTTCATTTCCAACTTCCGTGAGACAAGTTGTCCTTTTGTAATTCTGTCACCTTAGGCGACTACAGTAGGACACATTCCCCGACGGCCAGTGGTAATGCCCAATTGGACTAGAGTAAAGTCTGGACTTAAATATCTAGAGAAGATCCGAGGCTTGTCAAAACAGAATGTTCTCTAATAAGAGACCTGGGATGGCTGGATAAATTTCAAATTCTTGGGTTTTCCAAATTCAGGGGCTCCCATCCTTGGGATTATGAGCGGGGGGAGGGGGGATACTGAGGGAATTCTCCGAGGGTAACTTTTAAGGAGGTAATATGATCAGAAAGGCGGGCAGCATACCCAGGATGGCAGATTCAAAGCCAGTGGCTTACGCGGAGGGATGTTTGTGTCTGTGGCAGTTGTACGTGCTGCTCCCAGTCAGTAGAAGCGAATTCAAACAGCTACAAAGCAGCTTCTCATTTCTAGTCCTCTAAGTGGGGACTGAGGATGGGACTAAGGAGACAGACTGTCGTGACAGGGTTTAGATGCAAACCTGGAACCTGGCACATATGGATGGACAACGGAGACAGCTCTGACAGTGACTGATGGGAGCCTGAGCTTCCCAGGGCGGTTTCAGTAAACTGTGAAGGCAAGTCTTAGAAACTGCCAGCTAAGAGAAGCTGAAGCTCCTGCAACCTAGAATTCCTGGGGCAAAAATACGCTGTCTCGCCCACTCCCCACCACTTCCAGAGGCTGGCTTCCATGCTGGGGAAAAAAACTGAGGAGGAAAACATCTTGCAGTCCATTTGTCTCCTGCCTTCCTGCTCTTGAGGACAGTGCATCATGGGAAGAAAGTACAGATACCTTACTTCCTAAACAGGGCGTCCTCGGGGTATGCTTTGCTGTAATTTATCATTGAAAACTTAAATGTACCTTAAAATATAAATATTAATGCATTACAACACTCGGTAGTCTACATGAGCCATGGACCAGATAAAAGCCAGCACGTGCAGCTCCTGAGCTGTGGGATTATAACCCAGAGACCATCAGTCTCTCAAAGAACTCAGAGTTCAAAGACAAAGGAGACTTGTTTTGACACCAGGGATGAGGGTCAGTGGCAGCGCATGTGCGTATTGTGTGGGAGGTGCTGGGCTTAATCTCCAGGAGGGAGAAGAGGGAGAAAGAACACTTAGATTGCAGGCTGACACAGCCCACCCCCAGACACCACACACCATACAACAGCACAAGAAGAGACAGCAAGGCCAAAGACACTCTTACAACCGACAGCTCTTACAACTTCAACTTCCGGAAGCCAGGGATGCCTGCCACGAGCATCACATGACTAAATTCTTTTTCACACTGGTTTGTTTGGCAGGGCCCAACAGGACATTCCTAGTGTTTTAAAAATGTTATAATCCCAACGAGGGAGTCTACTTATGCTAAGAAGAAATAAGTATAGTGAAAGAAATCTGAGTTAAAAGTTTTATTCATTCAACATCTCACATTACAAATATTTAAAAATTATATGCATACTGGTATAAATAGTCATTTGCAAACTATTTAATAACATTAATTTTCCACTAGCACTTCAACAAATGAACTCTTTTAAAAAAGGAACTGTGTTATATAACTTAAGAGTAGAACATACAAAAATAGGAACTTAAGGTGAAAATGACTTTAATAAAAAAATGAATTACCCTTATTTAAAATGCTAGAATAAATACTACAACCTCCCCATACACAGTAAAAACTATATGGAAATTCAGCCAAGTAGTACAATTAACTGACACACTTAAATAACGCTGCCTTCTGATAGTGTGAGCAATACACTGGGAAATTAGGGAGCAGTAAAAACCAGACACCCACTTGCTAAAAGTTTCACTTCCAAAAAATATAACAAAAATCTGATGAAATTATAAAAACTAATTATACTTTAAATTTTAAAAATATAAAAAATAAAACAGTTGAATACAATATTGTCCCAATTCTTACAATGCTATCAATCACAGTAGCTTTAAAATAAGATAATAAAATAAAGCAAATGACCAAAACCTCTTTTATTCCATTTTTAAAAATAATCTCAAATTTACATTAGTAGAAAGATTGATTTCTGATTCTTTTCTTTAGAAACACCAGCAAGAAAGAGGATTACTCTTAACAGTAGAAAATGACATTTTTTAATGTCTGCAATTAAAAACAAAGAATTACACTGCAAAGATCTTCCAAAGTGTGAGATAAGTATTGCACATAACTGGAGTGAGCTCGCCACAATTCATCACATTCAAGTTTTAAATCACCTTTTAACAGAAGATTCGACTCTTCAAAACAAAAGGGGTGAATTATCAAGTCTTTCCAACAGCACTCTCATAAAATGCTAAGTTCATTCACTGCAAGTTTTATTTTGCATTCTGCAGAGGTCTGTGTATGGAGAAGTAAATATATTATACCAAAGCCAGGGGATGGGGATGGGGTGGGGGGTCCTTTACATAGAAAATAATCAGAAACACTTTATTTTACATTGCAAAAATAACCATGTAATTACTCTGTAACTACATTGTAAATACATGGCTGGTGCCATGCTAGTGCGCTAGAACTACATGCTTGGTAAATTGAAGTGATACCCTAAAACCTGTAAACTAATTACATGTTAATAATGTTTGAGTTACATGGTAACTCCCAACTACAATCCCATGTAATCTGAAGGACATGTAATCATAAAGTTCAGAGTAATAGATAATCATTGTTTATGCCCTGTAAAGAAGTGAACCAATCATCTGTAAACACGCTTGTCACACAATCACAAGGAAATATTAGCAGAATAACAATTTCTTACATTAGTCATGCATACTAACATTACACACCTGTCCTGTGCCAGGCGATCTCGTTTTATTATATAGAATTTAAAAGAGCAGACATCTCTGAATCAAACAGGTAACATCAATTAATTAAGATTAAAAATGATTAAACATTCACCCAAAATGTCTGCATTTTATGAATAATTTAAAAAACTTAGTAAGAAGCTGTAGACAATTTTGTGGTTTTAAATTTCTATCCTATGGTTATGCAGTTAATCTCTTTTTGAGGAACTACAGTGTTATCTTGTCATTTTCATGCGAATTTTTTCCATTAATTTGTGACTTTACATAGACTATTTCTTAAATTATAGGTACACCAGTAGCTGGTGCTGGGGAAGGATGTTTAAGCAACATGCTTTCTCTTCTCTGCAGACTCTAAAATAGCATTGCCAGTGCACAACATTCATAATTTAAAATGTATGCAGAGCACTGAAATGTATAAAAAGCAGAATATAAGAAAATAAAATTTATTAAAATTATTTATATTAAAAAATGAAGTATATGAAGATCTCTCAGTAATAAAAGTACAAAAAGCTACTCTTTGCAATATGAAAAATTGAGGTATTGCATAAAGAGATATCCCGTCAGTGAAAAGTGTGCCTAAAAATGTTCACTGTTGGAAAAACAAGATATACAAAGGTAGTGCATAACAAATATACATCATGTGCATGACAAAATAAGTCAGCTACAAAACACTGTACCGAAATTCAGCAGGTCATGTACAAAGGGAAAAGTATTATTCAAAGCTAGTCCTCAAGCAGTGATATTTCTTGTTAACTCATCACACCTGTTTACTGAGTAGGAACAGCACGATAGCACACCCCAAGCCACCTACAAGCATTAAAGGAAGAAAGAGGCAAATGAACATTCCAATTAGAATCGCGTAGTTCAGGAGAAAGGAAGAAACGTCCCTGACCAGCTACGAGAGAGACAGCGCCTCCACCCCAGCTGCTTCGCTGTTCTGTTAGCAGGGTGCTCCTGCGAACAGTGCTCCCTCTTTCTTTGTTGGACTCTTAGACAGCAAGTGCCTCCCCCATTTTGACCTTTGGAACGTAACGGGTGTAGCTCATTCAAGCCTGTGTTAAGAATCAAGGGCTGCTTTTCCTGCAGACAGCACTGCGGGCAAGTCTTTGGTTCTGAAGGATCCAGGATGGTACTGTTAGGCAGCACAGCTAGCAAGACTGCACTTAGACTGTTGCTCACTGTGAATGCTTTGCACACTGATGTAATCCTTTGAACTACGGTAGGGCATTACGAAGAGAATGTCAATTAAACCAAAAGTCACTTCCATGACCAGGGCTTCAAGAGACGGCTTTACATTAGCCCCCGAAGCAGACTGTTCAGACATAAGAACATCTTTCAAAGCTAGGGTTGTCTTTATAATAAGCATGCATTACTTGATGAAGTTGGCACTTCAAACACTATGTCCCATGCTAAGTTCGGAAAGTGTATGTTATTGTACCTTATAGGAAGAGCAAGATAAACATACGGACTTTTGCACAGATTTACACAATTACTTAGTTCAACAGTGCAAAACACTTTGCAACTACTTGACTTTTTTTTTTAACCTTTCCCCCCCACATTTTCTATGTTACAACTAAATTACAGGATTCCAAAGTAACTTCAAATGGAAAACGAGGCCAATGGGCAGCTGGTCTGTATGTTGTTTTGAATCTTCCAGTTTTGGCTACAAGTGTAGTGTAACACGAAGTCAAAAACGATATCCTTGAGGTATGTCTACATGTGTTGTTTTTAATGTCAAAATGGAGAGCAAAGGCTGACACCTGATGACTGTTAGTAAATTAGGATATAGAGTTTATATATAACAACAAAAATAAAATTTATGTATTTGTTCTTCTGTTTTCCCACCAGACATCATTAATTCTAGCTTTGGTAGGTTTCCTGGGGCTGTGATTAGGAAGTCAGTTAAATAAATAAGCACACTCCCCTCAGTAGTAAAGTCACCCAATTCTTACATTCGGAATTTTAACAATTATGTCAAAGAAAATAAACTCAGCTGGCCTACTTTATTTTTTCTGATGTATGAAGGCATTTGAGGCATGGTCAAGCTATACTCGGCCTCAAAGCTCTGACGGTTACGCTGCTCAGTCTTACTCATGCATTCGCTCGCTCTGACATACTCTTTCCTGTTAATAACTGCTAACTTCCTCCACTGCTGTTACAGAATAGAAAGGGACAGAAGAGAGAGAAAGAGAGAAGGAATGAAAGAAAAGAAACAAGAGCCCTTCCCTGGGGAGACTGTGTCAGAACAGACAATAGTGTTACTGTTGGTGGTTATCGCAGTAAAGTTTTCTTATATCATTACCAGCAATTAAAACCCCAAAAATATTGTCTCATTTCTCTGTTAATATTTCTCTCCTCTAAGAAAATGCTACAGCAAGTTTGGATCCTCTTGGCCTCCAGCAAAACAAGAGAATTCAAACTTGCATGCAACATAATGGCAATGTGAAAATGGAGTTGGAACATACTGTTTGCAGTGACACGAGAGTCTACAAAAGACCTATGTTGTAGGTTGTTCTTTTCATTCTACGGCTGTTAGTTACACACTGCTGCACAGGCCATGCCAGCGTGAAGAGGCTGAGGAAGAGTCGGAATTAACAGAAGAGGGCACGCACTTCTTCTGAGGCCTGCAAAGGAGCCCTGGAGTCGTTCGCTCTTCAGTTCCAGCGGAATGAGATATGCCGAGGGCGGTCGCCACCTTCCTTCACCAGGGGCTTGTGGAATTCTCTGCCAGCACGAGAGTGAATAGCAGCCCAGCAATATTCACAGTAATACTGCAGACAGGTAACATTAGCACAGAAAAATGGAGCAAATTTCCCCCCGCAACGGGCCCCCTGACATTCATCACACAGCTGGTCGTCCAAGACATATGGCTTAACCTCCACCTGCATTGGAGAGAGAAAGGGGAGTTGGCACTTCAGAACCACGTGCGTGCACACTCTCATGCTGTGCTCGACCTTCCTGTGCCAAGGCGCCACGGGAAGGAGCAGTGATGCACCTCACTCACAGCAACGAAGATCCGCCATTTCAAATAGCTTTTCCTAAGATAGTTACACCTACCATTTAACATGCTTATCATGTTAAAATAAAGTCTCAAACAAAAAAAGGCAAAAGAATTTTATCAGAAACTATCATTACTGAAATTATAATTTAAGCAAAACCATCTATGCACTTCCTTCTTTCACAAAATGTGTACTGCGAGGTTCAATGGCAAGGAGATGCCTGATGTCTGCCTCGGAAACGTCTGAGTGGTTGCTGGGCCTGGCTGGTGGTTTAAGTGTGTACATCTTAGGTTGCAAACACAGGGCTGGAGTCTGGTACAACATGATGGGGCTCCCTTTTCCCTTTTAATGAGTAGGCTACTTGAATCTAAAAGTGAGGGGTGACTTTCCGGCACTGGGCCTGAACCAGTGTTCAATAGGCCAGCTGTTATCTGAGTCTTTTGGGCATTAGAGTGACCTGGTCATTACCTCACCAGCTACAAAAGATTGGCAACGCTTGGTCTTGGGAGACTCCTGGATGAAACCTCCTAGGACTTGTTTAGATGAGGAAGGGTAGCTAGGCTTTAAGTCTCACATTGCAGAGGATCTGGAGAGGGGCTAAACATTGACCCAGGGATTTCACTGTAGAAAACCAAAAGTAAGCATTTCTAATGATGCCCTCCCAGCTCTGAAGCACACACTGACAGGGAGTGTGACTGGAAAGCAGGAGGCATGTGACTATGCTACAACGAATCCCACACCAGTCACTTGTAGCTATAGCACAAGCTTCCTCTGTATCCATATCAGGGAACGACCACAGACATTGAGCACACATGACCTGAAACAAGGAGTATAAAACACCACTGGCTCATGCTAACAGCTCAGACTGAAAACAGCACAGTAAAAACCAACCAACAAAGACTGCAGAGTACAGTGCACCATGTTGGCTGCCAGTATCAGTCCCAAGGGGAGTGCCAGTGTACATTAAACACAGGTCTTACATTAGATGGTGTACCATTTCTAGAACTTTCCAGACACATCCAGAACTTACCCGTTTATCTATCTCTCCATGCTGCAGCTGAACAAAGCGAGCACTGATAGCAGCTATGTAACTCTGTTGATTAGAAAACGCTACTCGTCCAGCTCCTTTTGGGTATTTGAGCTCTGGGTCAGTATCGATTCCAGCATAGCAGACGCCTCCATACAGCCGGTCCATTATCATTGCAAGCTCCACTAGAAAGAAAGGGGCAGAGACACTTACAATCAGGCTCATCTGGCTTACCTAACGCTTCACCAAAAACATTATGTGAGCTCTGAGTGTGTATCATTAGTCATTAAATCCAAATCATTATTATAGTAATTTTCTGCTGGGTGACTGTTTGAACTGCAAGCTGGCTGGTTTACAATGTGCTTTCTTAATTTTCACAACCCATGAAATAGCTAGTAATTTTCTGAGAAAACTGAGGCTCCAAGATGAAGGGTCTGTCCAGGTGACAGGCCTAGGTCTGGCACCTAGGTTTGTCTGCTTTGGCCTGCTGTCATATCTGTACTGGTTTGCAAGGAATTGATTCCTATAAATTGAACATGAGAAGGCTAACTGGGAGGTTCTATGGAGGCCCTCTGCCCTCCTCACCATCGGAGCTGTGCCTTTGTTTACACATAGCTGTTCACTAGCACAGCTTGCACTGGCTGCTCTTTCGGAGAACCTACGTTTTATTCCCAACACCCACGTGGCAGCTCACAACTGTGCAGTCCAGGAGCATCCAAAGCCCTCTTCTGGTCTCTAGGGTCACTGTACACACACCGTACACACATGGTGCACAGACATACAAGCAAGCAAAACACTCATATGCATAAGATAGAAATAAACAAAATCTTTAAAGAAAAGGTACCTGGCATGGGTGGACAGCACTTCTGCCAGAAGATAATTTCTAATAAATGAAAATTCAGTGCCAGGTGTGGAAAAGCTCCCTATGAGTTACTGATGATAAGAGGTCCAATAAACAATAGACAATAGCCACTGTTCCTGAGCTGTCCACATAAATAGACAGTAACCTTTATTGCTGAAGTGACAACACACTGGCTAGTTTTCATAGTACTAGAGAGTGCTGAGGGCTGATGGGAGAAACAGCCATCAATGGTATCACACAGCAGTGAACCCTGGACACTACAGCACCAATCTGTCAGACAGCACGTGCTCACTGGTGCCCAGTTGTAGTACGAGGGTAAGGGGATAACCAACTGCTTTGGGATTGGATTTGATTCCGTTTGCACAGGAGGGAATTCATGCCTGGTACTGTGAACCTGGGCAAAGCCTACGGCTTAGAAGGTCATAGGCCCAAGGGGAACCTACCACTGTTGTCTTCCTAAGTGTTGTTAAACTGCCTCTCAAAAGTTTGTTTCTTTACATGAATTAGTGTTGCCCTCCACCTAGCCAGAGACGCTTGGCTCTGCAGTGGGCAGTGCAGAGACTCATAACTGGCCACAGAAGGAGAATTAGTGACTATTGAGTGCTTAGTTCTGAATGGGACATCTGACCATCTGTCCCCACAAGTCTCAGGGAACACCCCGGAGGAGGGCACAGAGAGAATGTAAGAGCATATGGGGAAGTACATGGAAAACGCTGTCTCTTGGGCATGACCTGGGCATTGTACTCAGGAACTCACTATAGCTGTGGTCACCTGCATATGCTAAGCCAACAAGACCAGACAGCAGTTCCAGCACAGAGCATCAAGTGGACTCTGTGGATGACAGAAAATGAAAAAAGAAAGAAAAAGAAAAGGAAAGGCCATAAGAGGAGGAGGACTTGGTAGAGGTGCTTGGGGGAAGCCGGGTGGATATGATCACAATATGTTGTTTACATTTGTGAGATTGTAGAAAATAAATAAGACACTGTTTTAAAAACTTGAAATAGTGAATGTATCTTCTCCATGAAATGTTAAAAACATAACACTTTATTTTAATCTCACTATACTCTTAAACCTCAAGTTATTTAAGTCAATTAGAGATGTAATTCCTTTGTAGTTATTATTCTAAAAACACGTGGGGCTGCAGCTATATTAAGAGTTCAGTAAACAGTGGCTGAGAAATTGGGGACATGGGAAAGAAACCCTACACATCTCAGCAGAGGGCTTTGGATTTCCTATAAAGGACAGTGGCACGAATGGCATCATGGTACTGCACTTGGGCACTCTGCATCAGTCATTTCATTTCAATCCTCAACTCTATCAAGTCATGCACTGTTGATTCCATTTAATACGTGAGAAAATTGAGAATTAGGAAAGTTATATAATGTCTAAGTTTACTCAGTTATGAGTCAAAAATAGAGCACATTAATTCTAACCCAAACACTTAGACACTAGAACTTCTCTCTTTCACATTAACAGCAAGCTCATCGGGTATTTCAGCTGAAGATCTTATAGTTCCTGCTAACGACACAGGGACTGTGTCTGTTTAACTGTACCAGCTCGTAATGGTCGAGGAACACCACCAACAAATATCGTTTTCCGTGGGTCAAGTGGCTGTGAGCCATCCATCACAAAGTCACTGTCACTGAGATTCCAGGGCCGGATCTGCACCTACAGAGTGTGTAAACCAAATTGGTCAATCCAAAAGAGTTCAAAATTATTGCAGAGTATTTTACAATATCCCTATCTTATCACAAATCAATACAGCTGTAAGACCAAAGTCTTAAAAGCAGCTTCCCTGCCTCTCCTTGCAGAGTAAGAATATCGTGGAGTGTTTACTTACTGAGAACCAAGCCCCTCAGCACATCACACATCTCAACTGCCTACGGTTAGTCATCTGCTTGTCAGGTTCCCCAGCCTTACAGGACCCACATAATTTAAATGGAATAGGACTCAGCATATTTCCAGGAAGTGCAGATTTACTGTTGATACTCATGAATCTATTACACCGCTTCAAAACTATTTCAAAGTAAAAATATTGCTAATATTTGCAAATTTTTAAAAGATTTATTTATTTTTATTTACTTGGGTGCTAGAAACTGAAGCCAGGTCCTCTGCAAGGTTAGCGAGTGCTCTTAACCAGCGAGCAGTGTTATGTTCATAAGCACGTTAGCGTCCATAGGCTCCATCAGAATAGTAAACATCCTACATACCAGGCTGACTTCTCTAGGTACTGTGAGTGTGTGACTGTCTTTAGAAAGAAGGTCTTACCATCAAGTTTTTAGTGGGTAGCCAAGAACAATGACAATAGCCTGTATTAGTTTTGGGGTCTCTGAGACCCCAACTAATAACTCATATGGGGGGTAGTGGTTTATCCCTCACCTGGCATTGAGCTTTTGTCAGATAACCTATGGTTCCAGGCAGGAGCACTGTCCCTCTGTGTAATATAACTCTAATTCCCTCTTTCTCACTATGTCTGTCACGTGTGTGTGTGTGTGTGTGTGTGTGTGTGTGTGTGTGTGTGTGTGCATACACATATATAAATGCCTATAGAACAGTCTTGAAACTATTTCACAGTAAAAATATTGCTAATATTTGAAAAAAATTTAAAGCTTCATTTAAACATTTTAAACTTATTTAATTTCTTAATAAATAATTCAATAACTTCATTTTAAATTAAAAATGTATTTAAAGATTTATTTCCATATGCTTCCAGATGGTTTTTCAAATACCCTCAGTGTTAGTCTCCTCCAGTCTCTCCTCCCTCCCCGTCCTCTTCTGAAGTTCTACTTTCCCACTTATGGCCTAGTAGGCTGCTGGGGAAGAGAAGTCTGTCAGCAGCCTTACCCAGCTGTGAACCCTGTGAGCTACGATAACAACCTGGCAGATTTTCCATCGGTGCACTAGTGTTATGCAATATCGGTGCACTATTGGCATAAATGTTATGGAGTAACCAACAGCTTTCTATTGGACTTAGGGCCTACTTCATGCCTGGTACCATTACCTAGGCCAAGAAACTGTAGCTGGGTAGGTCACTGGCTACCAGAGGACAACTTACTATAATTCTGCTAAAGGTGCATAGTGTTGACCTGCCGTCTGAATATTTACCCTCACACCTGTAGATGAAGCAAACCCCGCTGCTCATCAGAGAAGCCTCTGTATGCAGTAGATGGTGGTCAATACAGAGACTCACGGTTGTTGAAGTGCCATGAATATGTGACTGTAAAGTGTTCAGGAATGGACATCTATCTCACATTTCCTTACCCCCAAAAGGTTCAGAAAGCAGGAGTGGAAAGACTGTAAGAGCTGAAGTTGAGGATGCTGCTGAAAAGAGTGTCTTCACCAACTCACAGCAGTTGTGACTGCCTGCACACGACCAAGCCAGCCACCATTCCAACATGGGGAGAGAGATGCTCATAGGACCCTGCCCTTAAGGCTTTTGGCAGATGTAGGCTACTGGGGGAGGGACAGTCTGTTTTTTCAGTAGCATGGCCCATGTGCTCTAAAGGATGGCTCTACTGCATGCACACACACACAGACAGCACTAATTAGACTCAGTAAGTTACTAGAAGGAGGAGGAGGAGAAGAGGATGAAGAGGGAGAGAAAGAGGAAGAGATAGCGTAGTTGGGAGAAAGATATAGTGGAAGGATCTTTTCTAAAAGCTGGAAGGGGGTTGGTATATATTGTATTCATGTATAAAATTACCAAAGAATACATAATAAAAGCTGTTATGTTCAATTTTCAAACATAAAGTTAAGTAGAAATCACAAGTTTTTACAAGCAGGTGAGTGGAGGCATAAACAAGGGGTAATTTTATGCTAAACTACACTTACTGGTTTATCCTTGATGGTTGGACTTGACACACACAGGTACAGTTTTCCATCTTCTTCAATGCACGCATCAATGAGAGCCTGGACAGAACTTTCATCTTGAAACAGCAGGAAGGCATAGCCTGGGAAGGAGGAACAGAAGATGAGACCTAAATGCTCCCCTCCCACCTTTGTCATCCATAGGGCAATTAGAACACCATTAAGGAAGGGAAAAAGACTAGAAAAAATTAAAACAACATTCTGACTACTTGGTAGTATCTGGAAACATCTTGTAGTGTGTAATTAAAATTGAATTAAAAGTATATTAGGTAGAAAATTTAAAAACACATTTAGAAAAATATAAATTTAACAAAAAATTTTGAAGTGAAATAAACATTTATGAAAACATTCCAAATTAGACACTGTGAGAATAAAATGTACTTCAATATTGGAATCTCAAGAATTACCTTTTGGTGGGAAATAAGATTTGCTCTCTGCTTTATGAGGCCAATCCACAATCAAAGGGCCAAAGCGACGGAAACTAGCCGTGATCTCATCTAATGAAAAACAAGCAAACAAAAAGGTAGTGTTAGTTTTAGATGGTTTTTTTTTTTTTTGGTAATATAAAATCACTTTACTGTAATGAAGTCACAAATAAAAATATCCTGTAGCTAGAGTAATCCTGTGCCCAGTCCCAGAGTCTACTCGAGTGTCTCAGTGAGCGCCCAAGCAGTCAGAACACACATGCTCGAGCTACAGGGCTTCACTTAGAGCTTCATGTTTTCACTGTTCATCTCATTTTTATACACTTATCTGGCACAAAAAGGAGAGCAATGACAGGTAAAACCAGAACGCAACTAGCTTTCTCTCCTGTCACGGCTCATGCTCCCTCCTTCCTCATCACCTCGTGACTGCCCTTTTCTTGTTCTCCCTGTAATCAAAATCCAACAACAGTAGCAAGAGCTCCTGCATTACTTCACATTCACATCACACGCAGGACTTGGCACATCTACCTTTGAGGTCTTCCTTCTCCTCTCCCTCCCGCAGGTTACATACATATATGAATCAATACATCCATCCACAATCTTTTACTGACATTATGCTTATAATTCCCAAACACTACCATTGCTAAAGCAATGTTGCTTTCTTTTGTAACTCCGTATGTAGCTTCCATAGTCAAGTAATCAATACTGATTCGATTATTCTGCAAACTCTTCATGTGGATTTGTATTCTGCTTCTTCGTGACCACTTCCATGCTATCTATCCCAAACACAAACGATGCTGGGTCACTTCATCATTAATTAGACACAATGATCTTGGTCACTGGCTTCTGCCTGGTTTCTCTACCAAGAATCCATTTTCTTCTCTGTATTTGATTTGTACTTTGCAAGGAATAATGCGTTACCTACCAACATCCTGCTGCATTAGTCATGCCATCCCTTAGAAGGTACCCACTGAGAGATCAGTAACCACCATGATGGCTGCCAAGTGTTGATGATCTGTTCCCATTGCTCCTTCTGCATTTGCTCATCAGTATTGCACAGCATGGAAGAGAGCTCTCTTTCTTTTCTAGTTGTTTCTTATATCTGAACACACCGTTACTCAACAGGTTAAAATACTCCAATTCTCTCTTTAAGTACTGTGATGTTCTATCTATCTATCTATCTATCTATCTATCTATCTATCTATCTATCTATCTATCTATCATCTATCTATTATCTGCTCGCCCCACCACTCCCTTTCTCTTCTCTCTCCTTTCCTGAGTGAGCCAGTAGGAGCTCCCAGGACTTTCTGACTTTTCCCTGACATTTGCACTTCCATACTTTGTGGCTCAGGAAGATATGCCATATCTTGTTTTCTTACCTTACCTCTAGAATCATGTCAACCTATAGAATGCTTTTTTAAAATGTTGCCTTGGTTCCTTTTAAGAGCAAAAAGGAAAACCCACATGCTCATAACTAGAGGGTATTCATTATTTCCAAGTCTTCTTCAGTAGACAAAGCTGGGAAATAAATGAATATGCATGCCAACAAGTGTGTTTATAACTAGTTTGCACCTATGTATTACAGAAGCTACATACTTTGATATTTCCAACGCCAATGTCTCATGGTTTTTCTTCCCTTATCTTCATCTCCCTCCAGCTGTGAAACGGTGCAGTCTACTCTGTTCTCCCTGTTTCTGCAGTGCATTTACCTCACAGGAGGCTCACAGGAGATTGCTGCTAAGCTAACTTGGGAGTTGTATGGCTCCTGAGTCATTTTTCCTGAGCAAGTTGAGTTAGATGGTGAGAGAAGAATGAACTATAACTCTTGCTAGGAAAGGGAGAGCCTTTATTTGTGTGACGAGAAGCTGGAACCCTCCCAGCTTCAGCTTAAGAAGATTAAACCCAAATGCAACAAGCAAGGCTTTCCTGCCCGAGAGGAGGAGCCAGCCCTGAGGGCTCACGGCCCCTCTCAGGTGCTCCAGCCCTGAGGGCTCACGGCCCCTCTCAGGTGCTCGAGTGTTTCCCAGACTACAGCAGCGAGTCAACTTTACTGCTTAGGAGCACTGTCACAGCACACCGGGCTACCTGACTTGCTTGGATTGTCCAAGGACTAATTCTGGGTTTGTTCCGGTTTCAGGTACAAAGCTTATTCAACTTCACACGATCTGCTTCTCAACCTACATCCCACGGAACTCTGCAACTGTGCAGACTCCAGTACTTTTCAAGCCCTCACTCTGAGGGTGGTGTGGACGGGGGGGGGGGGGGCAAATGGAATGGACATTGTGGCAACTTTCTCAAGACATTTAACAAGTGTGTTTGCTATAACCTCCAACCTTCTAGAAGTTTGATAAACTTGATCTCAGTCTAAGTGACAAATGACTAAATATTTTTAGATCTTACAGACTGACAGAAATTTATTCTATATTCTTGAACATGAATTAGTCTATTTCCATCTAAGAAACCAAGATAAAAGAAACAAAGAACTCAAGGCTGTATACTTGCTGGATGGTCTGCCTCTGTCATTTTTATTTGTGTTGCTGAAACCCAGAAATGAACTCATTACTGGATAACTAATCCCTCCCAACGTTGTCCTGGTTGTGGACTCAAGTCTCAGCTCAAATACAGCTTTCCTAAAATGAGTTTCCTTAGCCACCCAAGCTAAGAAGACCCCTTGCATGTTAGCCCTCATATCACTGCTTCCCAACTCTGTTCTCTGACACCTTCTCTTATGTTTGCAGACTTTGATGCGCCTTCCCCCACTAGAATGCAGACTCTACAGACAGGGGTCCTCCCTCTTATTCACATCTATAACACACTGAAGAGCAGTGCCGCTCTCTAGAAATGTCTGCTGGACACACACACACACACACACACACACACACACACATTTTTAACCACTTTTAAGAGTCTCCTTGCACAACTATAAACTACATTTTTTAGAAGTTCACACTTAATCTAAAATTTAAAATTTTGAAACAATGAAAGGCAGTAAAGAAATAAAAACAACAACAACAAAATTAGAGAAAACAAAACATGGCAGGTAACCCCATGTTGTGTACAATAGAATCCTTGGGAGATCTTCCCGGGGGTCTTCCCTCTTTTCCATTGAATTTGGCCTCCAGCTCATGCTCACGGTCCTGCTCCTCCTCCTCCTGCACCTGACCTTCCGGTAAGACAGCATTGCGGCTTATTACCACAGGAGGACAGGAGAACAGGTGAGTGAGACTCAAGAGTCAGAGCAGGTAAGACGGGGGCTGCAACAACAGCAAACCCTAGATACTCCTTCCCCATGGGCCACAGAGTGGCATGTCTCCAAACAGTCCTTGCTGAACATACCTTCGTCAATGTCAGGAGGCAATCCACCCACGAACACCTTGCGGGAATACCGTTCCACTCTCTCCCCGTTTTGGTGAGTGAAGCAGTGAGGCGAGCCCAGACCACTGTGAAGAGGCTGGTCCCCACGGCCATCATCCAGGAACCCATCCTCCATCGGGAACAATGAAGACTGACCTGGAGCAGAAGGCAGAACAGAAAGCTAATAGAAAAGGCCCTTGCCACTAACTGTTACACACACCAAAGACGACTCGAGGCGACAGAACTGCCACTTCTATTTGTTCACACAGGACCACTTACGCTCTTGACCTGTTACCACCTTAAGGTGGACTGCTTTAGAGAGACTGTATGTGGTTAAGCAGAGGGCTACTCAAGTATCCCACAGGAATGCAGAAGCTTCAGAACGTGAGTGAAATGGAAGCCCAGTTAGAAGAGAGTACTCTTTTGAAACCAGTTGGCAGCAGACTGCACTGCCTTGGCAAGTGCCCCATGGCAACCTACACAAGGACACGGAATATTAAATTTAGCTATAAAATGCTGGGCACCATAAATTTCTTTAATGGACCAAACTATGTAGTCTCTGCACACTTTCCTAAGAATGTACTTAAAATGAGCAAGTCAGTTTAAATGAGCACTCATTTTAGTTTACCTTAAGTAATAGGATATAATCAAAGCCCACTCAATGCTGGTACCCAATCAGCTTCCAATCTTATAGCATTTGCGATCTGAAGGCATGCTAACGCTGAGTGCTTATCAGCTTACCACGGACGTCATCTGTTTTGAAAAACTATTCTAAAAACTGAAATTCCAATCATCTGGAGTACATAAGAAAGTAGACAGACTAGACACACCAATGTGTTTAAGTCTCCCCATACTTACCTGACAGGAAATAGAAACGTCTGTATCAGAGCAGAGCACCGAGGTGCAGACTGCTGACTGCTGTTCACTTTTAGGTGTTCTCTGAGGAACTGTCAATGGTCCTCTAAGAGTGATCTCAAGTCTCTTCCCTCATCGGAGCGCTCACATGCTCTTTGGTTACCTCAGTTGTCAGTCCCATTCCCGAGCACAGACAACAGTGTTTCTGTCATAAATTTATCCTATATGCTGTCAGTAAATTATGATTCAAAATAGCTCTACAATTGGAGATAACTTTCTGAATGATTTTTTTTAAATCACATTTTTAGTCTAAGTGACTCAATGGTCTTTATAAAACAGCAAAAGTATTACAGAGAAGAAAATTAAGTTTAGCTAGGAATGTCTAAGAAACGAGTCTCTAGAATCCTTTGTTTTTTTCATGAAGCATTTGTAGAATTACTTATTTATTCAGCCCGTCATATTTTAAACTAAATACATGTATATGTTTACTTAGTAAAACAAGCTCATGTAGGTTACTTAAGTATAAATGACTCTCCAATTAGTGAGATAATTTTCAGACAAGTCTAGCCTTTAAATATTCAAATCTTTACAAAAATTCTTAAATTCCTCTATGGAGTTAAAAAGGCAAATCTTTAGCTATAAGTAAGCTAAATATCTAATATAGAGAATTTAAATCCAAATTATCAAGCTCTCTAAGTCTCCTCAATTAGAATGTCTACAGCTCTAGCTACAACGCAGATTCCATATAGGTCAAGCCCAGCCACTGCCCTTCACTCCTTCCCCACAAACTGGGTAAGCCCAACTCTCTCTATACAGAACTGATACATTCAAAAGTGAGAAACATTGATGTTACCTCTCCTTCGCCCATAAGTCCTTGCTGCATGTCAAATGAGAAGAAAAAACAAAACAAACAAACAAAAAACAACCTTTCAAACATTGTCAAAGAATCCACTGAGATTTCATCTATGAGCTTTTGAAATGGAAAGATGGCCATATTCTTTATATTTCCTGGGTTATGTATCAAAGCCGGTGGTGGTCAGTTTCATGCATTTTTAAAAAGAACTTCAAATACACTATAAATCTTTACTAAACCTCACTTGTTTTAAAGAAAACCTTTGGCTGTAGTCACCATCCGTGAGCCAAGATACTGTGAAGCTAGGCCGTGTGTGACATGATCTACACCAACTGCCACTATGTCCATTCTGTTTTCTCTCAGACTCCCATGCTAACAATTTAGTAAACATATCAGTGTTTAATTCATGCCTTTTCACCATTACAGAATACACATTACAGTATTTTTATGTTCATTCCAAATATAAGAAAATGATAACTAATGAAAACTTTAGGCAATTTATATATTGACGTTAGTCAGCCATTTTGTACCTACAAACAAATGACCCAGCGCCAAGAAAAAGAAACCCTTCTACCCAGCCCCAAATGTTCAAAACTGAAGGTTTAGCATTCCGTCAGCAAGTCAGTTGCAGTTCAAAGGAAGAGAAAAGATAATTAATCGAATCCACAAGAAACAGCATAAACTTCAGACAAGAACTTTTGAGGAGATGCTCTCTCCCCAGAAAACCTGGCACTGAAGGCTTATCCTGTTCTAGGGCCTTGGCACGACTCAATAATTCCTGACCTTGAGGTCTTGCTGAGCACAGTGGATAAGACAACCTGAGGCTTTGACCTCAAGGAACTACTGATCTAGTGTGGGGTCACACAGAATTTGTCATGATGATGACCCATGCCTATGTCTACTTTTTACCTACTTTCATTTTCCATGGTTTTAGTTGCCAAGGGTACATCTCAATTTGAAAATATCAAATGGAAAAAATCTAGAAATACAATTTATAAGTTCTGAGTAGCATTATGCAAGCTGGTATGAATCATTTCTTTGTCCAATGTGTTTCTGCTCAGTGCTACCTGCCTGTTAGTCACTTCTAAGATATTTTTAGAAAGGCTATATTTATATAACCTTATTAGAGTGCATTTAAAATAGTTTTCATTATTGTTAATTTCTTACATACATCATCTATAATATGTATGTATGTATGTGTAGAAGAAAACAGTATATAACACAACCATTACCCTTGGATGTCTCTGGAGAACATAGTTCTACTGGTTACGGAGCACATGCAGCAGAGACAGAAGAGAAGAGTATCTAGAAGTACAGGGCGCGACAGAGATGGAATCTAGGTGAGATCCTAAAGGAAACCTGCAGGAGTATCAGGGCTGCCACGCCACAGGCAAGCAAGGGTGCTACTGTGTTCAGGAGAATGTAGCACGAGTGAGACTTGGCTGGGGACTGGGTTTATACAGAACACTGGGACACACTCTTCAGTTAATGTCACTCTAAAAACTGCCAGGACTTTCACTTTTAGTCTTCTAGATTCAATACAAATCAGTTTAACTCAGAACTACCAGGTGAGTATTTTGCAAAATAAAATTAGTTTTCATACAAAAATACCTTTCTACCATTACTGCATAGCACTGGAGTCCGCTGAACTGCTGGGGTGAATGGCCTCTGACAGCGCCAGGACTTTCCCCAAGGAAAGCCTGCTGGGTGCTCATTTCAGCACCTTCCCAGCCAGCAGGTAATGAGCTACTTTCCAACTTACCAGGCAGAGGTTAGAAAGACAAGTGACATCACAGAAGTGGGAGTCTGCCTCAGAACATTCTATTTACATAACCACTTCAAAGACAAAGCAGTTCGAGAAAAGAATGACTCGGGAATCTGAGTTCTATCTTTAGAAGTAGATTGATGCTACTTCAATTCCGGGGAAAACAGATATTTAAAAGCATGGCATTTAAGAGCTACAAAGACAATATGAAAACTCACATGGCTCCCATTTAAAAAAAAAAACAAAAAAAAAAAAACAAACCTTCAAGAACAGTAAGAGCTACAGATAAATAACTAAAGTCTCTACAACAATCTTCAGATTTCTTTATTTATATACCACAAATCAGGTGGTTAACATACAGGCATTTAGGTTAAATTCTGGGATTAATGTTTGAAAAGTAATCAGACACCTTTTCTCATATTAAGGGAAAATAGGCTGTAGGTACACAATATTTACAACTATAAAAACTTGAAAAATTCAAACAAAAAATTGGTGTAAACTAGTACTGAAAAATAATGATGTTTGGAACTCAAAAATGAGAATGTCCTTTTTTAATTTTGACTTATATTTTGTGTATGTGTGCATGTGAATTTTGACATGGGACATATATGGAAAAGTAAGCAAACTGTACTTTGATGAACATGTCTACAAACCAGATCCATGTAGTCATTGAATGCTAAATGGTGCCTCTTCATATATATATATATATATATATATATATATATATATATATATATACACACACACACACACACACATATATGTATATATATATACACACATATATATACATATATATGTATATATATATTTTTTTCTAATGTTTCTTCCTCACTGACTCCAAGTTATGTTTGGAATACACATTGTGATGAAATACTTGGAGCACAGACTTTCCAGGGGAAAATGTCACACAGATGTCTAATCTCATGATACAAAGTCTAACGTGTCATTTAATGTTTTACAAACACTGAGGGAGTAACAAGGGGAACATTACCAATGGCAAACATGTTTTGGGAAAGTTCTGATTAAGTCAGCCAAAGTACACTCTGCTAAGAATTTTCTTTTCCCCAAATTGCTAAGGGGCCAACTGGTATGATTTTTGAGACACTTGCTAGCTAGTATTGCTAAGTAAAAGCCTTCCCAGTCTCCATTAGAGTAGAAATGAGTACTATTTGTGTGTCTCTACTTTTACTTTCATTGGGATTTGGGATTATAGAGTTGTTACTGATTTAATGTTTAGAATTAATAAGAGTCAAGAATAGTAAAGCATGCTTGAAAAATTGTGGTCATAAACGTCTCTAACTTCTGAATCCATAATATCACATCTATTGATTAGTGCTTCGTTTCTAAAGTGCCTCTACAGGACTGATTACAAATGGTTTTTCACAGAAGACATATTCAGTCACATTCCCTCAGTAAAATATTCCATTAGTCTGTGGCATAGAATTACAAAGAAGGCGCAGAATAATTGATTTCTCTCTCTGCACACATTTCATTATAAAGGTGAGTTACTATTTGTTTCTTAATAAGCACCTCACTTGATAAGTTCCTCACTTGAAAGTATCCATACTAGAATATATTTATAAAAAGAAAACATCTATTATGTGACCCTTTTTAAAATGTGCAAATACTACTGTATATATGTACTAGCACAAACACACACATACATATACATGTAAAGATAAAATTCAAAGATCTGAAGCTTATAGTTATTAATCTGTTGACACTATGTCTACATCCAGTCCAGCAAAGATGCAAAAATAATACTCTTAAGTGATTTTACGATTAGCTTCTAATTTAATAAATTCACTGTCAACATTAATTTACATACATAGCTGGCAATTAAAATTTCCTATGTCACATTAGTTTGTTGTAAAGTAGCATTCAAAACTGTACTCTGCATTTTACAGCCTCCTTTTCTGGTAGATTTCTGCTGACACTCCAGGCAAATAATCTTCCTATTTCATTCTAAAAGCCTATCATTAAGAGATATATCTCTGATAGCCTTTAAAAGATGGATCTCAACACACCTTCTCTGGAACAAGCACAGAGTTGATGCTTCTAAATGAATAGACACCATCAGAGGGGAAAACCTACACGAATGAGTCCAAACCCTCACGTTCTGCTGTTCTGGATTATCTTGTGCCCAAAGTTCATCTTTCAAACAGTTAATTCTAAGGACTAAAATAGTGGAGAACAGAGAATTGAAAATAAAAATTAAAGGAAAAATGATAGAACAAAACTACAGACTTCTCTTTTTTAGCAGTGACTACTGGTTTCCTTCGATAAAATTAAACTTCAACATAGCGGATGAATACAATTACTCTTTCAGTCAACATTTAACTGAGTGGTTAGCTAAGCCACAGAGAAAAGCCTAGAGGGAAGTCTGAGCCAGGCTTAGCACGTTTACTTAACTGAGAAACAAAGTTCAAGCTTATGTTTCTGGACTATAAAACATATGTGCTTGTTATATAAAATTTACTCATAAATTCATCCATTATGGGTTGATATTTTCTCACACCCACATTTATGTGCTGAAGCCTTACCTTTAAGGACTTCAGAATATGATGGATTTTGCAGATATGGTCTTTAAAGAGGTAAAGTTAAGTGAGGGCATTTGGTGACCTCACCCTACATGACCTCTGTCCTTTTAAGAAGAAAGCAGGATGCAGATGTATAAAAAGGTAGGGCGTGTAAGGAAAAAGAAGCCATCTGCATACCAAGAATATGTCTCAGAGAAATAACTCCTGAGTATTCCTTGATCTCAGACTTCTAGCCTCTAAAACTCCCAGCAAAGTGACTTATAGTCTCCACAAGTGTGGTGAATAACTGATGTTAAGTCATTTAGTCTGTGTGCTTATTACTGACTCTCAGCAAACCGGCACACTAACATGGCACTCAAAAAGTAGCTAGAAAACTTGGGTCTTTAAATACATTTAAACCCAAGAATTCCCTCCAGGAAAAAAAATAAAAATAAAAATGACCCTTCTATAATCATAGAAGCTAGGTGTATAATAATATACTGTAACAGTATTACTGAGGTTTTAATTATTATCAGTTGAATTACACTAGCTCATCTTTGAAAAGTCACTAATCCATGAAGGTCACTGGAGAGTATGAAAATGAGTTTAAAGCAAGGCAAACAAGAAGTCAGGGTATCTACGTATAAGTGAACCCTTTTATCATTGTGCACACAAATTCCAATGTCATTCCAATCTAAACTACCCCCAAATGGGAAAGGATTCTTCCCCCTTTTCTTTTTATTTAGTTAGGATTAAACTTATTTCCTCACCTAAAGGGCTTATATCCAAAATATACAAAGAACTCAAGAAGTTAGACTGCAGGGAGACAAATAACCCTATTAAAAAATGGGGTTCAGAGCTAAACAAAGAATTCACAGCTGAGGAATCGAATGGCTGAGAAGCACCTAAAGAAATGTTCAACATCTTTAGTCATAAGGGAAATGCAAATCAAAACAACCCTGAGATTCCACCTCACACCAGTCAGAATAGCTAAGATCAAAAACTCAGGTGACAGCAAATGCTGGCGAGGATGTAGAGAAAGAGGAACACTTCACTGTTGGTGGGGTTGCAGACTGGTACAACCATTCTGGAAATCAGTCTGGAGGTTCCTCAGAAAATTGGACATTGTACTACCTGAGGACTCAGCTATGCCTCTCTTGGGCATATACCCAAAAGATGCCCCAACATGTAACAAAGACACATGCTCCACTATGTTCATAGCAGCCTTATTTATAATAGCCAGAAGCTGGAAAGATCCCAGATGCCCTTCAACAGAGGAATGGATACAGAAAATGTGGTACATCTACACAATGGAGTACTACTCAGCTACCAAAAACAATGACTTTATGAAATTCATAGTCAAATAGATGGAGCTGGAAAATATCCTGAGTGAGGTAACCCACTCTCAGAAAAACACACATGGTATGCACTCATTGATAAGTGGATATTAGCCCAAATGCTCGAATTACCCTAGATGCACAGAACACATGAAACTCAAGAAGGATGACCAAAATGTGGATGCTTCACTCCTTCTTTAAAAGGGGAATAAGAATAACCTTGGCAGGGAATAGGGAGGCAAAGATTAAAACAGAGGCTGAAGGAACACCCATTCAGAGCCTACCCCACATGTGGCCCATACATATACAGCCACCAAACTAGATAAGATGGATGAAGCAAAGAAGTGCAGGCTGACAGATACCAGATGTAGATCTCTCCTGAGAGACACAGCCAGAATATAGCAAATATATAGGCAAATTCTAGCAGCAAACCACTGAACTGAGAACAGGACCTCCGTTGAGGAATCAGAGAAAAAACTGAAAGAGCTGAAGGGGCTTGAGACTTCATATGAACAACAATGCCAACAACCAGAGCTTCCAGGGACTAAGCCACTACCCAAAGACTATACATGGACTGACCCTGGGCTCCAACTGCATAGGTAGCAATGAATAGCCTAGTAAGAGCACCAGTGGAAGAGGAAGCCCTTGGTCCTGCCAAGACTGAACACCTAGTGAATGTGATTGTTGTGGGGAGGGTGGTAATGGGGGGAGGATGGGGAGGGGAAGCTCATATAGAAGGGAAGGAGAGGGGCTAGGGGGATGTTGGCATGGAAACCGGGAAAGGGAATAATATTTAAAATGTAAATAAGAAATACCCAATTTAATAAAGATGGGGGAAAAAAGATAGTGAACTGATGAGGGAGCAACATTTAAAAAGTACTGGTTTGGGTTATTTATCTCAATAACAAAGAAAAAACTGTGTTTACCCCAGGCAGACTTTACAAACTCATCTTAGATCCTTTGTTGTTGTTGCTCCCTTTTATAAAATTTTAGTGTTCATATTCTTAGCCTTAAAAAATGAATGATTTTAGTATGATGTCCTATGTGTCTGGTATGATGATAAGTGATTTAGCTTATTAATCTTCAACCCTGCGAGGTGGGAGGTTTCTGTAATTCTAAGTTTGTCTCCATTCAACACATTTACTCCCATATGTTAGAGTTCCAAGATAAATACATCCAAAATCTAACCTAAGAACCAAGCTACCAATGCATCAGTGTAGCAAGATCAGTTTATTACAGCAGTGGTCCATTCACAAGACTGCTGCATAAACATGGCTGAAGGAATAGCCAACACCTACACCTAAGTCGTGCTGGAGGTCTCACTGCCCTTTTCTAAAAGCCTCTGACTTAAGTAATCTGTTACAATTATTTCACTTTGTATTTTAATTATGTATATTAGTTTATACACATGAGTGCAGGATGGCAGAGGGGTTGGATCTCCCTGGAGCTGGAGTAATAAGAAGTTTTGAGCCCTGGGTTCTCTGCATCCAAGCCATCTCTCCTGCCCCACTTAAACATCTTCTGGTACGTTTGACTTTAATACTGGAGAAGGAGTGAGTCTTGCGGTTTCACTATCTGGTCTAACCACAAGTTTCATTCTTCACTACAAATGAATAAACTAACACTGGGTCACATACGACAAAAGCTAGTTTGTTGTGCCCTCTGAAGTGGATACTATACCTGAGACCATGGATATCATGACCTCACACGCTCGCGTCTGCTTAAGGAGCTAGAGTTTCTTCTTTTTTATATCTTTTTAATTTTCTTCATCTTTATATCTTTTAGTTTGAGATGTTATTAATGATATGAACCTCAGTCAGTATACTTTTATAATAAATAAAACTTCTACATAAGAAGCAATGAAAATAAAGTATCTGGCCTCCCTCTATTGTCTATGAATCAATACAATTTCAAAACATAAATACTTGGGGGACAAGACCGTCTTTATTATTTTTTGTTTTTTCTTTTGCCAAATAAGAGTAACTGAAAACTATTAATTAAAAAATAAATATTAATTGGAAAAAGATAGGCATAACAAAAGAATTTTTAAAATTTAGACGTGTTGATCTTTAAGGAAAAGCTACTAGAGAATTTTTCTGCACTTCACGGAGATGAGTCCTAGAGGCAACTGACCTGGCCAAACAACTTCATGAGGTAATTAACACAAAGAAAAGCCAACTATTGTGCCTGGGGTCACTCAGCCATATCCCAAATCTCAGCTCATGGTAATTTCCAGTACTTGGACCCGAGCCTGGATCTAGTTTATCAGAAAAGGTAAACCTTGCTCTGTGGACGGGATGTCCTCTTAATGCCATCACCGTTAGGTGGTAGGTCGGTAGGTTTTAGCTTAGATACTTTTGTGTTACTATATTATACTATGAGCATGTTATGATGGTTTCTGCCAGTATAATATGGTAGCATTATTTTATAGAAGACGAGGAAGAAGATGAAGGCGAAGAAGAAGAAGAAGACGGAGACGGAGAAGGAGAAGGGGAAGGAGAAGCAGTAGGAGAAGGAGAAGGAGAAGGAGAAGAAGGAGAAGGAGACCATGACAACAACAATGATGATAAATGTCTGGCACTGAGCATAAGGAGACCCAACTTTGATCAAAGATGAGGTTTTAATGCACTATTCAGTTTCCAGAAGAGCTGCTGGGCCAAGCACCTCTCATTCATCTGCTTTCTTGTTAACTTTTTGGGGGTGGCTAAGAAACCCATATTCTACACAGGTCACCATTTTCAAGAAGTAACCAAAAGGAGACTAATTCTAATAATCCTTTTCAATCTCTTGTTTACCATGTGAAACAGACAAGGTAGGTTTTGTTGTTTCTGTTTGCTTGATGAATGATGGATACAGAAAAAAGTAATTCTTGGACAGAAAATATTAATAGAGATTTGAAATTAACAGAAATTTAGGGAAGCAAAACTTCAGGAATTGGAAATATGGCTCAATGGTTAAGGGTGATTCCTGCTCTGTCAGAGGACCTGAGTTCAGTTCCCAGCATCTACACAGCAGCTCACAACAGCCTGTATCTTCAGCTCCAAGGACTCCAATGTCCTTTCTGGCTTCTACAGGAACCCACATATATAGGACACACACATATACAAACAAACACACATAATAAATCTTTAAAAAAGGATTTCTGCATTCCACCTATTTATTCTAAACTGTGATACTGAAAGTATCTATGTCTTTGAAAGTTCTTTAATTCTGTGAGTAGTTGCCTTGGCCCTCCCTTTGACTTTAATTTTCTTCTGGCATGTACACATAAAAGCAGGATTTGTGGGCACATTACTAGTGTTTGGGTCAGGGAAGGAGACTACAGAAGGAGCTATAAAGGCTAATACATCTTTCTTCATGCTCTCTTTGATGGTAAATAATGAATGGCCTTCTCTTTGGAGCATAAAGTACTGTGTTTCTTGGGCTGCCTCTTTCAGGTTCTAAGTTTCTGGTTACCGTCTCTTTTCATTTGCTGTACAGAAGCTAGAATCTGATGATGGTGGCCTGTCATTATGGGATTCATACTCACTCTTCATTAATTTTAGAATGGAGAATCAAGTGGCTCACAGTAATTTTAGAGAAAAGTTTCTATCACAATTTTGAGGGACAAAAATTATTGTTAAAATAGGTGATTAAGAGCAATCAATAAATGTCACTACAGAACAAAGAGTGCCACTTTTGCACTTGCTGAAGCACAAATGCTATCTTTTCTTAATCTAATACTAACTTCAGGTTTGTGCACTTCACTAGGGTAAATCAATTATCACTTACCATTAATAAGCAGAGAACTATCGGATCCTGGGTATGAATAGTTTAGACGACCTGAAGGTAAAAGAAGGCCGTTTGTTACTAATTTTTTTCATAGATAGTTTAAACTTAATCAATAACAGAGTGGAGTTGGTGGGTTCTAATATGCAAAATATTTACAAATCTCCATAATGGGACATGAGTTTGTTGTTCTAAGGAACATAGCCAATCAGAGGATGTGTGAAGCACCGAAGGGGAAGCCTGAAGGTGATCAAGTGTCCCTCAGATTTAGCTACTCATAACATATGAACTACCTAACTAGTAAGGTCGTTTCCAAATCACCACCCAAAATATGTTCATCTATACCACTGTGTTCTGACATCAATCTATTAAAACAATCTTGATATTTTATGCCCCATAAGTATGAAAAAATTTTCCTTGGGGTTGGTTGTTACTTTTTTTGAAGAATGCAATTAACTATAATATCTTATGTGTTTTTTTTCCTTATGAAAAAGGCTTTCACAGGTAAAGGCAAGCAATGCAGGCAGCTTTGGATTCAGGGTTTGGGCTGTGCAAAGTGAGCACTCACTAAATGCCTGGCCACTTAGCTTCCAAGTTTGAAATAGTTTATAAGTTCTGAAGCTAAAATCACTATTCAAGCTACTTCCAAAAAGAACTTGTGAAAGCACTCAAAGTGTTGGATGAACTGTCTCCCGGTCTGGCAAGGGAAAGCAATGGAACTTCTCTGCCTCTAAGAAACTGTATTTCTGTTTTGTGAAGTGCCTCTCTATATAGAGTGAGCTATCTGGACCACAAATCCTCACTGAATACTTACTGTATACATGCTAAGTTACAAAATAAATATCATTGTGGTAACATTTTTAAGCCTCCATACCCCACATACCTATTTTTAATCAATCTTCAAAAAAATGGTGGAGAGCCCTCAGCAGGTTCAGCAAGGGCTGAAAAACTGGCTGCTAATTCTCTACTATGGTCAGGAGTAGCTGCCAATATCTAACTCTGAGGTACAAAGGTCGCTTTAGGGAAGAGCACTGAGCTCTGGCCTCACAGAGTAGTGAGGCTTATGGGCTGTGGAAAAAGCAGAGAGGAGGCAGAGTCTGCCAAGCCTTCAGGCTGGCACAGGCCTTCTCTAAATGCCAGCACGACTCTACTCAGTTCTGAGAACCAGAGCTAATGTGGTCCCGTCGCTCCAACACCACATACAAACAACTCTTCACAAGGAAGTTCCAATGTGAGACTCTTGCCTCTGAAAGGAACTCACAGGAATGCGCCATGTCACGGAAAGAGAAGAACATTGTCTGCTGCCAGAATCTGTAACTAACCTACATCTCAAACCTTGGGTCCAACATGGACACACCACAACTAACTAAACTTTCAACCAATATAAAATTAAAAAAAAAAGGTTTTTTAAGATAAAATTAACTGCTCATTAAGATTTCAGCTTATTGCTACGTAGGGAGTGAATGGAGAAATGGAGCTGGGGGAAAAGTGAAACCTGATTTTGATACTTCAATTTCTGTCTAAATACTGTTTTGTTTCTTTACTGTCGATGTGCAGGTCAAGTACTCAACTCTGGCAAATGCCACTGGAGTTGATTTAACTCCAGCTTGGACTCTTCTCCTGTCATAGCATACTTAAAAAAATGGACCTGAGATGTGTGAAGCAGGAACATGGCATGGACCACTAAACTTCACCTGATTTTTTTTTTTTTTAATGAAACATGCCTAGATTTTGTTGCCATATAATCCTCTAAGCAAATGAGTTAACAGAAGCTATTAAAACCACTTTCATCATCAAACATTTTTTTAAAAGATGAACTAAGAAGATAACACATAAATAGAAGCATTTATATTGATTAAAATTAAGGGCTGAGCGAGCGGTCTTTGCACTTCTGAGGACACGCTCTAATTTCTTTGGTGCTGGCACTGTGGTTGAAGCTGGGGCTGTTCCACATGAGCCACGTCTCTTATTTTGGGCTGAAAAAGGCTATAAACAACAGTGGGAATCCAAGTGACAAATTACCATACTGGCTGGCCCAGTTGAAGAAAGTTCAAACAACAAACACATTTTCTGGTTATTTTTAGAGGGCAGAAAAATCTTTCGACTTCACAGACACAAAAATTTGGCTGAGCTCAGGTGCGTGCCTACGTTTAGGTGACTGACATTTCACAGCTGGTCTGCTCCTTAGCTTTCTACCCTGCACCCAAGATAAAGCATGCCACTGCCGCTGTCAGCACCATCCCAGCTGGACACTGTGAGCCTCCAACAACCTTAACTTGCCTTCTGATAAGGTTACCGCTGGGGAGCACCAGCTTTCATCCTGAGAGGCCCATATCATATGCATGGGATATCCTCCTAAAACCATCAAGAAGTCTTCCCCTACTTTTAAAGAATCAGCAGTGACATTAAGAGAATTTTTCTTTTTACATTTCACAATATTTCCCAATTCTGTAAATTCTTTCTACAACTAACAAATCTAAAAACGTCATTTATAATTATGGGTACCATCTCTCCTCTGGAAATTCTCCCAAAGTGTAAGAAGGACCTGAACCTTCTTACAAGCTACCCCCATGCTCCTCTGTGCTTTGTGTCTCCTTTGCTCTGTGGATGCCAATACTGTTCATTATCTTCCTCTTCCCATTCAGTGACTAAGTTCCTGACTCTCCCATCCCATAGGTCCACAGTGGGACTCATTGCACATTCCCAGCCAAAGACTGGATATTGTGTTTGTGTCTTGGTGCCTATCTGCCTATCTAAAGAGTTCTTTTTTGAAATCCTCAGCAAAAGTTAGCTCCAGAATGGTACATTTGTCTTAGTTATGAATCTAAATAAGCATTTCATTAACACCAAAAATAAAAAATCACAGGTCATATTACTTTCCTTACTGTTCGGAGAAATGTATAACAACATGCATCTATATACACCTACCTATTGATTTTGAATCACAGTCATCTCCTTATCCTAAGCCTTCTCTGTTCTTTTTGATAATTTTATTGCTTTCCCTTTATTAGGATCTCATCTGGCAGAAACCAGAGAACCATCCTTATCAAACCGGCTTCTTTCGTTTGCTGGGGGTTATGGCTCTCCTGTCTTTTCTGTCAACAGCTCATTTCTTTTAGTATTAGAGAATGTTATACTGTTTGTAGGAACTCCTAAAGGATATTCAAATACTTCCAAGTATACCAGTTACTAGTTAACCTGTTAGAGGTTTGTATTAAGGATACAAGCTTTTGGAGGAACTTTTCAAGGTCATCTTTTTTCAAGATACTTTTCCCAAAATGGAAACCTTGTTTTAAATTAGCTTTCTAATTCTAGCCACAGCAATAGCCAGTCTTATGTAACCATTCAGCTAGTGGATAAATTCTCTTTATCTCTTTTATATAATAAGTGCTCTTAGGAACTAAATTGTTAAAAAAAAAAAAAACAAAAAACAAACCAAAACTACATTTCCTATTTGGGCATCAGAAAACAATGAGCTCATTCTACTGAACTTAAAACATAAGTATTGTATAGTGAATAAAGGATAAAGTAAAAATAATTGAGATAGGTGAACATAAAGATAACCCAGTGCCTGTGGTCTTGCTGGGTTCATTTTTTGATAACTTATCTATCTATACGTGGATGACACTAGGATTTTAAGTAAATGAATGTATTTGATGGCTAAAATTCAATCCCTGAAGGCTTTTGCTATTGACTGTGTTATAGGCATAAAAAACACTTCGTGATCAGCACTCCTCCTCTTAACGGACACTATCTTCAGAAATGCATATGTCTCTGCAGACAGCTCTGGCATTTGGAGCCAGGGCCTAGCACATCTCATCCAGAAGCCAGAGGCTGTATTTGTAGATACTATTCAACCTAGCCAAATAGAGGGAACTGAGACAATGTGACTTGGGAAACAACATTACCAAATTCTACAGCTAGAATAGGCCTGTGGACCAACTTGTCAGTTCCATGCTGGGCATCCGTTAGTTGGAAAGACCACTGCTTAGCAAATGGACGGACTTAAGAGTTAGTAAGTAGGGTCTAACAGTATGTACTATCCCATTCTTTTAGGACTGAGCAAGTCCATCAAGGAGATAAAAGGCAATGCTCTATTTTATTAGTAATAAGTGTACAAGTTACTTTCATAATTAGAACTTATTTTCCAAGGAGAACCCAGGTATTATTGCTGCAGATGATTCATCAGGAAATGATATAGTAAAAGTATATCCTTCAAACACAAACAATGAAACCTATCAGACTCTCTACAGAACTGCTGGCTATCATTCTATGATCTTCTATTCTTCATAGCCAATTTGTGACATAGTACAAGTCAAGTTATATAAGAAATAACAGCTTTGCTGTCTAGAACATAGACAATGTGGTCCTATACAATCTAAAGTAGCATGAAATGCTACATTATTTTTTCAATTAGCTCAAGCTAGATACTCTAAAAGAAAAGGAGTTTTCAGTGACCCACATTAAAACTTACTAACTTCTATACACATACATATATACATATATGTTTGTATATGGACATACATTATACTAGTTATTTAAGAAAAATTCTGAGAGTGATAATTTTAGTTCACATATAAGTCAAAGTTATACTGTCACAAATTCTGATTAAAGGTAACAGATAAGCTTTACATACTTTTGTTTTTAATCAACATTGCCTGATACTTGTAGCAAGATGGTGTTATGGATACCTGGACAAAATGTCGCAAAGGCTAAAGGCCCATTATAAATTCACTGGTTATGATACCAACTTTGTATTTACACAAATGCTGAACCAATGTCAGTATGACCTAATGCAATGTACTCACTATGTTCTGTACCTTATGATAAGAAGACTTCTTAACAATCAAAGTCCATAACCTTACTTGGTCTCATGATCTACCCGTCCTGTAACCAACTGTTTATAGCATTTCTATATGAAATCACAAAGGAAGAACTGGCACTAATATCAGCTACAAATTCTTGCTCTTTCTAAAAACCCGTTTAAAACAAACTTCAAACATACAGAGTTAAGGCTAAACAAAAACCCTCTATAAGATGGCTGTGGTCATTAGCGTGAGGACCAGTGAAAATCCTTACACCTGCTCTTTCCTATCCATCCACAGAGCCATTTCCCTACCTCACAAAATCCACCAGGCATCCAGATCTGCTAACTCATCACTTCTATTTCTGGTTACTGGTTACTTCCTCTGTGGAATGCCCTCCTCTCTCTGAGCCCCAATGTCTTACCACTCAAGCTCTACCTCCATTTCTTCTACCGTCCCTTGCCCTGCAGGCCTTATTTCCCATGGAAGTCCCCCCAGTTTCATGGCACCCATGCTCTGGTTCACTCTGTATGGTAGCCCCTCTCATACAAGGTTACTGAGTGTCTTAGTTTCATTTCCTGTTGCTGTGATAAAATACCCCAGACAGGAACTTAAGGAAGAAAGGTTTTATTTTGCTCATAATTCTAGATTACAACCCATCATCATTTTGGGGAAATCAAGGCAGCAAGAACCTGAAGTACATCCATAGTCAAAAGCAGCCAGAGAATGAAAGCATGCATGCTTCCCAGTGCTCAGTTAACTCTCTCCTAGAGCTCCGCCCATTCAGTTAACTCTCTCCTAGAGCTCCGCCCACTCAGTTAACTCTCTCCTAGAGCTCCGCCCACTCAGTTAACTCTCTCCTAGAGCTCCGCCCATCAGTTAACTCTCTCCTAGAGCTCCGCCCATCAGTTAACTCTCTCCTAGAGCTCTGCCCATCAGTTAACTCTCTCCTAGAGCTCCGCCCACCCAGTTAACTCTCTCCTAGAGCTCCGCCCACCCAGTTAACTCTCTCCTAGAGCTCCGCCCACTCAGTTAACTCTCTCCTAGAGCTCCGCCCACTCAGATGGTAGCACACATTTAGGACATAGGTCTTCGTACTTCAGTTTAACTCAGGTGACAATCCCTCACAGGCCAAGCTGGATGACTGCTCCTTGGTCCTCTCTTCACAGGTGATTCCCATTGTCAAACTGTCACCCAAAACTAACCGGCACACTTCTTTTTAAGCTTTCTCTTCCTCTATGGTAGCAAACTCTTTGAAAACAGACTGACAGTCTTGGATTCCAGAACCCAGGCACAGAAAAGTACTCAGTAATCAGCTGCTGGGTGAATGGAGTGGGGGTGGGGATGGAGGTGCAGAGGGTGGAAATGTCTCTACCTTAGAAGATACAGGAAAAAGGATAAAATCACAGCCTTGTAATTTACTTCACATTGCTGAATCTTAGGGACACAGAGGTCCCTATTTCCATTTATAGGCATTGTGAGAGAGTCCTAAAATAAGCTCTGTAGAGTGATAAGACCCTCTACCCCTAGTGTGTAGGAGTAGTTCAGCAATTAACAGCAATTCCTCCCATCTCCAACAATAGCCAAAGATAAGCAATGACTTTCCACCTTCAGGAGAAAGGACGCCAGGCAGTTTCTTCTGTCTAACGAGTACTCAACTGGAATTTTTGGAAAGGCAATAATAATTCAGGGAATCTTTTGGCTTCAAGGAATTAGAAGTTTATTAGTGTCTTTGGTTGCAAACAGAGATGTACATCTTTTCTGAGAAAAAAAGAGAAGACAAAACTCAAGCGCCCGCCTTTTATCAAACTAGCACAGTAGCAGAAGGATTTCAGGAAAGGGAAACCTCAAAACTCACCTTACGTTACGAGTATTAATATAAACAAGGCACCTTCTTTTTGTACCAGAACCTCAAATTCCAATTTTAAATAGTAATAGGACAGTGGAAAACAAGACTGTAAAAGCCAAAGTAATACATTTTTACAGAATGAAAGACTACCCGACTATAATTCAAGGCAGCTGTAAAGTTGCAAGGTCTAAAAGCAGCTAAAAGTTCCAGGCAGAAGGGAATGTCTGCAGAGAAGCTACCAAGGAGCTGACCTAATTAAGGAATTCAAAAGATCCCGACTGCCTGGAAAGCTAACAGCAAAGCAGCAAGCAGGAAGGCTGTGTTTATCCTCAGCAGAGCTTGCTTGACTCTGGATGCTGCAGTGAGAGGACGCAGCACCGGGAACTTGCCTTAAGAGGATGTCAGAATACCAGTGATTAATGACAAAAGTTTAAGTTTTTAACAAAAAAGGGTATGTTTTTCTGTCCAATTAAAGCAGCCATAGCTGGTTTAAAAGGAGGGGAAGGTATAATCTAATGGGAAGAAAAGTAGAAAAACAGACCAACAAGCAAGGGAAGGGGGAGCAGTGGCCCTGAGTCACCTGGGGATCAGGCTCCTTAGGCCCCAGGAAGCCAGAGGCATGAGAATCAGTGGGCAGAACAGCGGCCTCCACTCTGTGACAGGGAGTTAGTGCGAGGGCCACCCCTTCTATACAAGATTACCATGGATCATTATAACACAGATTTTAAATTGAATCCCTAAACTGAAGCTAAGAACTATCAATGCCTACTCCATGGAAGCATGCAAAGCCACACTGCTTACATCTTATGTTCACTTCCTGCTACACTACAAAGGCTTGACCACTGAATATGAGGCGCGAGGCTATGCTCCTTTCAGAGACCCTCTCACCCTTACTGGGAAACTGAGTAACTTGTAAAGAAAGTTGTTTTACCTTTCTGGGCTTTATCTGTTCTCCATTATAAACTAGAGATCACAAAATTCAGAGAAAAAGTTTCTGTAGGATCTAGGTTGGAGACAATTCTCCAAAGAGAGAGAATTAAAAAGAGACGGTGCCAGTAGTAGCTTCCTGCTAGGACATACATGCACTTCACTACTGTCCACAGACAGTGACCAAGTTACTTCAGAGCAGAAACACACAGCGGAAGGGATCTCACAGAACAGAGCATGTGCCACCTTTGGGAGCTGGAATAGAGGCAGGGGCCAAATGTAGGAGACCTCCAGCCACATGGCCATGTCTCATCATACCAGGGTTGTCCACATTCTTCTAGAACGGTCTCAAATGACAAATATAGCTTCAAATATAGAAAGGAAGCTCCAAAATGCTGTTCTCTGGAGATGACAATATAAGGTAAGTGAATACATCTCCATTGTCTTTTCCTTATCCTCTGTTTCTTCTTCCTTTATAGTCCTATGTTCTTTTGGGTTCTAGGGAACCCAACCTAGGTTCTAGGGAACCTAACCGCAGAAGCATAAAGCAGAATAATCAGAGAAGGTGTCTAGAACTATCTCATAATCTTTAATAAATATTAAGAGGCCTATTGCAAGGAAAATATTTCATAGTGGCTTCACTACATAATAAAGACTCCCAGCTCTACCTTACTCAAAACATGAAAACAAAACAACTAAAACTTCAGTAAGTAACAGTGAGAACTCAGCAACACCTTTAAATGCATTTCAACTGCCTTGCATCAGCATTCATACTGTTTGGAAAACAACCATGTATGTGCAAAGTGTGCTGGTAAACATTACATGAAAATGTTCACACAGGCTCAGACCCTTGAATGTTTGGTCTCCAGTTGGTAGAGCTGTTTAGGGAGGCTGAGAGGGTGTGGCCTCCTTAGAGGAGGTTTGTCAGTAGGACTGGGCATCGGGGTTTAATAGCTTTGTGCCATTTCCAATATTCTCTCCACCTCTTGCTTGCTGTTTGAGATATGAGCTCTTAGCTGCTCCTGCCACCATTGTGGACTTTAACGCTCTAGAAGCAAAAGCCCAAATGAACACTTCCTTCTAGAACAGTGGTTCTCAACCTTTCTAATGCTGTGACCCTTTAATACAGTTCCTCACGTTGTGGTGCCCCGAACCATAACTTATTTTCATTGCTGCCTCACGACTGTAATTTTGCCACTGAGCAGCATTTTAGTTCCAAAGACCATTAGAATTATGTGTTTTCTGATGGTTGTGACCCACAGATTGAGAACCCCTGTGTTAGCCTATAATAGACATCCTGAAATATTAAGAAATAAGAAGAAACACATTTGGCATCGTGTTCAGACCTGGCTCAGTGATTACCAGTGATGTGGCCTTGTGTTGATGGCTTTCCTCTGGACCTTATTTTCCTCACTTATAAATGAAAGGGTGGAACTTAGCATCCGTTGTCTGTACATTACATTAGAAGAGTTGACAGTGTTTACAGTATTGAGTAGCTTGCAGAAAGAATACGATCCGAAACTTCAGTTAGGGTCACGAGCCCTGTAAGAGTTGCATAGCAGATATTCTGCATAGCAGATATTCACATGAGGATTTATAACAGCAGAAGAATTACAGTTATGATGTAGCAACAAAATAATTTATGGCTGAGAAGTCATCACAACAGGAGAAACTGTATTAAAGGGTCACAGCACTAAGAAGGTTGAGAACCATTGAGTCAACAGCTTCTGCTCATCAGTGTGAGATCAGCTGACTTAAAACATGTATATTTACTCAATCGTGCCAGACATTATTCAGAATTTTATAGCTAGTAGACATTTTAGATTTGTTTCAAGTTATTTATAGCTTTTATTAGTCAGGACCATTCTTTAGAACAAAGGTTTGCGCTCTATTGCTAATTTCTTGGGCACTAAAAAGCAAGTCTTCTAATTAGTTGACTCCTCTTTTCTGATATATAGCACTGGCATGTACCCCTGGGGATCTGGAAAGATTCTGGAACTACCTTCCCTTCAGAGTCTGACTGGGCTGTTTTCCAGGCAACTCAGAATAAAACAAAACCTGGCTTTTAGAGTTGGGCGCACTAGTGTGGGACCGGATCCAGAACCAGCCAGTTAGAATAATGAAGCTCAGGAGGCAGCATTGCCGTCCTGGGTATTTTTCAGAGAAGTAAGCAATTTAAAACTAGTTAAGTTTATTCAAGGTTTTGTTGTTTGTTTTCCTTCTAAGTTTCTAAGTTTTGGTACTGAGTACATGGGCACCAGGAAATAAAAACGAAATGTAAATCACGTGTAAACAACGGATAAGTAATTAACTGCACACATTCCATAGGCAAGTATTCCAAGCATATTAGGAACATTTGTAAAAATTTCATGCATGTGTAAGAGTGCACAGTGTGCATGTTAGTGTAGTGTGTATGCAGGTTGTGCTTACACAGAGGCCAGAGGAGGACATCAGGTGTCCTGCTCTACCATTCTCCTGCCTTACTCCTCAGAGACAGGTCTCTTGTTGAACCTGGAGCTAGACTGAAGGTTAACGAGCCTAAGCAATCCCGTCTCCTCACCTTGTAGTACAGTGGTTAATGGGCGGGCACATGACTACTTCTGACTTTTCTTTCACAGGGGTTCAAATCGGAACTCAGGTTCTCACCTTGCATGACAAGGGGTCTTACCACTGAGTCTTTCGCTCTTTCCAGGAAGTAATTTCTTCACATCCTGGACTGTTCTTTCCTTGCTGTAGCTAAGTTAACTGCAAAAGGAATCTTGGATGTTTTTATGACAGGTATGAACCAGGCAACCTGGTTGGTTCCCTTTGCCAAAATCCCCCAATACCACAGGGGGGACTACACACCATGATCAAGGAAGGCCTGAGGACTCTTAGAGACGACAAATTATTTACTAAATGGGGACTTGCATATGGGATTGTCAGGAAATGCACTAGCAAGAATACCTCTATGTAAAAGTTTTATAGAAACCTCTGAGAAGGAAAAAGACAAATAAGTGACATCATCAAAAAGTGTACAGCACACACATTAATATGGACAGGAAGCGACAGCAGCGTGGGCTGTTTAATTTTGAACCCCTTTCCTCATTTACACAGCAGAAGTCTTTAAGATGTTTACTGACAAAGTGCTAGGTTGCTGAAAACTTGCTAAAATATCACTCAGCTTTCCCGTGTAAATGGAGACCATTACTATTTTTTGTCCACGATCTGGTGTAACCTGTGCTTATTTAAGCTACACCCAATACTTAAGGGGGCAGTGTAAAACCACGAAATCATGTGCAAAGTGTGACTTTACTAGTGCTTGTTATCTGAAAAGTGTCTACCAAATTTGGTTTCTACCTTTATCAGCTCTGTCCCTGCCCCATGGTATGTTAAACAAAATTAAGTCATAGCAGGCATAGGATACGGGAGCCTTAGTGAGGCTGAAAATAATAACGTTGTGAGGTAACTTTTTGAAAATGCTTAACATTCTAATAACAAATGGTTTAGGATTACTCTTCTGCCCTGGCCCTCCTTACCCTTACCTGCCATCCACATACAGTCAGAGTTGTGGCACTGCTCTAAGGTGACAATGACCACCCAATTTTTGCAAACTCAAAATAGGATTCTTTGTGCTCAATGTCCAAGAAGAGAATAAGGGACTGCTTAGGCAATTTTGACCTCATGTCATGGATGACATAAGATAAACTCCTGCTTTGTGACAACTGCTTATATAATTTTTAGAATAAAAATAAGCATCAAATATTCTATCACAGATGTATGTCAGAGGAGAGGATCACAAGTGGATCTGAGGGTAACCAGGACGTGTGTGCTGTGTAACTGGTTCAGTCAGAAGCACAGTGGGGATGATGTCGATTCAATCCTACGAGCAAATCAATGTTCAGAACCACATTCCCTCTCGCCTAGGCCAGGCCCTATCCTCTCCTCCCCAACTGTTTTTTAAAAGATAGAAACCCCCAAATCTGAAAGAGTAAACCAGCATGTTCACAGTCTACTCTGCTGACACAGCCATTGAGGTTCCACCAAGTAACCCTGAAAGCTAGCAGCTGCTCGGAGTTCAGCCCACCCAGCAATGACTCAAGGAAACCCACCCGTCCTCTTCCACACAGCCCAAGAGAAGGCTATTCAGGATGCTCCACGTCCCCAGCTAGGAAAGGGAAAGTGCAGGGGAGGAAACACCCTTCATTTCAAACCACCCACACACAGTTAATTGTAGTGCAGTTGAAATTATACTCTTTATATGTCTCTCACTCCATTACTCAGGAGACTTTTAGAAGTAAGTCAATTTTCTTCTTTGGAAATCTCGACCACTCCCCTGCTCAGCTGCTTTGAGTTACTTGGTATCATCCAAAGGGGACAAGAAGAAATCAGTGTTCTCAGCAAGCTGGGTCCCATAAGCAGGGAGGCTACTTGGCTGAGTCTGAACTCCAGATACATGTAATGTTTAAGATTCCCCCAATTTTCCAGAAGACACTTGATAGCATAGATAGTAACTTAGTTGAGAGGGGAAGATTGGGTTGTGAATCCAAGGTAAATGAGTTGTGTTTTGCCCTGTCTTTTTGGTTCTTCCTCATTGCAGTTTGTACCATGCCTGCTCTATGCCCCTTAAAGGAAAGTGTCTAACCCTTGTGATTTATCTCCATGTAGACAGAGGCCAATATTTAAATAGAAAAGGGGCAAATACTACATACATACATGTACACGTGTGCACGCACAAACACACACCCCTCACACACACCCCTCATCATACACACTTCTGACTGAAAATTAAACATTATGTTAAAGGCTAGCCTGTTTTCATGGAAACTCCTTTCATTTTTGAAAGTCTTGTTTATGGCCAAATTATTTCAGGTTCATAAGACATGACACAAATAAATGACCAACTATAGACCTCATTCAATAGCTTTCAGTAGGTAGTCTAGAGTTCTCTCAGAATCAGAACCTACATGAAATCAAGTCAAAGGCCTCGGCATATCAATATACATCATCTGTTCTCTGAAACAGAGAACTAAGTGATGACAATTTGGAATATAAAAATATTAAGAAAACTGTATATAAGGAAGGTTTGCCAGACATTATCTAATCTCTCCCAAAAAGTAGCACTAAATTCATTTTTTCTGAATGGCAAAGATAAAGAATTTGCATAATTATCCTAACCACCACTTGTATGAAATTAATGAAATGAGCATTATGCACTGAACATCAACTGAATTTCATTATTTTCTTCTAAAGAGATTATTATAAATTCTTTTGCTTAGCAGCAAAGAGGCACAGATGGAATCACCACTTGCTCATGCATTTAATCTTTTGTTTAAGGGGAAAAATGTACAGTAATGAAAATAGTAGGGGAAAGACCCTGAAATTAATATATAAGGAAATAGAAAGACATCCAAAGTGTTTAAAGTGGAAGGTCGCAGCACCTTTGGCAATCAGGAACTAAAGTGCAGAACATTCTTTTGTTAAGTCCACAGTTCTTAAAATAAATCCATACGAATTAGGAAGCAAGTGAGGCAGAAACATGCATACATACATTTCTAACAGGTTCCTCAGGCGTGGAAGGCTTCATAAACCACAGGCACTACAGACAACCGTTACTGCTTACATGCAGACTTAGCATTTGACATCACACACACACACACACACACACACACACACACACACACGAATCACTTGTAATAAGTATGCTGACTCTCATTCCTCCCAAAACCTGAAAGCGAAATTTATTCTATTTATTCTAAAACAATACGAAAGACTCCATTTTCATTACATTCAAAAGAAAACTATGGCATTGACTCATAATTTAGTTAATAACTGAGGAATAACTGCAGTGTTGCAAGACTCATGGACTGCATTTGTTCTTGCGGTAATCTTGTTGTTCAATTTGCTTTCTAGTGAAATGAAGCAAATTGGATATTAAATTGTCTTTATACATCATTAAAATATTCAATCACTATTATGAAATGGAATTGTCTGACATATTCTAAGTACTAATTTTGTCTCTTTACCCAATGCACCTGACTCCATTCCATAACCTACTTCCTACTTTATTCCTACTTCCCTTTATTCCCTGCACATGCTGAGGGAGAAAGCTCCAAGATTGTTAAAGCTCTTTCTTACTATATACACATAAGAGAAACACATTTTACGACTACTTCATGTGTCCAACCTATGCTTCAGAAGGCTGAAAACAGCTGTGTTCAGGTTTGGCTCTGATCTGCTACTCCCTTTTTAAAAAGCATTGATGTCATAGGCAAGAAAAAAGAATGGTAAATATGAGAGTTCCCCAAACAATCTCCTGGACATCTAAATATGAGTGCATTGCTGGCCCCTGATAATCTAACAGTATTACAGCCGTGCTCAAGGAGTCACATGGGGAAATCAAAACTCACAGACTCAGGCTCTTGGCATGTGAGTCTGGGTGTAGAACAAAGAAAACAAAATTGGTCTGTGGGGACAAGCTTCTGAGGATTGTCACTGCCACTGGTTAGAGAAGGCAATGCAGTTTCCAGGATAAAAATAACACAAGGACCTGCCAACTGACCCCAGCAATGACACAAGGACCTGCCAACTGACCTCAGTGATGATACAAGGATAAAGCCTATGGAGGACCCTTTTCCTCCCCAAACAGCTGAGACCCTGCAAAATGACAGCAACATACAAACTCTTTAAAAACCAGTATTTAAAAATTATTTTAAAACCACAAAAAGCTCTGATATTCATGATCAAATGAAAGCTATGTCCTTTTGAACATCTGTTAAAAGTTTTGAAGAAACCAGTTGGAATCAACAACACAATCATAAGAACATTCAAACACTACCTTTGAAGCCCCTAGACATATCAAATATCTTATTTGTTGATGGCAAAAATAAAAATTTTTAACCCCTATACCAAGGAAATATTTTCCTAAACAGAAAATGCAAGTTCTCCTTTGTGACTTCTTTCCTCATTTAGGCAAATGCCTGCATCAATTTTAGGCTTTTATGATTTAAACACTGATATCTAGGAGGAGCTACTGATAAGAGATAAATCAATGAGGTCATTCATGTTCTATGGAATTATTTTAATGTAAAATTAGTCCAAATGCAAAATGTCTTTGTATGAAATCTTTAGCACTATTCTCAGTTAAAACTTATATTTTTCTAAGAGGCATGATGATCTCACAGAATGAGTGATGATTTTTCTGCCCTGTTTCTGAGGAAGGGTGTTTTACTGTCTAGATGGGTCGGCAGAATTTAGTGCCTGACTTAGAGGACAATGGGTTGTTTTTTAAGGCAAAGGTAATGATCATTTTTAAACAAAATCTTAAGTTAGAACCACTATCAGAATCAAACATCACAGTACTAAAGGCTCTAACTCAAAGAAGTGTCTGTAGGAGATAAAGCAGTGCCCTGAATGGATCCGCACTGACACTAGGGTAAGGACTCTTTAAAGTCAAGCAGAATTCTAAACTACTCTTTTAGGCTCATGCCTCCACCAATGGATTAATTCTTCCTTGTTTGTTTTTTTTTTTTTTTAAGAAAAAATGTGAAGTTTTATAGTTATAATTTTGGAGTTTTGTTTCTTTAAAATATCACAGAAATATTTTAAGAATATATTTTCCTTTTAATCTCAGGTATGGGACACGGTGCTGCTTCAGACTGTCCCTGCAGCTGTCTGCAGTTTGTGCCCTAGGACTTGCCTTGTGCTCTTTGTGGTGGTTTTGCCAGCTGCAGATAGTCTCTCCGACTGTGGGACATTTGGAATTCTGGAGACTTTTCAGAGAGTATATATATAAGCTAGGGCTGCAAGGGGGGCAGGGGTGATGTTGGTTGTTGTGTGCAAAGAAGAAATGAGCTATCCTGCCAGCAAAGATCAAAGTTGACCCAAGGAACTCACGCCCCTGATCAGCAGGAAGTAGTTTAATGATAAACATCACCCCCTCTCCGTACCATGGCTTTATTCAGGGAGCTCCTTCTTTTCCCTTCTACCCTTTTTTCTCTTATCTAGTGTGAGGGGTTGAAGGGATGGAAGAAAATAAGTGGAGAGGAGTGGAAGAAAGAAGAGCCCACAAAGTAGCAAAAGGACAGCCACCAGGTTCATTTAATACCAAAATGAACTGAACTGAGCCTGGCTTCCTCCTGTGATAAGCACAATGGAAGACTTAGTAGATAACAGAAAAATCCACATTAATTCTTGAGTGTCTTCAGAGCCAGGCCATATGTTGACTTTGACAGACACATACGGTCATATGAACCACATGATCATCAGCACAGCCAGAAGGACAGTGGCCTAGAGCTGTTCTTGCCATTGGGCCTTGCTACAGCTCCACGGCCTGCTCATGTCCCACATTCCGCGCCATTTACACATATTTTTTCTGCCACTTAACTTTTGATTTCTCATACAGAATCAGCTGAAGAGATGCAAGTAAATATTAGTGAGAATAATTTTTTAATAGAATATAAAAGTGAAGCTTATGTAATAATTTATCAAACTAAAGAAGAAAAATCAACCTTAGATATCCTGGGTAAAACTGATAAACCAAAGACATCTTTTAGTTAATTATACAATGTGCACAAACCTCTTTTTATTTAAATCCTAGTTAGAGGCTTGCTTCCGAGAAACACAACATAATAAATTGTACCTATTGCTGTTCTACTGACTTTCCCCACCATCTAGTGCAAGGGAGGTTCTCAAAATCCTGCTATAAGAATCTAGCAAACAATTTTTAAAAGTGTTCTTTACAAACCTTCCTGTAAATAATTTTTACAGTAATTACAGACTCACAAGTTACAAGTACTACAGAGAAACCCTCCTATACACTTATACTCTGTTCCCAAACTGATAATCTCTTATAGAGTGGAAACGTAGGAAATCAACAGTTGTTTCTCTTTGAGCTACTTTGAAAAAGTACAATTTTCTGGTGCTAATGATGACCTTAGACTTTCCTCATTTTTATGAAAAAAGAGAGTGGAAAAGGCTGAGTTAGAGTCATACTAAATCTATCAAACTCTGACAGAGCTTTTCTCTTCATGTATGGAACATAACCTTGGAACATGCACCCAGAATCATACAAGGCATTCAGTAAGAACCTTTGAAATACTCCTAAACAACTTGACAATGTCCTTACTTCTAAGTGAGCTCATGAAATGGACGAATACACACATATTTCTCATATCTGCAGGGCACACAAAGATTCCTTATGGGGGATAGAAGTAGTTGAACAGGGAAATGTATGTGCTGGGGCTGGGAGGATATGACCATATTTTACAAATCAAAACCCCAAGTTGTTCTAAAGGAAAAATAAGTTTATTCTTAAAGGTTTTACTGTCAGTGGTACGACGTGCTAACTAACCTCTGGGAAAACGGGCTAGGTTAGTCAGCACTGCAACAGGCTACCCTGCCTCAGTGCAAAGTTCTTCATCCAGCGCTTCCTAGTAAACTGAGATTCTTACAAGGAAAAAAGTTTCCTGTTGTATAGTTTTCATTAGGAGTCTGGAGAAGGCCTACTCTGACAATTATCAAGCTGGCTACATGGTAGCATGATCTGAGACATTAAAAGAGAGCATGATAAATCCATATTCCATGTATGATGTAGGGTCCATGCTTGTTTATTTAACTTTTAAGGCTCCAGGTGACTGTGAGTCTCTTAGCAAGAAGAAAAGGCCTAGTGAGACTATGTGGCTTTTTAAAAACTGTAACATAGCTAGTCACTAACAACCTTGTTACCAGAATCCAAGCAGAATAGTATTTTTTAAATCATCATATATAGAAAAAAATTAACTATAAAAGATTTTAATCAGAAATTGTGGGACATTTTTTAAGTTGTAAAACTAGGCCAAAAAGTCACCAACATGTGAATTATCCCTGGCTATGTAGTTACTGTCACATTTTAGAACTTCAGGGGTTCTGAGGTTTTTGTCTGTGACACAACCGTGATGTGTATGATCTTTGAGTTAACTGCCCACTCTTAGCAATAAGGACTCATTCAGTACTCTTAGTTGGTATCATAATGGATTCTACTGCAGATGGTCATCAAATAAATATGACTTTTTAACAAAAAGTTTATGTGTAGAATTGATACAACTTACTAGACACAATGACTTCAGAGTAATGATATTGCTTATCAGAATAAGTAGATAATATACTTTTAGCTATTACTAAAATAGAATCGTTGTTTCTTAACTTACCTTTAATGGAATCATTTTCAGCTCTCATTATGTCAATGAGTGAGCTCTCCAATGAGTGCATGTCAAATGTCCTGGGGCGATCCTGTAAACAAAAGCAGTCACAGACCACTTTAAAATAATATTTCAAGCTTTGGAGAAACACAGCAGCAAGCACTAGTATGTGCTGAGGCTCAGTTCAAGTAACCCCTCCCTCCATTTACCTACCCAAGAGGAAGTTGCATTTAGCAGGACATATTCTAGCACTTCCAAAACATCAAGACCCACAAAAACACACAGAGCTTATTAGGGACTGATTTTACTTCTGACAAGAATTCAACAAAAGCATCACTTTTATTAATAAAGCCTAAACCATTAAAACGAGCCTTCACCTTAAGAACCTTAACGAATGTAAAAGAAAGCTAATCTTTTCCTCCAATTAAGACTAGATTAATAGGGTAAACCTTTCAGAACTGCTCCAGTAGTTCTCTATCAATTTGGCAGATTCCTGAAACACAATATGCAGCCAACTGAATAAGTCTTAGATTCAGCCAGCAAAGTGAACCTCAGATTCAGTGAAAGACCCTATCTCAAAAATGAAGCTGAAAAGAGATGGGTGGGGTGGGCTGGGGAGAAACCTGATGGACACACAGACACAAACACTCCTACCATAACCAGAACATATATTATACCATGAATATGTGTACATATAAAAACGTCCCCTCTCCATGGATATGATAGAATAATGACACTAGACACTTTTCCTCACTTTGACAGAGCTGGCTTTAAGAATGAAGCTTGTCTATCTACTCTCTCCAACATAAAAAGGCATTTACTCTTTAAAAACCTAGCCTTATTTTGGATGGACAATGATCAGACTGGGTATCTGGACAAGAAAACCCAAATCCCCCTCAATACCTATTTACTTGCCAAGCTGAGCTAGACTTTGCTGCTATTGAAGTTAAACAGAGAAAGAGTGTGGAGCCTACCCCACCTTAATAAAGTCTACTTCCAGAGTAAGAAATAAGAAGAGTTACAACCACTCTACTGTTCTGGTATTCCTCAGATGAAGGGAATTATGTAGCAATGACTAAAACTGAAGGTCAGCTTGAGAAGTTAAAGTGCATGGGAAAGTTTTAACCCTGAAAGGAGGTGATAAAGTGGACATCTGACGCAGAGCCCAAACCCGCTGGATCTCAGGAGGACTTCCCCTGACCCTGCAACCTCTCTGCAGTTACTCTGTGTTTTCTTCTTGGTAGAAATGCAGGCCTTATGAATGCTAAGAATCCACTAGCTCCACGTTACTTATTAACTCGGAGTTTCAGCTTGTTTAAAAACAAAAACAAAACCAACCAACCAACACACTCCCTCTGCCCCACCAAATCATTTAACTCGGTGCCTTAGACTGCTCTGCCTTGCTCTTGATTTTATTTTTACTTGCTGGGACATCACTTTTTTTTTTTTTTTACACTTTGATTCTAACTTCTAGGCTAGCAGGGCCTATCACTCAAGATGATTTCTGATTAACCTGGCATTCCCCCTCTTCTTCTGTGATACTTTGCACCATACTTCCCTGAGATAGGAACACTCCTCCTTATCCTGTTCCCCCATATAGATACTCAGCAATGTCACTGAACAAATGCTTTTCTGACACTCTGCAGTTTAGGGACTCCAGGTATAGTTATATCTGGATCGAATTCAATTATTAGCAGAGAGGATGTTGCAGGTTTGCCTTTAGGAGTGGGAGATTTGGGGTGAGAATGAGGATAAGAGTTGGGGTGAGGTGCCACTCACTCCAGAACTGATTTGTCCACCTTTTTCTTCCAGATTTTTCACTCTTCAGCTTCCTTCACCAATTAGATCCCACAGAAGTAGGACATACAGCCAGAATTATACTTTCTAAGGTACAGAAAGTCTAAAAGGGGAGACTGCTCTATTTTTAAGGCTTCAAGTGCAACACAACATCTAATCCCTTACTGCAATTTCTTTTGGAAGTGAAATGAATCTGAGGCAGAAGGCAAAGTTTGGAAGTTAACAGCAACTCACACTCCCTTCATCCACAGCAGTTGGAGTTTTCTCCTTTCCAGAAGACTATGAACTGTGCCTATACCTGGGTCATCTACCAAAGCCACAGTCAGTACAAAGCACGTACCTGCTCTATCCTCTGACAAGTCCTAAGGGCAGAGCTGTTTTACATTAAGTGCTTCCAGTAGAACGTCTAACATCATATGTCCCACTACAGCACTGACCTCAAATGGGTGATGGTGAGCTAAGTCAGTCCTACCACTTTGCCATACAGGACTACCCAGAAGGGCCTGAAATGGCAGAAGCTCTATGGTGATGAAATATCATTTGTTGAAATATCATTTTCTTTGTGTCCATGCTATGAACTAGGTTAAGGAGCACTGCCCAACCCTCTGTATCACTATGCATTAAGCACATCTACTGGATGCAGGAGCTCAAAATGATTGCTAAAACCACATGTGGGTGAATGCCTTCAAGTGAGCTTTAAGCATGTGAAATACTTATTCTCCGTTTCCCTGTCTTAAGGTTTGCTTACACATTGCCCATTACAGGTGTGCATTTCCATATGATAAAATGAACAACAGGGCAAACAATTTACTCACTCTTTTCCATGGAACTAAAGCAGTACCAGCCTTGTGAATTTGCATTTTGCAAATCAAAAAATGAAGAGAAGCAGCTGATACAAAATATAACAGTGGTTTTGTGTGGCTTCTTTTATAAAAGCTACTTCTAGTAAGTCAAGAAAGCTTCTGTTTGTTAATGGGACACTAGTAAATGACTTAGTAAACTTACTTAAAACTTTACTAAGTAAAAAACTTAGTAAACTCCATGGCTACTCAGGCCCCATGGATGCAGAACATAGACTTCTACTACATTTAATAATCACTGACTTTAACCAAAAAAGTATGCCAAACTAGAATCTAAAATGAAAAATGTAAATTCCAGTACTTTTTGGATTAAAATCCTACCTCAATCCCTTTTAAATCCATACTATTTTTCTTTCAATTCTTTGTAATTTAATTACAGGCTCACAGGTAAATGCCGATACATAAACTTGGAGCAATTGGTACTGACACTTAGGTGCAGTGTGCTCAGGCAGATGCCCAGATTCTATATGGTTTAGAAGGAGAGAGCCTCAACAGATCACTGATGAACGCAAAGTCTAAGAGCAGTGGCACAAGCCCTGTCATCTTTCCAACCTCACGGAATGGGCATTTTTGCCCACAACCCAAACATACTCGCCATCAGAATTACTATAGGCTTCATGTATAGAACGTTTGTTTCCTCAGTGCTCTGGTAATTCAAGGGGTCAAAAGGCACATATTTTGTCGTTAGCTTTTTATTAATGGGGATTCAAAATTTATCATTCTTAATTTTCTCCTTGGGTGATCTTTTCTATTTTTAACAATCCTGTCTTGTGCTAATAGAAAGTAGGTAGAATGATAGAGATACAATAGTAAGGCCAGCACACAGAAACAGAACAATGTCACTTTTCCTACTCAAAGTTGGGTTTATCAAGGAGGGTTTGATTTCCAATTTTTTTCCCCTTTTGCCTCTTTAAACTACAAAATGGACCATATATAATTGCTGATTTGTTTCTAGGATCTATTTCCCAGAGAGTATCTGTAAAATAGAAAATTTATCAAGTGACATCTCTTCTTACTTGTCCTTGAACCAATGAGGAAAACACGAACCCCAACCTAAGTCAATGCAATGAGTATTAGACACCAGGAGGCCTCAACTTCTGCAGGATGCTGCTGTCCTGCAGAAGGCCTTCCTAGTCTAGAAAAGGAAGGAATTTCATTAGATGTCTACTATCTTTTCCTAGGACAAAATGCTTTTCAATTGTTTGTGTCTGCAGATCTGACAATAGAATCCAGGGCTTTCCATGTGCTAGGCAAGTGTTCTGGTAAGGAGCTATATCCTCAGCCAGTTTTCTTTTGGTTTGTCAATATTGTAATTGTCTGAGCTCTTGAAGGATGTATATTTTATCAGTTTTGACAACTATGTCAAAAACCAAAGATCTGGATTTAAATCACTACTCAAAGTTCCTTTTTAGTCTACAAAAGGTAGAGGTCACTGAGAGTAAGAAGGTGAATGTTTCCTTTCTCAGACACTAGAGATTGAACCTGAGGCCTTCTTTGGGGTTAAAAAAAAAAAGAAAAAGAAAAAAATTAGCATAGAACTATAGACCCAGTGCTCTTTAACAGGGCTAAGCAGCCCATTATGCAAACAAAAAGCAAAATAACAACAAGCTTTTTTAAAAAATTACCATTTGATTTGAGGAAAAAATAAAATATTTTGTAAAAATTAAACACGGGGTTGGGGGTTTAGCTCAGTGGTAGAGCGCTTGCCTAGCAAACGCAAGGCCCTAGGTTCAGTCCCCAGCTCCGAAAAAAAGAAAAAGAAAAAGAAATTAAACAACACTCTCTCCACAATCAACTCCACAATCAAAAGTATTTTTTTTTCAAACTACCTTTGCCAGGCTCCCTTGGGAGAAAAGTTGAACCTCTCTGTACTGAGCACCAACTAAGTACCCACAATCAGTCTGTGTAGAGTACCAGCACTGTCTTAATTATATGCCTCAGACTTCCTAAATTAGAGTCTGTTATTCCCTTTTAATAATACAAGCTAAGACTAATGAAAATATATACAATTTTCTACATAGGCAAATCTCTGCTGAGTTCAGCAGCACAGCTATGATTGACACCTCATTCCAAAGCCAGTGGCACTACTGTAGACATCACAGGACCACTGAGACTTATTTACCGAGTAAGGGGGAGGCCTGTTTAAAGGACTTTGAGGGCATCCATATGGCAAAGGTCTGGAAAACAGTAAGTACTCTAATAATGCTCAACAGCAGCAGCAACAAATGAACAAGACGTGTAATGGTGACGAGGATGCAACAGACTCTGAAAAGCACATGAGAACACAAAGCCCTGTCCTGTCGCCCACTGGGATGACATTTAGGTAAGGAATACACATTATATCCATGACAAACGCATTGACAGGTTATCAACTGCAAACCAAATTATCAGAACTGGTTCTAATAGCAATAGTGTTGGCAGCTCATTTCAAATATCAGATGCATACTCTCACTTATCCCTCACACAAGTCTTATATAATCCCATATTCAATTATCTCCTTTCACAGATGAAAAAACAAGCTTACAGTGACAGAATGACTTTTTTATGTCAGGCACGTAGTACAACAGAATTTGAACCTAGGCCTGTAGCTTTAAGACCTACGAACCTAATAACTATCCATAAATATGAAAGAACACCTATAATTTCAAGGCCCCACAAACATCTTAATTGCAATGTTCTGACTTCGCTTTGTTGTAGCTTGTGTTTTGAGACAGGGTCTCACTATGCAACCTTATGGCCTAGGGCTCTCTATGTAGACAAGGCTGGCTTCAAACTCATAGAGCTCCTGTCTCTGCCCCCTGCGCCGAGTGCTGGGATTCACGGTGCACACCACCACGCCCAGCCAGCCATGTTTACATTTGAGGGCTCAGCATGGCCTGTTCTTTAAGAACAGAACTGAGTCACCTGAACAAGAGTGTAAGAATCCATACCTCTGACAAGTCTCCATCTGAGACTAGGGACAACACACTAAAATCTACTAATTAAATATCCCATCAACAGATTATTTTCTTTAGCTATTTGGGGGGTGTGGTTTGCATCTTATTATTCTGCATCTTAAGTAAGCTAAAAGAAATATTTTAAATTTCCTTATAAAGAGAGGAGCTTTGTTCTCCAAACTCTATAGCATATACCTTCAAAAAATACAAATCAAGCTCAACTTCAACAAATGGGGAGCTGCTCTTGAAGAAAACAGGTAGTACACCATCAAGAGCAAACAAAACACAAAGCTGGCATCTACACCATCACTATTACCCCTGACACCTATGATCAGTTATCTTAGGCCCGTCATTCTTTTTTTATCTAACAACATAGCATAACTGCCTGTAGACATTTATTAATGTGTCTCCTCTCAAAACTGTCGATCAAATGCCCTATGAGCCATCTCCATTTAAAAAGTCAGTTGACGCACATGCTCATTCCTCTAGTTAAGATTCATGGCTGACCATTAAGGAGCTGTATCCTCGTTCACACTGTTCACCAAATGTGATCCTGTCATACACCAAGTATGAGTCTTTGTGTAAAATATCAGTACCTGCCATCTGTTAAATGTTATGGATTTCCTTGAAAATCAGTTATAGAGGGAAATTATTTCTTCTATCAACTCCTAGGATTAGAGACCCTCAAGGCATATTTTTCTCCGGTTTCACTCTTATTTAAAGGGATATTCATGTTCACTTGGTAAGAAACCAGACCACCACGTTATGTATTTTGTACTGGATGCTGTTCTGTGTTCAGAGATTCTGTCTTCAGACTAAGTCTTCTCATTAAATATATCCCATGCTAACCACCACCACCACTCTTTATTGGCTCCTTTTCAAACATTCATCTCTGTAGCTGGGTGCTATCAGACTGGGATGATACACACAATATAGTTACTTGAATGTAACCAGGTTAGTTAAGAATCCAAGTCAAAATTCAACTCCCTACTTTCTTCCTTCCCTTCTGATGATCACTTTCAGCCTGCTCTTCCAAATCAGGCTGTGGAAGTTTCTCTTTCTGGCTTAAATTTTCCCTGGTGAAGAAGGGAAAGGAAAATATTTTGGTTCAAAAGGAAAGTCTATGCCAGTGTGTCAGCTGCCAAAACAAATAGGAAGCTTGAAAAGCTCTGGGAGAGCTCATAGTTAATCAAAGCTAACTATGGGAGTTTTAATCCAAGATTTTCCAAAATATAAATATTCGTCTTGGATGAAATGCTATTTATGTACACAAATCACAAAGAGGTGACTGTATAGTTAGCCTTCAGGACTCTGCTTCCAAATGGCCTCTCACCCCAGCACAGAGTACTTCTTTCCCTAGAGTCCCTCAACACTGTCAGGCTGCATCAGACAGACAGGCTGCTGCTTATCTCCCTGGACAGGACTATAATCTTCCCACAGCACAGGTACACTACTGCAACCAGTAAAGCAAGAGGCTGCCTTGTTCCTCCTGGCTCTGAGCTGCGTTTCTCACACAAGCTACATATCATTTATCTATATTAGCTTCTTACAGGTGCCACGTGGTGGAGTCATTACCTTTTCTTATCCCATTTGGGGACTATGAAACTTAAAGTCACACTGTAAGTGGTGTGAAGTCTAGCTTCAGAAGACTTGGTTTTAGAAAATCTATTTAAATAAGTCATGCCATAACCTAGAATGTTCATTACTGACATCCACAAGGTATACAATTCTTTGTTGGGTCTGCATGGCCTGGGCGCAGGTAGTGTCAGGGGTTGACATAAAAGAAGCGATTGTGTAATGGGAAGAGGAGCAGAGTGAAGACATTAACAGCCCTCCCAGTTCTTCAGCACTCCACTTCGGAGTCTACTTCCTCATCATAACACCTTCTACGGAGGTGACGAGTCTTACTTAGGTCACTAAACATCCCTCACGGAATTCTACACTGTGGCTGAATCAATCTGCTCTGTTCACAAACATTTGGTTCCCAGATGATAAATCAGAAGACCTCTTCAGAAAGCCTTTGAGAAAAATGCCTTCTACTTTCCCTTCACTAAATGCAACATGTATTTACATATTTTGAATATTATAAAAATCTTTGAAGCGATTTTTTAAAAAACTTGTTGCCATTTATTTGAATTAAAAAACAAAACTGGTAATTTAGATTCCATTAGTTCAATGGACTTCCTTCTTCTTGGCTACTTAATCATTCTAACCTTGCTTGGAAAAAAATAGCTCATTGTAAGACTTGATTTTAAATCTCTACTTAATGGATAAGAAATCTTGACACTCTTCATACACACACTCAGAAATATCTCTGTAAAATTGTGATGAGGGACTGAGAAGATGGCTGGGGTAAGAGTGCTTGCTCTGTAGGTGTGGGAACCTGAGCTCGAAGCATCCACATGGAAAGCTAGGCACACCGCTTTTAGATCTCTTTTCCTTCTGTTGGGTTGCCTTGTCCAATTTTGATATGATGTTTTTTTCCTTTATCTTATTACATCTTATTTGGTCATAACTGGTGCTTATCTCTTCTTTTCTAATGAGACGGGGAAAAAAAAAGGAGTAGATTCAGAAGGATGGGAAGGAAAGGAGGAACTGGAAGGGGAAACTATATCGACATATTGTATGAGAAAAGGATATATTTTCAATAAAAGAAAAAATGAAAAAAACCTAGGATCTATAAATAAAATTAAAAAAAAAAAAGATAGGCACAACTTCATGTGCCTATAACTTCAGTACTGTGAAGTAGCCAGATCCTAGCCAAAATGTTGAGGCTTCCTGTCCAGTGAGAGGTCTTGTCTCCCCAACATCCTCCTCTGATCTATGCATGTGTGCACACCAGCATCTGCACCTGCATATGCATGCACACAAACAGAAAACTGGTGAGAAAAGAGACATGGTATGTAAAGTAAGGCCCAATGGCCACCAGGTAGCAGGCACACTCAGAGTACATCCCTGCATGCCTTCTCTCTGTGGTATATAAGTCACATTTTGAAAACAGGACACTGGCATATCTGAATAATCCAGTTGTCCCTTGCTTTACTATGGCCAGTTTCATATAGGTTATCATAATAAACCCAAACCTCTACATCCAAAAAGATCACAGGCAACGTTTTCCTATTTAACAAGCTACTCACCACAAGAAGCCATTGTTTTTTTTTGTTTTTTGTTTTTTTTTTGGTTCTTTTTTTCGGAGCTGGGGACCGAACCCAGGGCCTTGCGCTTGCTAGGCAAGCGCTCTACCACTGAGCTAAATCCCCAACCCCAAGAAGCCATTGTTTTAAAGAAAGTAAATAAAACTAAAATGCTGTCCTGAGAGACTAAGTCAGGTCATAACAACACATGAAAGACCCTAAAGAGCTGGGAGAGTTCCTCTTCTCCATGTCTGCCTGGCCAGCCCAGGGCCCAGTTAACAGAGGGACAACAACCCAAAATGTACAGTTTTATGCCTAAGCTGAGACTTATGTTTTACAACCCTTGATATCCCTTCTTTTTTATGACCCTTAACAATGATGACAAAAAGCACTCAATGCTCACCCTCTAACAAGGCTGCCCCATATTCATAGTCTCCTAGGCAGAACACACTCCTCAATTCACAAGAACATAATAGGAAGTTCTCAAACGGTACTCTTCATGAGAAGGCCCTCTTTGGCCATAGACAAATATTCCTACTACAACCCATTAAAAGTGAAAACCTGTATATTGAAAAAGAGGTGAATGAATATGATTGAAGCACTCCACAGGCCTCCAAAAGATCTCAAACCCCTGGATTCCTTTTAAAAACAAAACAGAAAAACAATCCCCAAAGCACAGTCCTGAGCTGTTCTTTTGAATTCTTCCCAGATATTATACCTATGGTTCCACAGAAGCCTAGAACTAGAAGGCCACAATTGAAGAATATTATACTGTACTGAGATTTTCCAGTCACCAGTAGCTGATTTGCTGCTCTAGCCGAGCTTATTTTATTACTTTGTTTTGAGGTCTCAGAAAGCGATGAGGCCACTGGTGTTTGTGGGATAACACTAGGCTGAGTAAGGAAAACAGGCTGAGCAGGCATGACAGAAATGGGAGCCATCGATATCTTTAAAAGACCCTTGGAAGATGCTCTTTGCAAATCCCCAAAGACTTTGTATCTTGGAAAGTGTGTTCTTTCACAGTGAACTCCAACCACGTCTAGAACTGCTTTAAGATATATGGCAGAGAAGAGTTCTGAGTGTAGGTGAAAAGACTGTCCAGGAGTCATGTGACATGTATGTAGGAGTTCAGGACACTATTTTGCCTAGTCAATATTTAAAACTTTCCATAATAAAATATCAAAAGTCACATGGGAAGAAAACCAAATCAAAAAGGGGGATAAAGTCACCAGTTAGACACTGTATTTATTTGCGTTCAGAAAAATAAACATTATGTAGCTTGAGTTCCACTATTGTGTATGTGCAACAATTTTGTTTAAAATCATACTTCATTCTTTAAAATTATGTTTAATCATCATGCAGCAGTAATACAATGATTTCCACATTTAAATGGCATTTTTTCTTTAGTGTGTGTGTGTGTGTGTGTGTGTGTGTGTGTGTGTGTGTGTGTGTACATACATACTTGTACAGGTGCATGAGTGCCATGGACCCCCCTCACTGAGATCAGAAGATTAAATTGAAGGAGTCAGTTTCTCCTTCTCCCATGAAGGTTCTATGGATCAAACACAGGTCACCAGGTTTGGTGGCTAATACATGTTCCTACTGAGCCACCTCACCAGCTGCTTTTTGACATTTAAAGAGACTGTTATTCATAAATAACATTTGGATTAGTACATTTTTAAAGATTTATTCTATTTGTGTGTGTATGTGTGTGTGTGCATGTGTGTGTGTGTGCGCGTGTGTGTGTGCGTGTGTGTGCGCGTGTTCTGCACATGCACATACAAATGCGATCTAGTAGGGTGTGAAGATCAGAGGACAGCTTTTGGAGTTGGCTGTTCCTGCTGCTTCCCGGGTCTCAGCATCTAACCCACAGCAGCGGTCTTGGCCAGAGCTCCTCTCACCTGCTGAGCCCACTTGCCAGCCCTGACTACGGCTACTTTTAATAGCAGAATCTTCTGGAAGACAAATATTAGACATAATCTCACTTTATTGTCAAAAGGGTCAGAGAAAAGAAATGAACAAATGAAGAATCAGGACAGTAGCATGCTTGTCCTGGATTATATGACTAGTAAATAGTAAAGCCATATTTAAGGCCAGATATGATTTATTATAACTAAGATTATTTTAAGGGTAGAAATGTTCTTGAGGTCATAGATAACAAAATGGCAGCATATATTTCACTAACTAGCACCATGAACCTATTAAGTAGATACAACCTTCTAAGATTCCTGAAAAAACTATTATTAAACTGTTACCTGACATTTTAAAGACAAGTATGGCTTTGAAATACAGAATACCAGAAGATTACCTTACTTTAGGTGTATAAAAAGGACTGGGTATATCAAAAAAACTCAGCAAAATCAAACTTGTCTGGCTTTAGTACAGTACAATTTGGGACGTACTAACATACTTTATATGTATTTTTAAAGTTTAATAATTCGGACCATAAACATGAGACAGGCATTTACCATACCTGGTGCCTAAAACTTTTAATAAAACAACTCTATGCAAAAATCTTTCAAAATACTGAATGATATAGGCTGATTAATGCTAACCAAAGTTTATATAGTTGATCTGGTTTTCTTTGACATGAAGCAGGACCAGACTTCTGCTATCCAAAAGTTTGCACGGAGTTGGATTATAATCTAAGAAATTGGGAGGCACATACAGGAGATTTCAGGTTCAAGGCCAGCCTGGGCTATATAGCAAGTCCCAGGTCATCCTATCTAAAATAAGAACATGAATTTTATTATGTGTTGCTTTAAATACTATAATATATAGTAAAGAATACATAAATTAAATTTATATATTAAAAGAACAATATATTTATTAGAAAATGTGTGACTTTTCATAAGAAGTTGGAAATGGTATCATAGATTTAAACTGGATATTGTATGACTTTTAATATTTATTTATAGATATAATATTAAAATGTGTTTATATTATTTTATTATAATTTTATTTTCTACTTTAACATTTTAGCATAAATTTATTGAGCAACTATGTTATGAAATAGGTTCAAGACTCTCACAAAAATGATTTGATAATATACAATATTTCTCTAACCTTTTCTAATGTTTGAGTAATATTCAGCATGCATTTTTTAATATTATAAGGAATCATAAACTAACCTAATAGTTTAATTCCATTTTATTCCAGGAGCTAATTGATTAAACTTTAAGGCAAATTAAAAGATTCAAGTTTAGGTATAACAAAAATAATATGTAAATGTGACCATTACTAAAATAGAAATTTCTAAAATTTCCAAAAAATATTTGGAAATTTGTAATATTTGGGAATTTAGAAATAAATTCTTAAATAAGCGACTTTGTATGCCTGCGAACATTATTTTATACTCTGTGACCAAATGGCAATCAGTAAAGTGAAATTTTAAATCAAAGTTTCTATGTATATATAAACTCATTCTAAAACTTGCTTTTCTGAGAAAAATTTGTAACTCTGTTAACTGATTTCTCTCTCCCAGGTTGTAGGCATAGCTGACTGTAAAGGTGCACGTTGAGAAGCAGAGTACGAACAACAAGGTACACGCTACTGAGTGCTTCAAATTGGTTAGAGACCCTAAGCTACATTAGAGATTATCTTCACCTCACAGTTTTACTCAAAGTTTGAGAGACATGTTTTCCGCTTTAGCATGACCACACATTCACGGTGCCTTACAACAATCCTTCACCATTATTACCTTAATAAGCTATCAGCTTCCAAAATTTAAGAGACTTACTCCAAGCCATTCAATTTGAGTTCAGAATCAAATTTAAGTGTATCTCAGTCCAGTGACAGTTTGGCCTCACATCAATAGTCTTTCTCAGTAGTTATTCATATTTTACAGTCAGAAGCTGACTTAAATCATAATATATACAATTTTATTTATCTATCAGTTATTGTCTAACATTAGAAAATGTAACTCAATCTCTTTTCAATAATGTGATGAAAACTACACTAAAATTAAATTTTAAAATATGTATCCTTCCCTAAATAGATCAGCCAAAAACTTTCATTTAATTTCTACAACACATCTTTAGATAGTTCAAATGTACAAATTGAGTATTTGTCACAAAAAGTTAAGAGAGATTAATAGTCATAGTGGGTGTGGGCTTGTGACCTTCAAGCTTAGAATGCTGTTCACCCTATCTTATCTGTGACCAGACCAAAAGCCCAGGTATATATAGCACTTTGTTGGAAACAATGTGACAGCATGAGCTTTCAAGATTGTTTTCACTCTACCAGGACAGAAAAAGTTGAAAGAAAAATGAATTTAGACTGTAAAATCCCAACAGAAGCCTACGTTAATTTTAGAGTACTTTCAATGGTTTCTTCCTCAGGAGAACCACCAAGGATTCTTCTCACAAGCTTACCCTGATCAACCAAACATTACCTTCCTAGTTTTAATCAGCAAGTCCATATTTGCTAGGCTTGCAAAAAGTAAACGTTTCCTGATACATTTTAGAACAGTTTTTGATCATATTTCATGGCTTCCAGGAACATACAGACACACACAAAATAGGGTTAAAAATTCTACCCTGGTGCTAGAGAGAAGGCTTGGTGCTTAAGAGCTCTTGCAGAGGACCTGGACTCAGGTCCCAGCACCTATACGACAGCTCAGAACCATCTGTAACTCCAGTTCTGGGGGATCTAATGCCCTCTGCAGGTTTGCAGGCCTTGCGAAGTGCATAGACATACAGACAAATCACCTAGACCACAAAAAAATAAAAAGTAAAAAATTTCTTTTTTAAAAATGAGGAAAACACAGAAGGGAAAGGGTTAAAAAAAGGTTTCAGCTCCATCAGGAAATAATGGACCTAGTTAGAAGCTCTCCGCAAAGAAGATGTTCTCTACTTCATAGGATTTTCCCAGAATGTTTTCCAGTATTTCAATTCTGCCATGGCTAGAACCATCCAGCATATATTTCACAATTACAAAATTGGTTTCTCTCTAAGTCAAACAAAAGATTTCCTATGCAAAAACAAAAACAAAAACAACTATCTTGTAATCGCATTAAGGAAAAATAAAATGGAATGAGGCTGTGTGTTATGATTTTTTTAATAACTCACCAAGACTTGTCGACCTGAAGCACTGCAGTGACTTTGTTTCTAAGCACACAGTTTGAGACATAACTTTAAGAATACTAAGTTGACAACACCAGGTAAGTTATTATAGTAATAAGAATTACTTGTGTAATTTAGAAAACTTAACAAAGCGATGTGTCTAAGGCAAGAGCAAATGGAGCCCTAAGTAAAACACTGAATTCTCTCTGCCAATAAAGATGGAGGACATGCATGTATACATAAATACAATAAATACATGTAAAAAATAATTTTAAGTATTATTATAATATTATATACCTAAATATGTGTAATAAATAAATAAATGTAAAAAATGTTAATTATTGACCTTAACTTAGGAAGTTTAACATTTAGACTTGTAAAACGCCACAAGCCAACTTTTGTTGTTCAATGGAAAGCCTCACTAAGTTACTCAGGCTGGTATAAGGTCTAGACTTTCACCCCCTGGGGTGGGGATGGCCTCAGTCTCCAGGGTAGCAGAAACTACATCTGGCTTACGCTCAGCTTTTGGTCATACATATAGTTACCTTTTTCCTTTCATCTTACTTGCTCTGGGAAGAGTTCCTCTCACCCCCATTTATATTATGATTTTGTGAAGAGCACCATAGTATAACTAATGGTTAAGAGCCAAATCTTGCATGTATATAATGATTTCCACCTCATAGGATTGCTGAGTAAATTAATACATATAAAGCACTTAGAATATAAAGGCATCTTATATATTATTAAATGCATATTAATTTAATGTGTCTGAAAACAGGATTTAAGTCATGCCTTCCCAATTTATACCTTCAAGCTTTAGACTAAATAAAAAGTCAGAAGCAACTTTTAACCAAAATTTTCTCAAAATATACCTCCTTCATGGATCAGTTACAAGGCTATTGGAATGTCTCATTAGGTTTCATAAACGTGGAAAAACCAGAAGGTTGAAAATGGACAAAAAAAAAAAAAAAAAAAAAAAAAGCAGGGTCGGGGGTGGGGTCAGGCAAGATGGCACACTGGGTAAAACCACCACCTGAGTCTGATGCCTGGATCTACGTGGTGAAGGTACCTGGTGTACGTTATCTTCTGACCCTCGTATGTACACATGTGTGCACACACATCACACACAAACATAAAGAAAATAATTTTAATTTTTAAATGTTATTAATTTAAAAACCCTGCATATAGTCAGAACATAAACATACCTGCAGTAATTGAATGTAAAAAGTATTCTGGTTCATTTCAAGCTAGTTAACTGTTGCTCAATATTAGAAATATTTCAGGTAATTTCTTTTTAGTATTCCATACTATCCTGATTGCATACGAATATTATAACCTCATAGTAAACCCACTAAAAAAAATGATAGAAATGGGGAGAAGAAGATGTACTCTCTAATCTTTTCATATTTGAAAAAAAATATTTGTTTTTTGAGACGGGGTATCCCTGGGTAGTCTGACTAGACTAAAACTTGCTGTGTAGACCAGGCCGGCCTTGAACTCTCAGAGACCCAGCTGCCTCCCAAGTGCTAGGATTAAAGGCATGCGCTATCACACCCAACTCTTCTGTATTTGAGCTGGGTTTACCGAGCACCCTTTTTCTATCCTCAGCATAATAGACAAGAAAAGACAAGAGCAAAGTCATTGTTTTTCAGTGCTGGAGATGAAATCCAAAGCCTTCTGCAGGCCAGACAAATGCTCTATTATTACTGAGTGACATCCCCAACCCTATGAAAGATCTAATTTCTAACAATCACTTTTAGTATAAATCTTACTCTATTATTTAATAAATAGTTTAATAACAAACAAAACTGATCAAAAGGATTCCACATACCATCAGTGTCATGGGGAGAAGACATGACACACATATATAGATATTTCATTTCCTGCACCTCTCACTTTCCCCAAACAAATCTTTATCATAAATTAAGATGCTCAGAACAAGGGAATGATCATAACATCACATAAGTTTACTTCCTAGCATAAGAAGTAGCTAGTAAGAAAGAAAAGAATATTTAATTCCCATTCTAATCATAATCTAGTAAAAGGTTTGTTTTTTAAAATCAGTAATGCATAAATAGTTCATAAGTCACCTTTGCATTAAACTGCTGTAATATTTATATTCTAATGAATATTAACAACAACTTTTTAAAGCCAAGTCAATGTCCTGAACTGCTATTTACCTGTCACTAAATGACAACTGCACTTGGCTTGAGCAAAAAATAATGTTTTCTAAAAGCAAAATCCCAACAATTTTTTGACAGGCAAAAATTAAAGTCTTTTTAAGAAAATTAAAAATTAAATTTGACCAAATATTTTAAGATGCCTTACACCTGTATCCTTAAGGAATGAAGAGATATTTACTTAACTCCTTGAACTGACACAGGGCTCTCTCTAGCAAACTTTCACTTCCCTTAAATAGGAACACTACAACTGTTTTATAATATGCTTTAGTCCCTGCAGAAGTGTATCTAAAAAAAACCTTTTGCTGAAACACATGTGGTGACACATTCATGCACACATGGCTTTAAGCCCGTGTTTACTTCCCTTATCTGTAAATGGGATAATGATAGAACTTACCTTTCACAGTTGATATGAGGACGGGCTCGATGGACCTTACTACTTTCTATAAATTTTCTAAGGATGTAGAAAGGATCACTCTACATACAGTTCATAAATTGAGTGTGGCAAGTGATCCTGAGCTAAGACATGAAATTCTCTTTACCTTGTTTCTGCAAGACAAACTGGCTGCTCATTCGTTCAAAAACAATATGATTCCTACCAGAAAAGGGATATACTAGTAGCCACAAAGACAAGCGATCTTTGCCTAGACCTATTTTTAGGAATGGTCTAATTATCTACACCCCAAGTGTTAACACTGGAAAATAAACAAGTAGGTGAAAGGCATCACATACCAAAAAACAAAATAAACATTAAACCCCCAAAAACAAAACAGGCATTCTGAAATCAACATCTTCATGGTATTCAAAAAGAAATGAGTATACCCAGCACTGCAAAATAGACAGACAGATAAATAAACCTGAAGCATGACAAAGAAACTATCTGCATCATTTCTCCCTAACTAGTAATCTTTACTGACACAAGAAAGGTCAGAATTTGCAGAGAGGTCTAAGAGGAATTGCTGAATTGATCAGTTCAGACTGCAAAGTCCACATCTAAATATAACTAGGAGGAAATCTGGAACTCTGAGTTCCTTTCAGTGACTCCCTACCTTACAATGTCAAAAAAAGGTCATTTTTAGTTCCTTCAGATAGGCAGAAAACATTCATTAGTTTCCATAATGAAATACATTTCTGCTACACATTACTGTTTTACCGTTCTTCCTCAAGCAACTGAAGAAAATTCTCATTAAACAAGAAAGGTATAATAATTAATTAGAACACTAACTATCCTGTTTCTGTAATTATAAATGGAAAAATTAAGGCCCAAGAAACAGTTAACTGTTTTCTTCCGATCACACTGGTTTGCTAAAATAAAGACTGGTAACCGATTCATTTCCTAAGGTCCCTAATGTGAGCAACAATTCTGATTCTTTCATTCCACAGATACTCCACCACACTACTTCCTTATTCATCTTAATCTATTAATGGAACAACATCTTACCGGAAAAGGAAAAATGTTGTCAGCTCTGTTCAAGCTATCTTCCATCCAGGATTTTGGAGCAAAGGCTGAGCTAGGGCGAGCATACTTCTGGAGCTGAATATGATTGCTTGCAAAATTTTTCTTCAAAGGTGAGATGGAGTTCAGGGGTGTTATTCCACCGTTCAGCCCTCTGCGGTGATCTCGGCCTTGAGAAGCTCCCCAGCCACCATAGCCGCCACCTCCCGGGCTCCAGGAAGAAGAGGGGGTTGGAGAGGGACTCTGGTAGCTACTCCATGGAGAAGGAGGTTTGTTAAGATTATTCGCCAAATGAGGCAGCTGGTTAAAAGCAGCATTTCTATGTGTGAAAGGTGGGGGGTGGGGACTGGCAGGAGACCTCCTCTGCTGCTGATGCTGGCTGTGATGGTGCTGGAAATGGGGGTGATGAGGATGGTGCTGGGAGAGAGGCCCGATCTGAGGGGAGAAGCTACCACCAAAGCCAGGGCTGACATGATGGGGGAAATTTTGAAACAAGAGAGCACCATTATTAGCTGAAGCGCCAGGGACCCCTCCCTGGTGAAAGAAACTTGCATCTTCATTGATTATCGTGGAGGAAGAAGGCGCTATCGCTGCTGACCAGTTACTGAAACCAGTAAGGGATGATGCACTGGATGTCAAGGGTTGGGTGGAAGTCCCGAGGCCTGTGGCTTCTTGGTAATCGAATCCTGTCAACACTGGTGATTCAATGCGTATCTTTTCTTTTCCGTTGCTGTTCTCTGAAGAATTGTCCCCTGGATTTTCTTCGGCTTTTGCCTTTTCAGTTTCAGGCAGTATTCCAGCTTCCTGCCCTGGACTCGGGGACAGTTGTTGCTTTTCTAAAGGGTCTTGTTGTTCCTGCTGTTGACTTTTTGCTTTTTCTGACCCCAAGATCTCATCCTGAATGTTATGGGTAGCCGGAGCAGGAAAGAGCCAAGCTGACCCAGCACTGCTGCCGTTGGCAGCTGTGTTATTATTTATAAAAGCAGCAGGGTTGGGGGTGGCATTTTGGTGATGGTGTGGAGGCTGCAGATGTGGATGGAATCGGACTGGAAAAGCAGATTTATTCCCAGTATTGCTTTGCACTAGCACTCCAAACCCGTAATCCCCCATTTATTATTTTTAGGATCAGAATATCACAATAAAAAAAAAACAAAGCAAAACAACCTAATGTCTCAGGGCTTTCCTCCCCTGTATCTCAAATTTGTTTGCTTGAAGTATCTTATTTATAGCTAACTCAACGATCACAGCTTATCACCCTATGTATCTCTGATTTGGAATTCTGGTCTCTCTGAATGGAAAAGAACCTTAAAAAAAAACTCTTAAAATATTGATATGAATCCAATTGGGCTTATTTCTAGGAGGGAATAAAAAAGGAAAAGGTAAAAATCAAGTCTTTGGTTAGTAAAATAGGCGCTTTCTTTTTCCAAAGGAAAATGTACATGAATGACAGAAACACAGCTTCTCAAGCATCTATGGATATAGAAGAATAAGCATTGTGCGGAGTAAAAATATATATATATAAAATTTAACAATCACATATGGTCTTCCTCAGCAGTTTAGATTCACATAAAAATTAGAATAGGATTAAGGGGAGAATACGTTCTTTTCTTGGCAGCTTGGTTAAAAAAATCAGGAATAATTTAAGAACATTATATATTATATATTTATATATAGATAGATTATATTAGGTTATCTGGGGCGGGAGGTGAATTTCTGGTTGCCAAAGAGGAAATCAGCCTTGACTAAAGGAAAGATGATTGCAGGGAGATTTCTGCTGTTCCTGGTCCTGTTTCTGTTCTTTTGTAGGGTGCAGTGTGGGCCTCTGGGGCTGTTCCTGGGGCTCCGGGTGCAGATCTTGCTGCGTTTGCTGCTCTTGGGCTCCCCTCGGCCTCCTTTCCCCCATGAAAGGGGTTGGAAACACCCGTTTCTCCCTCTGGGGGGTGTCGCGATCAGGAGGGATTAGTGAGACTGGACAAGGGCGAGCTGGTGGCCCGGGGGTGCGGGGAGCAAGGGGGCGACCTGGAAGGTCCTGCGGTTTCTGCCTCTTCCCCTCTCTGCGGCTCCGGGATTTTTTTCCCTCATGGGACCCAGGGGCGGTTTGTTCAGTTCTCTCAGTTCGATTCTCCGCCGGGGGGAGGGGGAAGGGGGATGGACAAAAAGGAAAACCCCCGCTACCGTTGTTACTCTAAAGGAGAAAAGCCTCCCCCCTGGGCTCGCGCTCTCTTTTCCCCTAGACTGATTGGAAACTATAATTTAGGAGGCTTTTGTTTCTCCTCACGGTTGCTGGGCCGCCGCCGCCGCCGCTTTTCCCCGGTCCCGCAGTCCAGCTGTCGTCGTCTTTGAGGACTCCGCCTGGCTGTTCTTTTTCTTCCTTCTTCCTCCTCGTCTTCCTCTGTTGTCGCCGCTGCCTCCGCCGCCTCCGCCGCCGCCGCCACTGCCTCCGGTGCCCAGGTCCCGCAGCCGCGGCTGAGTCCTTCTCCTCAGGACCGAGCCGAGTGAAATGACAACCAGCTGGAAAGACCGAGAGACACTTCCGGTTCGATGAGGGAGGGGCGGGGTGCTGCGGAGGCCACGCCCAACAGCCGGAAGACCAATCCGACACTACAATTCCGACTAGGCCACGCCTCCCAGCCTCAGAGCCCCTCCCAGGAAGGTCTTCGGTCATCTCAGAGCCGCCTCTTCCGCCTGCGCCTCGCCCAGCGGGGCCGGCGTCGGCGTCGGGTCCGCGCATCCAGTGCAAGCGGTGCACCGCCATCTTTTTTGTGGGCAAAGATTCCTCGCGATTTGTGTTCCCAAAGCAGACTTCTTAGGAAGCCCGTGGGGAGACGTTCAGGAAGAGAATGGGCATCTTGCACACTGAATCACTGAGCTAAAGTGTTGGGGGTCGAAGTGGCAACCCATGAAACCGAGAATAAACCAGAAGCCTGCCCTGAGTAAAGGTGGGTGCCCCTGGCATCACGTGCTCTGGCCCAAGCTCCGCCCCCCGAGGGATGGAAGGAGGCGGGTTTTCCCGGCATCTGTACTGTGCCTAGAACTGCTTATTCCTTATCCAGAATGTAAAGCTCCGGAGGGATTCCCTTCAGTCCCCATTCCTCCACCCTCATCGCCTACTCAACCATCCTCCCTTTGAGATGCACATGTTGTAGGCGTCCATGGCTGAGCCACCAACTATATGTTTTCTACTTCACCACCTTCCAAGCAGAACGGAAGGATGCTTCTAAAAACCGAAAATCCAGTCATGGTCCTGTTCTGCTCATACCCTTTTTAAAATGGCAGTCCGTTACCTGGAGAATAAAGGCCAGACTTCGTAGTTCAAGCCTTATTGTCCCGTGGGCAGTACCCTTTTCCATGCCTTTGTCATCTCTCTTTGCAACTCATTTTTTGTGAGGAGTAAGTCTCCAAACTATGTACCCTGACTTCTGACTTTTCTTTTTACAGGCATACATGACCCTGGATATGGCTCCTGCTTGTATATGGCATTACATTACACTGGTGGCTTATGTCTCTAAACAAGTACTTGGTCTAAAGCAGTAGTTCTCAACTCATGGTCGTGATGGTCCCCTTCAGGGAGGGGTCCAATGAGCCTTTCACAGGGGTTGCCTAAGACCTTCAGAAAACACAGATGTTTACATTACGATTCATAACAGTAGCAAAATTACAGTTGTGAAGTAGCAACAGCAATAATTTTATGGTGGGGAGGTCACCACAATATGAGAAACTGTATGAAAGGGTCACAGCATTAGGAAGGTTGACATTGAGGATGGGAAGCACCAGAGAGTGACTCTTGAATGGAGACATGCATGTATAAAACAGCAGTAGTGAAATCTTTTCTGAAAGGTCCGATTTTCAAAACTAAATCAATCATTTAGTTCCTTATGCCATTTGGTTTGGAGCTCACGTGTTGGCTGTTTGCTGTTTGCTCTCTATTCAAGGACTCCATGTCTTTGCATGTAGACCTGCTGTCATGCACTCCGCTGGAGCCTGAAGTAATATGTTGCCCTCAGCATAAGCTTTAGATGTGTGATGAATAAATGTTTCCTTTTATTGGGAAATGAAAACTGAAGAAAAATAAAACTAGGTTAGAGCCCTAAGTATTTCCAGCAAAATAAAAAAATATTATTGACCCAGTGTGGTGACATACACCTTTAATCCCTGAGTTCCAAGCCATCCTGGTCTACACATCAAGCGAGCTCCAGGCTAACCTGGGCTATATAGTGAGACCTTGTCTCAAAGACTCATCATCACCATCACTGTCATTTGAGCCTTCTTTCTGTGCTTGCCTATGTGGATCTTATTCATAGATATTATTCTCCTTCCCTGTGTATGCATCAGAGTGATCTTGGCAGTTCTGTGAGTTCTTTGAGCATAGGTATTGCTGGGTCTTACTCTGTTGTTCCCCTTTTCTGCCACTCCCCCTGACACACACACACACACACACACACACACACACACACACCCCTTGAGACTATTTCTTCCAGAACAATTTCCCTAACTTCCCCTTGTAGATTCCTCTTTTTAAATTACTAGTGGGTATCAGTAGGTTAGTTTCTTAAGGGCAAAGACTATGTGTAATCTGTCTTTATGTTGCCAGTGACCAGTAGAGGATCTGGCTCAGAACAAAATCAGTTCATGTCTACTTAATGACTAGATGGATGTTCTGTGTCCAGTAGAAGGTTATGGGTCTCTTGGAGCTATCATTTCTTCTCAGTATCTAAAATGGCAACTGTGGCTTAGAGGAAACTGGTCTGCCCTAAGAACCAAGCAGCCCTGAATTTGAATCCCAGCTCTGCTGCTTCTTCCTTGAGCTGCCTGTGGCACCACCACTCCAAGTCCTTTCTTCCCCCATAGATCCATGTGGACAGCATCCTCCGGGCCCCTTCCTAGGTCAGTGAATTATATGAGGTCTATGTAGTGCCCGTATACAGTGCTCAAGATGTGTGTTCCTTATTAATACATTGAGTCCAGAGAGTTACTTCAGCAGCATCTTCTACCTAGGCATAGACCAGTGTTCTCTTGGTTTGCAGGAGAAGACATGCCAAGATCACTCAGTCTTCCACCCTAGATCGATCCTTGTTTAAGGTTTGGTCTGGGCTGAGACTAGGATGATCACTGGGACATCTGAGTCATCAAGGGTCAGGTTCGTGGTTAGGCCCTGGGAGGAAGAGAGAAGGAAGGGAGAAACCATTCTCTTAAGTCTGTTGCCTCCTTGGAGACTCAGGATATGCAATCCAAGACTACCCTTCTTGAAAACATCATGGCCTCCGCAACTGTCCCCTGGTAACCATGACAACAGTTCAGCAACTCTATTTGGGATCTTTAAAGGGATCTTCTGTTGCAGATAAGAGGTGGATGAGCACTCTGCTGGCGGTAGGAGTGCTTTCTAGGGAGTATGCGCAACAGGAAGCTGGCAGGTTGCAGGGCAAAGCATCCTTTACCCAACCATTAAGATACTACCAGGTTCAGAAATAAATTTTACACAGCTCCCTTCCTGTCTAGTTTACAAACACACCCTTAGAGAAGCTATAAGACTAGGGAATGCCTATACCCTGCTAGTGCAGCCGAGTCCCATCCAGGTCCTGAAGCCACCCATAGCCCAAACTTGGAGCCTTCCAGGAAGTAGTGTTAATGCCCCCTTCACCAGCCTCTTTGTTCTAAAGCCTGGCAGATGACATAAATCTCATACCATAACCACACAGGGTGAACTCTGGACCCCTAGAGTTCTAATGTCCTCACTACTGCCTTTGAAGCATACATTGCCAGCCATTTCCAAATAGCACACACCCAAGCTACCTAGAAGCCTGGTTAATGACTTTAGCAACATAGCCTCCACCCAAAGCCGCTTATATTGTGAGCTGTGCAGTTCCGTAAGGTACCATAGACTAGTAAGTGAATGAGACCCACAGAGTTCGACACTACATGGGCCCTGGTGCCTTTCCTTTCTATAAAACACAGGGACACATTATAAAATATGGCACCCCTACAGCAGAAGCTACCAGATACTACCATAAATTAGGTAAGCTCATATGTATGTGTGCAGAAATATTTAAAGCAATTGATCCTTTTAGAGTCAGCAACCCGGAAGTGTTCTAACTGGATTGAAGGACTTAATGTCCTTAGTATTGGTTTTAGTAAGAAAGTAAGTCTAGACAGGTATAAAGTCTGACTGCACAGGAAGTTAATACTCAATAGCTACTTGGCTAGCAATGTTAATGAGCTTCCTAATAAAATGCCAAGATATGCTTTTTAATGAGTATAAAAATCTCAAGGGTGAAAGGCACCTACTGTGAAGGCAAAGAAAGGATGGGGTAGCTCCGAACCATCTTATTTCCAGGAGTGCCTGCAACTTGCTAGCGTAAAGTGAGCTAGACAGAAATGGAACCAACCCCAAGAATAGATCTTTTCTCAAATTCCACTTCTGCTCTTCGCTGAGACCCAGTGTTGGAAAATGGTTTGTATTTACTCAGAACGCACCGTTTTTAATGACTAATTGCTCTGTTGGTTTTTTTTTTTTCTCTCTCTCTCTTGCTTGATGTTCTGCCGTGTGTGCAAGCCTCTGAGTTTTCCTCCCACCTTCCCGCAGAGTGCTAGCGCAGGGCGCTAATTAATGAGCTGTTTGGGTGGGAACAGCCAGCTCCTCTGGTGCCTCCTTATCAAACAACTGGTTTGAACAGGTGAGGAGCCTCATCCTGCAAAGACAGAGATGGGCAAGAACGGAGTCTCCCCTTGCAGACCATGCCGGGCATCACACAGAATACCCTGGACTCTATCAGGACTCCAGCACCGTATGTGGGCAGGCTGCCGGTCTGGATCACCCTTGCTGCTTTGAGTAGATTCACTTTGTCTTGCATCAAAACCGTGACCATGCTGCTAAGTACCTGCTATCTCACCCCCCAATAGCTGGGCTCTAGAATTTAACCTGCACCACCAGGAAAAACATTAGATTTGCAGAGCATTCTGGGAACTCTAGGGTCCACAGGACAGACAGTTTTGAGTCAAGAATCACAATTAGTCCCAACATATCCATAAACTCACAAATTCTGGTCTAGCTGGTCTAATGATCTGGTCATGTCTAGAATTTATATTTCAAAGAAAATGTCAATTCTGATTTTGTTTCATATTTTAAAAAAGTGCCATCTTATCTATGGGAGAGGGTGACTAAAATGATTCTTTCGTGTCCAAATTTCTCGTTCTCCTGTTCTGTGAACGTATGTTACTAGCAATCATTAGCCCATGGGAACTCATAAAATACAGATTCCTGGGCTGGGCCCCAAGATACAAGCTTTTTGTTGTTTGCTGAGTCAGGGTCTCTCTGTGTAGCCCCTGCTGTCCTGGAACTCTGGATGTAGCTGGCCTCAGACCACAGAGATCTGCCTAACTTGTCTCTTGAGTGATGGGATTAAAGGCTGTTTTTTTCTCACAGCCTCTTCTTATAACATTACAAGGTAGAACAGGCTTCTTTGTGATAATGTAAGAGCATAGAGAAGCCAAATTAAGAATTTGTAAAATAATAATGCCCTTTTGTACGTGGAGTAGCTTTGGGAACTAAAAGAGAATTGAAGCAGTGAGTGTTTTTCAGGACTCATGTGGCCCAGGCTTCCCCTTCTATGGCTCTCCTCTCCTCAAAGTGGGTCTTGGCCTTACAGCCAAGATGTGTGGTCTGTGTTCCAGACTGGAGGATGGAGAAAGAGGTGAAAAGTGATTTAAGTCTTCTCTTTGAGGAGACTTTTCAGAAACCATAGGCATTGCTTCCATTCTCCCATTGGCCACAACAGACCACGTGGCCACACCTACCCTACAAAAGGAGTTAGAAAGCAAGGCTGAATCGGTGTTCCCCAGTACTCTGTTAAAAGTTGGGCTCTGCTATTGAAGCCAGGCGATGGGTATTTGAGGTTTGGGCTTTCAGAAGCAGCAAGGTTTAGAGATTTGCTCGTAGTCTTATAGCCATTCATTTCACAGTTGCAGAAACCGAAGCCTGACAAAAGACCTTGTGTGGCATGATACACTTGGTTTTCCACAGGAATATTTGCGAGGTGCTCTCTCCCTGGCCCTGTAGCCCTTTGGTTTTAGCGTGCATTGGAACCATCTGGAGAACTGCTATGCTAGAAATTCTGATGGCGGTATGTGTTGGTAGTTTGCCGTTAGTATGATAAAAATACATGCCATGTCATGTGTTAGGTAGAGAGGTTTGTGTGCTTGCAGTTGCGGAAGTCTCAGTCCACTGACATTTGCTGCTGAAAGCTGTGAGAAAGACAAGAAGTGGCCAGTCCAGGAGGCTTCCAGGTGATGCCGACATTGCTGATTTGGTGAAAACACTTGAGAACTGGACTGAAGGGTTTTGCTCTTGTCTGGGTTCTTGCAGGGCAATGGGCTCATGCAGCCCATCGCCCACATCGCCCTCCTTCACTCCTAGGCCAGTCCTCCCATTTTCTCCAGCTCACTTAGTGGTATGGCTTTTCCTTTAGCCCTAAGCCAACCTAAGACATCATCCCAGTGTTCTCCTCATTCACCCTTGAGGTTTTGGGGCTTTCCCCCCCCTTTCTTGCCATTTATTTTCTTCCCTCCTCCCTTGGTTCAAGTCTAATTGTGTCTCGCCTTCTGTGTGTGTTTCTTTCTTTTATTTGCTCATTCTTTTGTCAGAGCAATCTTCAGACTTAATGGCTGACTTTGCTCACCAAATCTTTATGGGGGAATGTAATTATATTACTGTATGATTGAAATGTTTTCAATAGCTATCACATGTACTCAACTCTGATCAAACCTTGATGGTTTTCATCCTGAAATCACCATTTGTCTTACTCGATATCCTTCTGTTCCTTAGCTTATTTCAAAAAACTTAAAATATATGTTCAAAGAAACATAAAGATTTAAGGGCCTAGTATCACTTAGTCTCACCAAAAGACGATTTTCAGAATTACAACAGTGGGGACCAAGGGTGGTGTCGACTGTCTCTTAGACCCTGTGTGCATGTCAAAGGCCCTGGCTTTGAGAGCTTCTATTTGGAGCAAAGAGTAATAAAGTGGGAGAGAGCTTTAAAGAGGTCCTAGTCTAAACTGCGACAGATCCTCTTTCAATAATGGTAAGTACTGGAAAGGCATAGTGACGTTTCTCATTGTGTGATTCAATGTCCTGCCTTTGTCTGTGCACACGGTCACCTCACTTACCCCGTAGGAAGTCTTTCATTGTTTGAAAACCAATGCCCAACTCTTAGAACGTGGTGAAAGGGCCCATCACTTGGTAATTGCCACCTGACCTCTCTTGCCCCCTCCTGGGGCATTGCCCAGCACCCTGCAAGACTCGTCTCAGTACCTCTCTTGCCACTGTCCTGGGATGCTGCCCAGCCAGACTTGTCTTCATGAACTTAACTCTGAGCCGTGGGTGCCATTAGCTAAAGGCAACAAGACACATGGGCACCAGCGCTCAGTGCCATTTGAAGAGATTTCTGTCACACCTAAAAGAGGCTACATGTGTTTGCTGATGCTGGCCAGCTAGTGATGTCAAGGTTCGTGGCTTTCTTTGAGGTCATAAAATATCGACCCCAGTCTCCAGGCCCAGTTGTCACACAGTGCCTTTCAAAAATAAGAAACAGGGCTGCAGAGCCTAATTTCTCCCCACGCCTGGAGGATCTTTTCCAGAGGCCCACCACACCCTTAAAAACCCTCTGTTAGGACTTTTTGGTGCGAGCTGAGTCATGCGCCTGGGTTTGGGCCTACTTTCCCTTAAACTAGAGGATCCAGTGTCAAGCTGAAACTGTAAGCTGTGCTAGACAGGAAGGGGGGTCCTGAGAGCGGGTGTGTCCATGCTGGCCACCACCACTGTGCTGCTTTGCACTTGTGCCCATTTGCCAAGAGCACCTACGTTGTCCAGGGTCCTTTCCTGAATGGCCTTCTCTGGCCACCAGCAGAGGTGACCTCTCTTCCAAGGTAGGCATATACATTCAGCCTGTCATCTCCATTGTGTAATCGCCACTGACTCGCCATCTTTCAAGTTCAGGGCTCTTCAGTTCTTTTTGTACCAACCTAGGGTAGGCCTTCATTGAGCATTTTTGAAATTAAGCTTTTTTCCTTCTGTACAAATCACAAGTAAGTCCAAAGTAATACATATATGTTAAAGGGGGGCGGGGAAGCCCAACTTTGAACCATTTTACAAACAACACTCCTCGTTCTATTTTTCAGTGGGACTTCTGCTGGGAGGGGAGATATAGCGGTGTCTTACTAGCATATGGGAAGTCCTGTTGACATAGAACTTCTGCTATGCCATGGACCTCGAAGCAAGTCAGCCATTATAAGTCCCAGAGAGTTCTTTTATAAATAGTAAGCCATTTCAACCTTGTGTAAAACACTTTATACATAATAATTGCTTCCCTGGGCTGAATCATCTTGGGTCCAGTGCTGCAGCTGCATTAAGCTGGTCTGTACTGATACACTCTTCCAAGTTAAACTGCTTCTTAATGAAGTGGCTTGCACAGAAGCCATCAGCCAATGCATGTCTGCACACGAGCATGCTTATACATAATGCTATCAGCACCTCAGAACAAGTGCAGAGACAGAAATTGTCTAATATTAATGAGCGATTCACAGATAAGTGGATGCTCCAGTCTCTAATGTAGTTGAGGTGAGTCTCAGTAATGGGCTTCTTGAAATGACCCAGCCCCCACTGGAGCACCTCCACTTCCAGCAGCCTGCGTAAAGTCTAATAAGTGCATAAATATTTTAGCAAGGGAAATAGGTAGCATTATGGCCACACTCCATGCTGCTGACAGCTTGGTAGTTAGAAACCACCACATCCCGAGGTGTAGTAATTCACCATTTGCTCAGAGTTGAAATGAGGCAGAGGAGAGAGCTCAGGGCCCTTAGCTCATTTTTTATTTAAGGGCAATTTTTAATCTATTCAGCTATTTAAGCTCCAAAGAGAAAAAGGAAAGAGGGAAGAAATATGCCTCGAGTGCAGAGATTCGGGGCATGTGTAGGGCCTCACTTGACAACATCTGAGGTACAGTTTAAATCAGAAGCAGCATCATGTAACCCTGTAAGTGGATGGTGGGAATTAAAAAATTTAGTTTTCTGGTGTGTGTGTGTGTGTGTGTGTGTGTGTGTGTGTGTGTGTGTGTGTGTGTGCGCGCGCGCACGCGCGCGCGCGCGCGTGTGCCCGCATGTGTGTTAATGCATGTATATGTGGGTGTCTTTTAAATCTGTTTTGAGGCAGCTAATTTCCAGTTCTCCTTTGCAGATTCGTAGTTCGTATTCATTGTTCTGCTGCCTCTTATTCAACATTCTTTTCAAATGGACACAATCTTTAGAACTTAGGTAAATAAGCTAAGAGAAAACACGTGTAACTGATTCATATTTTGAAAGATCAGTATGACATGGCATATATATTATGCCACCATTAACTGTTTTCTAATACATGCTGAAATAAATGCACATTGAGTCCAACAGATGTTGTAATCAAAGAGACTGTTGCTCTCGGCATTTCAGGAAACACTAGGTCACTGGGTAAAAAAAAAAAAACAGATGTTTTAATTAGGTAATGGTTCAAGTCCCCTCTCTGTCAGCTTCACCAGCTGAGTGACTTCTGTGGCTTTTTGTCTCTCTGACTCTCAGTTCCTGTGCTGAAAACAAAGGCGTAAATGTCCAGGCAGTTTTCTAAAGGGTTAAATGAAGTGAGATATGCGCAGCTCTTAGGGTAGCTTGTGGGCTCTAGCAGTACCAGCTTTGGTTATTATTAACTTTTCGATTGGAGATATATGTGTCATTCGAGGGTTCCAAACACTGATGAACATGCCTTGGGACACAAAATTTACCAGGTGTCTACAGCTGACAGACGTCTACCGTGGGTCCTGGAGACATGCTGATAGCTTTGGAAGTGACAGCTGTGTGCTAGAGATAATGACAGCAGTGTATGTGTAATGCATTGAGAGCCACGTGTCCAGGTTAAGATGGCAGGTCAGAGAAGGAGAACGTAGTCCACGTCATCCTCGGAGAGGAAAACATGCAGATTCACACATCAGGCCTCTCTTGGATGGCTCCCGGGGACACATCAAATTCCAAGTACACTATTCCTGCCGAGGAGCAAAGGATGCACGAGGTTTGAACATGTGTTCAGACATGCAGCCCTGCCATCATTTGCTTACAAACCCACGTGATATTAAAGGATTTGAAGAATACCATTTTCAGAACTAGACAGTAGTCAAGCAGCATATAAATAAAATTATTAATTCCTTCTACAGAGATCTCTCCTAGATGTTACACAAAAGCTGGCTGCCTTTCTTACCTGTGGGTTTAGTCAATACTGGTCAAAAATATTTGGAAAAAGCTGTATCTTTTCTGAATATGGAGAGATTTTCATGTATTATTCTCTAAACTATATTTTGTCAGACTTTTTGCACAAAATGTATTGTGTTAGTACCCTAGAAGTGATGAAACACGTCATAGATGACTGTGTATGTTACATGCGAATACCATGCCACTTTACATAAAGAGCTTGAAAACCCATGGAGGAGGTTTAATATGTGGAGGGTTCCTGGAAGTGGTATTTTTGCATGTTGGGGTAGCTGTGTTTAAACATGTGAGAGACAGGCTTCTATTAACTTCTTCCAAGTGTTGAGGTGTTAGCACTGCTTGGTGAGTCCCTTTCCCCTTGCTCTCCACCCTGTCTGGTATTTGAGCTGCTGGCTCTCACTAGACTGGAAGCTTCATGAGAGGAGGAATTGTACCCGAATTGTTTGCTGCCATACCCTCCACCCATACTGAGTAAGAGACTATCAAATCTGAGAGAGGGACCTGGGGAGTAAGTTCTTTTGGAATTGTGTTCTCCTGTTACACACATGTACATGTAACTGTATCTGATTTTTTCTTCTGAGAAACTGGATGAATGCCTTGAAAAGTGTTTTGGTCATTTCTGTTTCTCTGGTTTAGTAGTAAAGCATGTGGTGAAAGAAGCTGGTTGCTTAACAATGCAAATATAAGCAGTTGCACTGCCACCTCGGCTCCCCAGCAGTAACTTCCGTTGATGCTCGCCCTGCTTACTCCCAGCCCCTTTCCTCACCCACTTCTCCTCAGAGTTGACACCCTCACTAGAATCAAGACAATGAGCTCTTCATATCCCAACTCCTTACACAGGAGAGCTCTCATTCTCTGTGTGTATTCTAAAGATAAACCAGATTAGAGTCTTCTAGATTTCTTGAGAAGCTGGTGAACTAAGAATGTTATAAATACTTTCCAGAGGGATGGATGCAGCTCAGATTTTACATGAGTGTGGGAGAGCCTGTCTTACCTCACTTTCTGATTTTTCATATTTTTTTTTTGAACTCATGAGCACCATTGGCGAGAGTCAACGATTGGCGATTTCGTTTTTACATTCTTCTTGTGTTGTCTGTGAAGACAGCTGTATATGCTCCATTCCTTCCTGTCAACACATTCTTTTCAGTGATCCACAAACACATTTAAGGTGACCCCCAGTTGTGTTGCGCCATTAAAGCACTGAGCGCCCAGACCACTCCATTTAGAGTTGAAGTAAGCAAGAGCCCATGAGTAAGGGTGCCATGGGGACAGGGAAGCTTAGCTGCCCCCCTCAGCCTCCTCTCCAAGGAACGCTTCCAAGAATGGACATTTGAGTGCTGTCTGGAAAGATGAGCCAAGGATTGGCAGACACTGAAAGGGTTCAGGTGTCCAGTGAGGCCCTGAGAGGATGGAGAGCACCTAACCCACATTTATTCCCTGCAGACCGTGGCTCAGGGACCACAGCTCAGGGACCACAGCAGGCCTGAACAGACAGGGGTAAAGAGCTGATGAATAAAATGTGATGAGACCTTTACATGGCAATCTACGTAACCTGGTGAGGTGGCCAACACTTCAGTCACAGCCTTGATAATTATACCTAAGTTGTCAGTAAAAGTAGTTTCAAATACCCTGTACAACTTGACAGAATCTAGACTCAGAAGTTCTACTGCTTAGTTTCAAGCAGAGAAAACAAACAAACAAACAAACAAACAACAACAACAACAACAAAAACAAAACAGTTCCTGTAAAAGAGTATTGTTGGCAGCACGGTTTGTGGAAACTAGATTAGGAGCATCCAGATCCTTTTGTGTAGGGAATGACTAGGGAGATTGGTGTCTGCTCCATGGACACGTATGGAAACATCTGTATCGATGCAGAAACCTGCAGGCCTGCTGCTGGAGGCATGAACCAAGACACATGTGCGTGCCACTCTTGTGGAGGTCACTCATGGGAAGGCTGTCCTTGTGGAGGCCGCCCTATACAGAAATGCCGCATATATCTGAAGTTCTAGAGGTATATGCTCAGTTCACAGACACAGATAATGAAGCTAGGATATCGCTAGAGGCCTTTTGTAACTGAAAACTGGTAAGTCCTAGACTTAAAACATTGGAAGAGGCCATTAAGAGAGGCATAACTCTTTAAAAATAGTTCTTAGCAAGGAGATTGTATTCCATGAATCACTTGTGTAACTAAAGATTAGTTAAAATAATGAAAATGCCCTAATTTCCATGGTAACTCAGTACCATCTCTTTGGAAACAAATTGAACAACATGAAACACGACATTCAGAAAACATTTTTACTCCACGGTCCAGTAGTTTTCCTTTTAGGAATCTATCCAAACAAGATAGCCCTACTTATTTATAGTGATTTTCACAGGAAGATGTTCAATGTGGTTATTATTTACAACGACAAAAGGAACAGATTTGTCTAAGTTGTCTAATAATGGATGAGAGTTTAAATGGTAAGTCTATATAGTGGAGTGCTGGGTTCCTATTAAACCCTTGCTATAGAAGAAGTTTTACAGACTTGTGCATTCATTCACAAAATAACATTAAAGCAATATAAAAATAGGGAGATAGTGTGCTCATAGATATGAGATAAACACAGCAGTGTGTGTACAGGGTTGGGATGGTAGATACCAAGAGAGCCATTTGACCAGGCCCTGTATTTATTTAGACTGGCATGGCTTCTTGTGTGCAGCTGTACAGTGCAGAAGAATGTTCTGAATTCTATTACACATAATCCCAGACATCATCGTACAGCTTTCCGTGAGACTCTTACGATAGTACACACACACCAAAACCCTCTTAGCTTCAGAGATGGAGGAAATCCAGGCTCCCCTCCTGCTCAATTCTGTCACTGCATAGTGGGCAGGAAGCAGCTACTCTGAAGGTGAGTGTTCATGCTAACTAGCTCCTGGGAATGGATTACACACTAATATATTTATGCATGTATGTATGTATGTACGTATGTATGTATGTATTATATGTGTGTATGTGTGTATGTATGTATGTGTCTGTCGATAGATAGATAGATAGATAGATAGATAGATAGATAGATAGATAGATAGATAGATAGATAGAAAAATCTCTCTGTAGACCAGGCTGGCCTTGAATTCAGATCTGCTTGCCTCTGCTTCCTCAGTGCTGGGATTAAAAGTGTGCACTATGATGTGCTCAGCCATGTCTCTTCTCAGACTTTAAGAAGGTAAGTTTCTGCCCTTCTGAATCTTCTCTAGTGACCTCAATGAAAAGTTTTAAACCACTCAGGAAACAGAAGAGATGTCCTTTTTTAAAACACAAAAGCAAGGCCTAGCTCTAGAATGTGCCACATCAGGATGTCCCCAGTATAGAGACCTCAGCAGTCTGGCTCCAGGGCTGGACAGAAAGACCATGACTGGACGTAGCCCCAGTGTGTCACAGAAAGGCCACAAGGATTCCTGCTGGCCACCACTCTTCATTGCTAGGTAAGGCCAAAGCAGTTCTCTTGTCTTAGTGAGGAAGCCCTGTGGATTCCAGTTCTAAGCTAACGTTCTGTGTGGAGGACCCGGGGAGGTAATCTAGACTCCTTAAAGACTGCATAACCCTGAGGTCTGGTTTGATCTTCAAATGAGTCTCTGAGAGGAAACATGCATGAAGAAATGCTATATGGGGGAGATAAGAACGGGGGACCGACTTGCAGAGCAGATGGGCTGCGTGATGACCAGGCACAGCGTGGGAAGAACCAGTAGATAAGTGTGGAAGCCCTTATTAATGTAATTGGGCTGTAGTCATTAATTTTTAAAAATATCTTTATTTATTTTAAGGTCTTTTTTGTTACAGGGTTTCTCCATGTATCCCCGACTGTCCGTGAACTTGATCTGTAGACCAGGCTGGCCTCAAAATCAGATCTGCCTCCCAAGAGCTGGGATTAAAGGCTCAAGCCACCATACCTAGTGCAAGATATATTTTATTTTTATTTCTCTCTCTCTCTCTCTCTCTCTCTCTCTCTCTCTTTCCCTCCCTCCTTCCCTATCTCCTTCCCTCCTGTGTGTGTTTGTGTGTATGTGTGTGTATGTGTGTGTATGTGTGTGTATGTGTGTGTGTTGTGGTGTGTATGTGTGTATATATATGTGTGTGTGTATGTGTTGTGGTGTGTGTATGTGTGTGTGTTGTGTTATGTGTGTGTGTTGTGTGTGTTGTGTTATGTGTGTGTGTTATGTGTGTGTGTTTTGTGGTGTGTGTGTATGTGTGTGTATGTGTTGTGGTGTGTGTGTATGTGTGTGTGTATGTGGGTGTGTGTGTTGTGGTATGTGTGTGTGTGTGTATGTGTGTGTGTAGGTATGTACATGTGACTGCCAGTGCCCACAAAGGCAGAGGTGTCATATACCCATGTAGCTGGACTTTCCTATGACAGTGGTCACCAACGTGGGTGCTGGGAATGGCACTAGTGTCCTCTGCAGGAATAATGTGTGCTCCTAAATCAGCTTTCCAGTCCCTCCCCCACCCCCATTTTTAATTTTTGGTGCTAGGAATAGCATGCATGCTAAGTACGTGCTCTGCTGTTGAGCTATGTTCCCTTGGACCTTCTCATCGGTATCTGGAGGCCAGAGATGGGAAAGAGAGGGCGAGAGAGAAAGAGGGGAGGGAAGTGAGCAAGCAGGTGGCCTTTCTTACTGCCACCTTTTCTCACTCCATACACCTCCCACTCCCACCACCAAAGCAGATGTAACTGGTTCTAGATGCACAAGTAACACGAGGCTTTAGCTTTGGAGGGAGTGCATGTGCACCGAAAGGTCAGGGTGCAAACCACTTGTCCAGTCCCGAGCTGCTGGGACTGGACGCCAGTGTTCTCATTAACAGCCACTGCTGGATCCGGCTGCCGCTACTTAGTAAAAGCAGGTCATTCCGTATTCAGTGCAATTCCGCATATTAACCAAATTAAAATAATAACATGTTCTCTCCTTTCATGTACTATACTGATAAATCCTGATTTATGAATGAAATGTGCTGATTAGTTAGTTAAAAATAATTAGTATCAGACTATGCTTCAAAGTTAATGAATGCACACAAATCTGGTTTTCTACCCATCCCCAATGCATCCGTCATTTGAAGGGAAATGTTAATCAGTTGTGTTCAAGAGAAACACATGGAGTAGCTATCAGCTTAGTTTGCTTTCCTTTTCTGTTTGTGTACAAGGTACTGTTTGTATAAGGTAAAAATTAGTGCATCGAGGGGCTGTGTACTTCAGAGGGATGCATCCAGCAGTGGCTATTCTCTGCGGCTGAGCTGGGATGCTTAGGTTATCAGGGTGAAAGTCCCACCCTCAGAGCTCCTGGGCTGTTGCAGAGCCTTTTCTGGGATCTGAAGGCTAATTAGAGAAATGCCAGAATTGTGGAGAGCCTGGGAATATCATCTACAAAACTAGGGAGCCATTTATTAAATGCAATTATGTTTTCAGAGCTAGAAAAAATACTAGATTTTAGATAAGATTGGATGCTTTGACCACTGAGAATCAGAAGACCACAGGGCACCAACCCATCAAGATGGCCGCCAAGAGCCTTTAACCCACAGACCAACTGGCCACCCCTCAAGTGGGAGGCTACCGAAAACACAGCCACAAATACTGAGTCTGTTACCTTCCAAAGATAGCCTCGACTGCCTTGTATATTATCAAAATCACCTCTCAAAGGGTCCTATCTTTCACATTAGGTGTGCACAGCATAGTAAGGCTCGTCTGATTCCCACGGCTGGTCCAAACCCCTTGTAGTTTCTTTGAAACCCAAGTGATGGTAGTGGATTTGCACCTTGGATGCTGAATGCAAATTATACACACATAAACCAAAAATACTTTGTTACAGCTTTCTTTTCGTGCCCAATTCACCTAAGTTGAGTTGGGAATATGGGTTTAGGCCTGTTTGTACAAACTAATATTCTCTCTGGATAAGACAAATCCCTATGTAAGAATATGGGGCGGAGACTAGCGTAGGCATCCCTATAGCCTCACATCTATATGTTCTTAGCATGGTAGGCAGGACAGAATCCTACAGCGTATGGTGCAACGCACCCTGCCATAGACGGAAGCTACATTGTTGCTTTAGTGTTGCTGTCCAGCCTCCTCCACTGCGCTCTCCATCACTGCCTCCTCTCCTTTGGTTCACTTGTTATTCTTCTGTAAATTCCACTGACCTCTCCTGGCTGCATTCAGCTGTACTGGATCAAAACTGAAGAGGTCCTGAGCATTCCCCTAATAGGCCTCTTCTCCACCTTTGCGGGTTCTCTAGCAAGGACCACTCCTGTTCACAGTAGGTCTGCAGAGTGAGCACATAAGTCATGACTGGGCAGGAGCATCAGTCCCCCCATGAGACTGCTTCTGTCATCACTGAGCAGCAGCCCATTCTAATGGGTAGGCAGTCTTCAGCCTGGTCAATCAGTCCCGTCATGAAACACTGCAAGAGCACCTCAGAGCTCACCTTTAGATGCTGTGAGGCGAAGATGAAGTGTATGGTTGCTACTGAGGGAAGAGCACATATTTAGAGCAAATTCTTGTTTTATAAGTAGCAAAGCAGGCTCGAAAATGATGGCAAATACATAAAGAGTAAATACATGACTGGTGGTGGACTGCAGTCAAGAATTATGTACTGTCCAAACCAAATGCACCCCGCACTAGTGTTAGCCTACAGCATCACAAACACACAGTAGATGTACTACATTTGAATCAGCAAGGACTTTTTTAAGCACTCTATTATCCTTGTGGGGTTATTAAATATGTGGATGACTGTGATGTCACCACGTGGCTCTAGATCATATCGATTCTTACTCTGTTGCCTTGGATGTCCATGTTAGCGTTTCTCACTGGAATTGGTGCCTCTGGAAAGTGGGAGGGAGTTGATTATCTCATGGTACTGTAGCCCAGGAATGGATGCTAGCAGATATTGGACATGCCAGGGAGGAGGAAGGAGCTGCTGTCTTTTTGCTTATTAAAGATGTGTTCATAGGTGATCAAGCCATCTTTGTACATACCTTCCCTGGCCATCTGCCCCATCAAATTTTGGTACAAGTAATCTCAACCTTCTCTATGAAAATACTAAATGCATATGAGCATTGCATATAGATATTCTGTGTTTAGTCTGGTTTGGGTTCAGGAAAGGGGGAAAGCCCCCAAACTCTTGCTCTTTCCCATGTCAGTTTCATGATTGAGACTTTGAAGCTCTGGTGTGCGAGTCCATCAGTGTGGGTGGCTGAGAAGGGAATGTTTGGGAACGGAAGAAAGTCCTTCCTTGGCAAGTTCTCTGGATCCAGCTCCAGTCTGGTACAAGCTGACTCCTTACACTTCAGGGAAGTTCCCCTCAGTGTCTCACTTGCTGTCCTCTTCAGGCAGGCCTCTTGGGATACCCTCAGAATCAGTATGTGATGGTGTGTATATGCTTGGCCCAGGGAGTGGCACTATTAGAAGGTGTGGCTCTGTTGGAGGAAGTGTGTCACTGTGGGGGTGGGCTTGGAGACCCTCCTCCTAGCTGCCTGAGGATGCCCAGTCTGTTCTTGGCTTCTTTCAGATGAAGATGTAGAACTCCGCTCCTCCTGCACCATGCCTGCCTGAGTGCTGCCATGCTCCCACCGTGATGATAATGAACTGAACCTCTGTACCTGTAAGCCAGCCCCAGTTAAATGTTGTCCTTTATAAAACTTATGTTGGTCATGGTGTCTGTTCACAGTAATAAGGCCCTGACTAAGACACAGTAGCACCCCTTGTCCCATAGTAGGCCTAGGGACACATGGCTGCTGCACTCTCCAGTGCTGAGGAGAGACAGGCAAGCACAGAATATTTAAAAGTTTAGCATAAAAGCTAGTGACACAATTCTCAAAGCTTGAATTGGAGTGTTGGTGACTTGGGGCGAGTATGTGAAGTACACTATTGAAGGAATATATTCTTTTGTTCAGCTCTGGTCCAGGGAGGGTCTTGGAGAGCTCTGTGGCTTGCAGTTGGGGTTTGAGGTGGGGTTGAGATTTGTTGCTGCTTATGGAAGCTGCAGTGGCTGGTGGCAGCATAGAAGGAGGGGACATGACCCAAGTCATTGGCTCAGAGGCAAGTAAGGGAGGGGGCAGGGGAAGAAGGAACATGATATTTAAAGCAGCAACAGCAATGCCAGCCTTGGATCTAGGAGGAACTTACCTTGTCTAGGAGGAAGTGCCTGAATGGAGAAGCCATGTTGGGAAATGAGAAGGGCTAGCCAAATGAGAAACCTGCCCATATTAACAGAGCTGGCATCACAGGTGCCCAGGGATGGCTGCCTCCAGAAGCTGTATAGATCATCCAGGAAGGAGAATGTCAGCTGAAAAGCACCTGCCAGCCTCTGAGAGCACAAAGCCAACCTTTGACAGTACCAACCAATTAAGAGTTCTCCCACCCCCTTTACTTCCTTCCTTACCCCCGCACGATTCCTGGAGGGACCAGAAACTAAGTCCCCAAGCTAGTGGAAGAGCAGAAATGCCAGCTCCACAGGTTCTTGCTGGCAGCAGCCCAAGCAGGAAGAAGAAGAAGGAAGAATTACACAATGAACTGAGGCAGTGTCTCTGACTTAGAGAGGCCACGGGCTTTTATTATTGTCATTACCTACCAGAGATCAGAGAGTGCGTGGATCGGTCTGTATTCTCACTCAGGACCGAGAGACACATGGTACAATGTGAGTGCCTTCAAAGGGAGGTGGGAGTAAAGAGAAGCCCTGCTTGTTCCATGTCTTCATATATTATCCAGTCCACAGTGTTTTTCTATTTTCAAGATCATTTGCAGAGCACGTGTAGCTCCAACCTCCATTTGTTCGGAAGGATTTGAAACTCAACACGGTTGCATTGGCTGTCTCTAACTGCAGGGTGACTGGAATGACCCAGGCTATCGGGCTCTGCACTGGCAGCCCTGCTACCTTCCTGTGCCTGTCTCGGGAGGCAGGTCAGACAAGGTATCTGGGGAAACACTGAAGTTGTCCCTAGGGCCTCCAAGCGCACTCAGCTAAAAATACTTAGAGTTCACAGGATTCTCTTCAGTCCCTTTGAGGAAGGTTTTCAGGGAGACATTGCCATTGTGATTGCGGGGATGTGGTTTTAAATATCGAGGCCCCTGCAAGCTAGCCTAAGGAGACGAGAATATTGAAAAGTGTTCTGGAAGTCTGTTGTGACCTCTGACACTCTCCTTATTCTCTTCCTTCCTGTCCCTCAGACAGTTTCCATCCATTTTACACAGCATGGGTGCTCCAACCTCTGGGTTAAAGGAACCTGGGCTTTCTCTTTTGGGAGACTAATTGGCCAAACTTTGGTCAGAAACATACAGAAAGAACGCCTGCTGGTGTAAGGCTTTATTTGGGGGCACTTGGGCTATAGTAGTGTAAATTTTACAGGGGAAGAAAGAGGGAGAAGTCCTAGCTCTGTTGGAGGAGGTACCACTTCCAGTGAAATTATGAGTGGTCAGCTGACCTCTATTCCTAATCCAATTGTCATCCCCAGGGGAAGAGTCATGTGGCCCTGGCTAAAGGCCAGTTTCCGGGGAGTAGCCAGATGAGGAATCTAGACTGCCTGTCCTGGAAGTCCCTTGGACCAGAAGGCTCAATGCACAGTTGAGCTGGTTTTAACAAAGCTTCAGGCCCTCTATCATGGTAGCTTCTGGCTTCAAGGTCCCATCGGTGCTCTGTCCCGGGTCCTCTACGGTTTTACTCTCATCTCAATCCCTTTCGTACTATGCTTAAACAACTACAGCTATTCCATATTCAGCCATTTGTAACTGATTCAGTCACATTTTTTCCCCCAGTTCTTTCCGCCCTCTTCATCTGAGTGTTCTGGCTAAACTAACGGTCAACTCGACATCCTGGAGTCACCTGAGAAAGGACTTTCAGGCACACAGTTTTCTTTATCTAGCTGGTCTTTAGGTTCGTCTGTAAAAGATTGTCCCTCCTAGGCAATGGTTGTAAACGGACCCAGGTCACTGTAGAAGATGCCCTTCCCTGGTCAAGTGATCCTGCGCTGTCTCAGAAGTCTAGCTAAGTGTGAGTTGGCAGATGAGCCAGCAAGCAGTAGTTCTCCATCGATTCTGCCTCGGGTCCCTGCCCTGTCTGCCTGCCGTCTGTGGTGGACTATGTATGACCTGGAAGTGGAAGCCAAATAAATCCTCCCTCCTGCTGAGTGGTTTTCACCACTCTGGTCTGGCACAGCAACAGGAAGAAAACTAGGAGAGTGACTGAACCTTCTTAAAGGGGAAGTGAGGACTCTACCCCTGTTCTGCTGCATGCTACAAGCTCAGACAGAGCCAGCGATGACAGAACACCGAAAGGATGACTGTCGTCCCCTGGATGGGCTCCTCTGTGGCAGGAATGCTGCTTTGTACAGCTGAGCCTAGCTGAGGGAGCCTGAATAGCCTTGTCAGCGTACCCTTCCTCCTTGCTCTGCAGGCTGGGAACATGATGACCTGGATAGTTAGGGCTCCCTCATGCCTGGTGGCTGTTGTGATCAGTTTTGCTGGTGTCAACTGCCACTTTTCAGCTGGTGGGGCTCTAGACATCCCTATGTTCCTGCTATTTCTCCATCTTTTGTTTTAGGGTGAGCCATGGCACATTCCATAATAGAGCAGATGACATCGGATGCTGCACTTGCCAGCCTCAGCACTAAGCTGTGCTTCTCACTGTCGCAGCAGAAAGCCGGCCTATTTGATGGTAGGATACAGTTTACACTGCAGACACGACTTCCGGGGATCCCTGAAGTGGAGCGGCCCGGTGGGCTCTGTCTTTCCCTGGTAGTTAAGAGCATGGAAGCCTAAGTCAAGAGACTAGGTTTAGTCCCACTGGAGGCTGTTTCTAGGAAGGACCCTATGCATGCAACTTAACCCTTGGGCTCCCAGGTTCTCCATGGAATCATTTTGACCTGAAACCAGGATACAGCATATGAAGTGCTTACTTACCATGGTGCACAGCAATGACCTACTACCCAGCGGCCATGGCTACTATATTTTTTACATGGATACTTGAATTTTGTCACACAACATATCCTCAGTAGCAGTCTGTAGGAACCAAGCTTCGTAGTCAGAAAGTTACAAAGTTTTGACAGTCTCGCATGTTCCCAGGACTGTTCTTGGGATGAACTGGGACAGTAGGTGTAATCACGCATGTACATAGGTGCCTGGACAAGCCTTACTCATTGGTTCTTCTTAGCAAGTCTAAGGATAGATAATATACACATTTTACACACAGGGAAATGGAGGCATTAACAGGCTCAAACAGAAAGTTAGTAGGTGGATCACGAGACTGCTTACCATGCAAATGGCCGCTGCCTTCTCTACGGTTCAAGGTGCTTAGCACTAGTAGGAGATTTAAAAATGTGAATGGTGTTTCTACACGTTGCTAAAGTATAAAGAAAAAGGTGGCTACAGAGAGGAGCAGTTATCCAGAGCAGTATCCATAGAGTCCCTGGGAAATGAAGTCAGGCAACTACGGAAACAGAAAGGGCCCAAACTCCTTACTGAGTGCTGGGTGCTCCAATGAGAGCTTAACAGGCATGACTCTATGGAGTCCTGAGAAACATCATGTGTGACAGGCACACAGTTTTCATAGTCTGTGTGAATTCTGTCCCCACACACCTTTGAAGTTTTGGGTCTGACAACAGACCTGAGAGCTTTTCCTAAGAGCTGGGAAGAAAAGCAACTCCAATTGTCAGCCCCAGCCAACCAGCACATAGGACGAGTGAAGATTTGAAAGGATAACCTATTATGGCCAAATTTCCAGCCTTATTTTCCACCGGTCCAGCACAAAGCACAGCATTCCTTAAGCTGGGCACCTAGAGGTGCCAGTGAGTGGCCTGGAGGAAACACATGGCATCGTTCAAAGTAAGCAAAATGTGAGGAGGGTTTAATAAAGAAGGTATTTGCAAAGGTGAGGGTGACCCATGAGACAGGGTACAATTCCCTGGGGCTGGTCAGAGCCCTGTGTTGTCACCTCTCCTGGGCCTTTGTGTACAGGCGTAGAGGGCACCCTGGAGGCAGCCACCTGGCAGGAAGTATGGCTTTTGGCAGAGGGACTCATACACCCCATTGTGGCCTTCTAAGTGAGAAGACGGGGTGTGAATATACAGCCGCCATCCTCACTTCCTCAGACTTCCCAACCTTATTTCCTAACCAGGACCTAAGGGGAAGGAACAGCCTCCCAGGACACGGAGGAGGAAGACAGAGAGGACAAGCTACAAGGGTCTAGACAAGCAAGGGGAAGCCGCAGGGACGTTGGCACCCAGGAAAGCAATTGTTGCTTTGAAACTGGAAAATTCCAGGCAAAACTGGAGTTTGAAATCCCAGGGATGATAGCCTGATTCTTGTATTGTGTAGAATGCATATATGTATGTGTATGTTTATATGTATGTGTATGTTTACATGTATGTGTATGTGTATGTTTATATGTATGTGTATGTTTACATGTATGCATATGTTTATATGTATGTGTATGTGTATGTATATGTTTATATGTATGTGTATGTTTATATGTATCTGTATGTGTATATTTTTTTTGACCAACTGATGCCTAACATTGCCTTCGGTCCCTCTATATGTGACATGACAGTCTCCTAGCCCATTCAAAGTGAATTGGGTCTGAAAACGGCCATGCTTTAGAGTGCAAGAGGTAGCCTAGGAGGACCGCCAGTCCTTCATGTCACTCACAACCAGCTTGTCTTCACTGATGTTTGTGTTCATTTCATGTGCACAATTAAAGCATGTAATATTCTTTAGTATCTTTGGGAGAGCCCCCCCCCGCCCCTATACCAAGATCTGTACCTGCTCCAGTCTCTTACATAAAATGATGTATGCCTACATATAACCATACATATCTTCCTGTGTACACGTCTAGATTACCTAAGCGCCCATGGGATGCAGATGCTACATGCATACGATTGTACTGTATTACTTAGGAAGTAAAAATGGGAAAGGGTGATAACATTGTTACTCTTGACATTCGGTTGAATCCATGGATGCAGGAATCAGAGAAAGGAAAGGATGAGTGTATGCAGTTAAAGTACGGGCTGTCCCCGTAACACACAATGACATGTTTTGTTTCCATATGTCCAGAACCTAACACAAGGCTGACAAATCATGGAATACCAATAGGTAGTTGTTACGTTTGCACGTCTCTGTGGTCCTCAGACTCCCATTAATAAGGGCACTTATTAAGCCCTTACTACTTTACGAGCATTGTCTCGGGCCATTCTCATCTCAATATTATAATTTAATATTCATAACCACTCTAGTTAGCCTATCCTTGCTTTTATAAATATGGGAACCAAGGCTCAAAGAGACGGAATAGGCAGGCAGAGCGTGGGTTTTAATAGGGTTTCTGGTTGCTTCCCTGATTGAATGTTTCATCCCTTTCTGCTCAGAAGCTGCCTCTGGATTGGTCACTGAACAGTTACTTCATGCATATTCATGGACTGATGGCATGAATGAGTCCCCCAGAGTCTGCTATGTGCTTTGTGCATCTCTGAGCCTACCACTGAGTGTGCTGGCCTCCGGCCGTTGTAGTCCTACTTTTTAAAAACCAGTTAAAATATTTTCAGTTAACATAGTTGCACATAATCATGGGCTGTGGCGTGATATCTCAATACATGTACGCCATGTGAACTGATCAAGGAGTTTCTGTTTCCCTTTCTGTCATTATTTTGTTTGGGGCCTTTGAGCTCCTCTCCACTACTTATTCATAAACGAGACAATGGATCGTTGTGAGGTGCAGCCCTCCCCTGTGCTGGAGAACACTAGCACTTCTTCCTTCTGTCTGTATGTCTTTGATGCCTGAACTGCTCATCTCTGAGCGCACTGCCAACAAGAGCATTCACAGTGAGTGCCCGCCTAACTAGAACCCATTATGCAGCATGAGCTTGCGATCCAGTAAGGTGGATGCTGGCGCTGATCTTGGTTCTACACTAGAGACAAGGACCCTGGCACAGTCACACTTGACTTTTTCCATTAGTTCAGAACACACACACTGCTGGCAGTTCCTTCTGAGGAACAGTTGATATGAAACTGTCAAGTGCGCCCTTCGGTGATCTGAAATGGAGCTGCCAAAATAGTTAGCAGTGACATCCACCTGTCTTAGAAGAATCACACCACACACACACACACACACACACACACACACACACACACACACACATACACACAGAGAGAGAGAGAGACAGAGAGAGACAGAGAGACAGAGACAGAGACAGACACACACAGAGACAGAGACAGAGACACACTATCACACACACACATACACACACACACACACACACAGAGAGAGAGAGAGAGAGAGAGAGAGAGAGAGAGAGAGAGAGAGAGAGAATGTCTGATGTCTGAGCAGGTAAAGTTTATAAGCCTGAGGACCTGAGTTGGCCCCTAGTGGAAGACCCAACAATGTCCTTTGACCTCAGCAGAGGACAGGTGGTTCAGCATTTCCTCCATCACTAATAAACAACTTCACTGAAAGCTGCTCCCTGTTGAACACAATCCACATTCACGTCTCTCCTCTCACCTACTGTGTACACACACCACCTACACTGTCCGAAAGAGGAAGCGCGCACAGCTCTGACCGTACATGCTACGCTGCATCCTACTCAGCAGGCTCAGTAAATGTGAGGTGGACTTTGAGACTCCATATATGTCCATGTCCCATATATGTTAGTTGTGTTTTGGAGACAGTGGATCAGAGGCTTTGTTGTGCTAAGGCCGTTGTCCACAGGGCACATCTGCCTGTCTAGCTCTTGCCCTTGGGTGGATCCAGCCATAGGCTCATCATCTTCTACTCTGTTTTACTAAGATTTGGATCTGACCTAGAAAAAACATTTTCCTGGCCTTGGTAGGTAATCCGGGATTGGGGATAGGGAGGCGGACAGAGAGGGTCTAATTTCCAGGCTGGTCTGTAAAACAAGGCTCTGTATGACAAGAGTGTCTTTCTTCCTTTGAGTCCTTAGGCTCTTTGTCTACTCCTTTGGTGCAACCCTGGTCTCAGGCCACTCCTTATCTTCCTTTCTAGGTAGGAAGCTAGTTAAAGGTAGGTCTGCATCTAATCCCTCTTTGTCCCCTTCCAGGCTCAAACTCTCAAAAGTTTACCGAGCTAGGACATCCTAATAGGACAGCGTGTCATGTATGATCAGAGCTGTGCATTCTTCCTCTTTGGGACCGTTGAGATGGTGTACATGGTAGGTAGAGGAGACGGTAAAAGAACAGGCCACAGAAGTAGCAAAGGGCGGAGCTGGTCTTGAGTGTCAGCCCGCTTCTCCTCCTTTTGATCTCTCCTGCCTCACACTAGCCTGCAGGTGCCCAGCCAGTCAGTAGACAGAAGAGGGAGGGGATGAAAGGAAGCAGAGGTAAGAAGTGTGAGATCCAGCAAACTAAAAAGAAACGAGCAAGTATTTCCAAGCAGCTTCCCGGCAGCCTAGAAGATGGATCTAGGCTCTCTCTTCTGAGATTACAACAAGAAAGTCACTCACTCCAGGTCAAGTTTTGTATTCAGTCTGCACACGTGAATGTGTGCAGTGGGGTTGGGGAGTCTCTGCCCTCGGACCCCAGGACTTCTGCTTCCTAGCTGCCCAGGTATGGGGTATCATTCTTTACTCGGAGGGGTGAAGCAGGCAGGTGAGCACTTAACATCGATGCTGGATGACGGCTTTCACTCAGTGATTCCCCCTGGTATCTCATCTCACTGATTCGTGTTTATGTGGTGTTGGAGCAGAACCAGGGCCGTGCACATGCTAGGTTAATGCTCTCCTCCAGCTCTAAAATTCCCTTCAAGTTAGGGAAGGCAGAGAGTGCCTTCTGCTTCTGCCCCACCTCTCAACTCTGGCTGGGTAGCTCCTGGGGCTGTTCAGCAGAGTGGGGTCCTGCAAACTGGACACAGATGGGTAGAACTTAATGCTGGCCCTTCCCATTGCAAGTTGGATAACCTGGAGCAACTTGCCTGACCTCCCTTTGCCTCAGTTTTCTAGTCTGCGAGGTGGGAAGGGCTTGGACCTTTGTCTTAGAGTTCTTAGGGCCATGGTACTTTGGAAGGAGATGACTGGTATCGAAAAAGTGTCCAGCAGATGTGAGTTACTACAATGCCGTGTTTCTCTGGTGTTTTCAGATGGCTGTGTTTCGTGGTGACACTGTCCCTTCCCCAGCCTCCCCCACATTCCTGCCACTGAGCCAGAGAACCCAGATCTGCAGGGCAGCAAGGAAACGCCTCTTCATCTTGCTGTGATGTCAGGGGCTCCTTATCAATAATGGAACAGTTTTTCCAGGAACCCAATCTAGAGAACGCAGCACCCTGGCTGCCGCAGGGCCTGGCTGGCTGGTGTTCCGGGAAGACGCTGGGCAGAGAGGAGTGTTATCTTGAGTGTGTCTTGCCTGCTATGTGGGCAGAGGCGGGGCATGCCTGTCTTGAAACCGGGCTCTTTGGTGCTCCCACATTGTGCTACAACAGCCCCAGATAATACCTCACCTGCTGTGTTCAAGGCACAAGACGGGGAGTCATTGGTGTGGCAGCCATTGTGGGTGCCCTCTCCTCCCTTGCTGCTCATCTCCAAACCTTCCGAATCCAGATGGCTTTGTTTTCAGATGGATCCTGCACCCTCCTCCACCTCAGGACCACAGAGCTCACCCCGGCTTGCCTTGGTGCCTAGAGCAGTATCAGTTTGCTTTCCTGATCTCTATGCAGCCTCTCGCCGCCCCCATGTTCTACTTCAGCACACATAAGCATCCACATCCACACAGACACATGTATGCATACGCAGGCAGACACAGACACACCAGCATCGGAAGATCATGTAAACACAAAGATGATCTGCCCCTCCCCCCCCAGAACCTTCCAGGCCTGTGCTGAACTCAACTCAATGTTCTGCTCACTACTGTGACCCCTGTGGTCAGCCTCTGTCCACTATCATGTATGACCTTCTGGTCATGCTGCTCCTGCTTCCCCATCTGTCCCAGGGCGAGTGAGTTCTAACCTTTGGACCTTCACCCTTGTTTTCCTTGCCGTGGCTCACTCCACAGTCTTCGGGTCACAAATAGGACCTTCTCAGAGGAACTTTCTCTTACTACAGTGGCGGGCTTCCACCTTTTCTGCCTGCTGTGGACCTGAATATTTTTACTGAAAGATTCACCTCAAGTAGAACCTGCCTGCTTTCTTCTCTCTCTCAAAGAGACCCCCTTGGGGGCCCGGATGTGCCCCTCTTGCTCACAGCCATATTCTAGTGTCTCCAGGAATCCCTGGCATGTGCTGGGAGCCAGCAGGTCGTACGGTAGAGCTGGGTATGAGGTGGGTTTGAATCCTGCTCTGGATGAACATAATGTAATTCTCTGGAGATCTCAGCCCCACTGCTTCCTGCTGTGTGGTCTTGAGAAGGTTCTCACTTCCTTTTCCTGGGCTGTTGGAGATAAGTCACCCGGATTCCATGAAATAGAGTCCATGCTTCCAGTTGGATCTGGCACCCTTGTGGGGAGGGGCCTCCAGACACCTTGTTGGGCTTTTTTGCTTGTTTGTTTTACACTGAGACTGACAGACCCCATGTGTAGCCATGAGAGTTACCACCAAGTGGAAAGTGTTGTCAGACAGCACCCTGCTTTGCTCTAACACGGACCAATGCCCAGAGGATCTGCTTCTCTCAGCAAAAGTGAACTGCTCCGACTTCAGAGTTTCCCTTTGGGCTGTGGCTGCCAGGCTCCTCAGAGAGACCACGGCCACCTAACTATAAGCTTTTCTTCTGCACTTTTCTGTCTTAGAAATGACACACAATTGGCTTTGCAGGGTTCCCTTCCTCTCACCGAACCACAAGAGCGACAAATTCGAAGGCTGCAGCTTTGAACATACACAGGTCATGTTGGAGAGACTTCATCATCACACGCTAGGGAAGATGGCAACGAGGATGAGGGATGTGGAGCATGCTTCCCCGTGTCGGAGCTGGTGGGGAAAGTGAAGGCCCAGCGTGATGTAACACTAGGGGAGCCAGGAGAATCTGGATTTTATGGCCATGAACGTCCCAGCTATAAAAACACTTTCAGTGTTGGCATTTCCACAGGAAAAATCATTTTCGTTATTGTGACTCTAAAGCACTCTCATAGACTCCCCAACCAGCTTTCCACAGTCCCACTGTAACAATTTATTTTATAGCCATGAACTTGAAGTCAGGGTTGGTCTGCCTACAAAGCCAGTGAGGGCCATCAATGCTTAGCAGGCAGGCTTTTGCCAGTACACTGTCTGATGTTTAATCCTTTAGCATGGTGGACGAAGCACTTAACACAGTACCCAACCCACGCCTCTTTTACCATGGTGGATGAAGTACTTAACACAATGCCCAACCCACACTTCTGTTACCATGGTGGGCAAAGCACTTAACATAGTACCCAACCCACACCTCTTTTACCATGGTGGATGAAGTATTTAACACAATGCCCAACCCACACTTCTGTTACCATGGTGGACAAAGAACTTAACACAGTACCCAACCCACTCTTCTGTTACCATGGTGGACAAAGAACTTAACACAGTACCCAACCCATACCTCTTTTACCATGGTGGACAAAGCACTTAACACAGTACCCAACCCACACTTCTCTTACCATGGTGGGCAAGGTCACCTGCACTGGAACTTAATCCATGTCACTAGGCATCAGAGCATAGTACTAAGTGTGGTATCTGAAACAGCAAGCATGAGGAGCAGTTAATGCTCAGAGGCATGGGTTGGGTACTGTGTAAAGTCCTTTGCCCACCAGAGCAGTCTATGTTCCACCTCCCAGGCCATCCCTAGTTGTAACTTCTAACACAGAGCCAGGTAAGAAGCCCCTGAATACATGGAAGGAGGGAACATATAACACAGCATAGCGTGGCGTGGCGTAATGTAACGTAACATAACATAGCGTAGCGTAACAAGACGTAAACGTGAGTGCCTGCCACACACCTCCGAACACCTTACAGCAGTTAAGTCCCATGGCATTCTTGGAAGGTAAGGTGGTGAGGTAAGTTTCCCCCACTCACAGACTGAGAAACTGAGTCTTGGCAAACTGTAGTAATTCACCATAGAAGCTAGCAATAGGCCGGGCTGAGTTGGAACCCAGATCTGACTCAGGACTGTGATTTTCCAGGTCTGGGATGGATGAGTAAGTCCTTGGTCCCTCCACTAGGGATCTGCATGACCCACATAGTTCCGCGTATCTTTCGAAAGGGAACCATAACTATTGTTCATTTCTCTGTCAGTTCGCTGGGTGTGGTCAATCCTGCTCTAGGCCTTCGACTTCTCAGCCTTAGCTGATCAGGCCTCATCTGTAACCCAACCCATGATCCTAACAGAATCCAGTTAAAGGAAGCTATCTGCTGTCAAGATTGCTTAAATATTTCATGGTGTCCTGGATTGCTCTGCTCTGGGGCAGGCAAGACGGCTGGCTAATGGATCAACCACAGGCACCAGATGTCCTGGGGCTGGGGACAGATAGATGGCCTAGTGAAGAAACCAGCAGACAATGGGTGCTTCACACCACGCATCCTGAGTATTTATAGTGAGCGAATCACAAAACTCCCAGCTTGATCTTTGAGTCTAGATGTCAAGCGAAAGCTAGTTTAGTGCTTTTATTATCTATGTCAACCTCCACACAGCCTTCTAAGGAGTGTGAACCTGCATACACACACACACACACACACACACACACACACACACACAGAGAGAGAGAGAGAGAGAGAGAGAGAGAGAGAGAGAGAAATTGGCTAAGGACCCCAATCTGCTGCTGGGAAGGCTGAGACAGCAGAATTATCCTGCTGTACTCTGGATCACCCTAGAGATAGTGAAAACTTGCCATGTCTTCTCTGTCCCTACCTCACAGGTACTGGAAAGAGCTTGGAATATGGATATAAAGGAAGCTCAGTTTCTCTTCCTTTAGCCACTTCCTGTTGACAGCAAGGTCATGTCTCCATCTGAGCCTCAGTTTCCATTTTCTGGATAATCCTTTGGCTCCATGATGTCATTGCTACCCCAGTCTACTCCCTTGGGATCAGATTGGGTAGAGACTTTGGTGGGGAGAGGAGAGATGGCTGAGGGAGATGATAAAGCCCTTCCAGGTCATTGTCCAAGATCTTGGCCTAGAGAATATGAGGTGTACCCAGGTGGAGGTGATCTTGTCTATCTCTTAGGAGCTCCTGTGCAAAGAAAGCATGCGTATGGTTGGTGGCACGTGTCAGGGAAGTTGCATCCATGAGCTACAGAAACAGGAGATGCTGAGGATCCAAGAAGCCTGAGTCCCCAGAGGCCGATATAGAGATCTGAAAAGCATCTAGAACCCCAGCTGTCTGCCTGTGGTTCTGAAATGACTTACTTAGTACCTACTATAGGCTAGGTACTGTGCTAAGTCCCTGAGATGTGAAGAGAAGACAGATACACTCCTGCCCTCAGGCCCATGTTCTAGTATGGGGGAGGGGTTGCTATTTCCAAATAAGAGACACAGAGGAGACCCGGGGTCTCTGCAGGAAGCAGACAGACTGGGAGAGGGTGATAGGTGAGGCTCATTGTTACCAGCAAGGAGTAATTTTTGAGCTGGACCTGGTGGAGTCATGCGTGGAAACAGTGTAACAGATTTGAAGCGGAGTACTGGCTAGAATTCCCCCTCCCCACACACACCCTGAAAGAAGCGGAAGAAATCTCAAGCTGGAGATGGCTTCCTTAAGAAGGCCACCTTCATCTTACCGAGCTGGAAGTGCCGCTGTGGAAAGGTGGGCAGTGGGAGGACAGAGCTCTTCTCAGGCCTGCTGTCAAGGCTCTGGGATTCTCTGTGCCACTGCCCTTCAGGCTCCAGCAGTGTCACGTCCCCTCACGGTACCCATGGGTGTGGAGATGGTTGTCAAAGGGAAAGGAGAAAGTCTCTGGTGCCTTTTCTGAAGGAGTGGATGTCCCCAGCAGCCATCACCCTCAGCTTGTCAAGACCCCCGAGAGCCTGGCTATGTGTTTGGGTCATAAGGTGGGATGCTTAGAACAACTGAAGTTTGAATTGCTCTCTGGCTCCTAGTTAAGACAGCACACAGGCAAAGCTCCGGAGTGGTGTTTGGCGTACCCTCTCCTGCCTCTGCTGCTTGCCGAGGATGCAGTGCAGCACAGCACGGGCTGACCCTGTCAGCCGCCCATCATGGCAGATGTGCCATGGTTCTGTCTTTGGATAGAGGAAAGCTGAGAGACATAGCTCCCCAGAGATGCCGAAATTCAGCCTCGTGTCATCTCCCCTTCAGAACCCCGCTGCCCTAAGGAAGCTCCATCTTGCTGCCTCTGCTTTAACAGTCCCTAGATAACGGACACCACTTTGGGCCACTGCACAACGGCCAAGGAAGTTCTCCCCCCTCTGTCACATGCTGCCAGATGAACCTGCTATTTTCGTCGCGGGCACTGATGCCTCCTTCCAAACCTCCCAAGAGTGCAAGGTACAGAATGTTTTGAATCAATCGCCTTCTATTTTCTTTCCTGTACCTGGGCCCGTTTAGGACAAGATTGACTCGAATCCTTCTTGAATTCTGGCAACCCTGATTTGCCTTGAAGTTTAACTATCTTTATAATACGCCGTACAATTCCCTCTGTGCCTTTTATGACATGGAGCCGAGGCATAATTTGTCCAAGTCTATCGCTGGAGAAAACAAAATAACGTGCACGTCTTATGAGAGCGGCTCCAGTCTGTTGTTTATTCGTACCATATTTGTAAGGAGTTACCTCTGGGTCTTATGACTTATTACCAACCCTCTTCCTCCCCCTGGCCTCTCTCAGGTGGCCATCCGTATCCTCCGCTGGCAGAGTGGGGATGAGAATTCTTCTTCAGAAAGAAGAATTCCTAGCTGCCCTGGTAATTCTCCGTTTGGTTCCCTGGATCCTCTCCCTGCCCTTCGCCCTCTCTTTGTTGCAGGCTACTGTGTCCTCCGGGCTCCCTGCCAGTTCAGCCAATGGGAGGCCCTGGCACGAGAAGACAGAGGTTGAAGGTTTTCCTCCCTCCTGCCTGGCTGGTGTCACGTGTCTGCCCCTCTCTGTGTCCCTCAGTGGAACAGTGTCTCACAGATTCACTGCCAGTTTCCTTTCCTTGGTTCGTCCCTCGCCCCAATGCTTACGTGTTCTCTCTCTCTCTCTCTCTCTCTCTCTCTCTCTCTCCCCCTCCCCTCTCTGAACCATCTGCCGTAGGACCTCTTCCTCTGGAGTCTTGCGAGAGACCAGAGAGCTGATCAGGTGCTGGGCCTAGGGCACATGATATACGCACACAGCCAGTGCCACTTCTCCTTCCCGCCCCTTTATCCTTAGACTGCATTAGTATTGGTTTAGATTTAGATAAGAAAAAAAGATAACATATAAGAAATCAGACCTTTTCTAGAATCTTCCAAGAGTACTTATTTGCTTCTAATACTCTACTCAAACTTGCCCAGTTGAAATCAATTATTTGGATTTTTGTTTTGTTTTGTTTGTTTTTTGTTTTTGTTGTTGTTGTTTTAGGTTTGTTTGTTTGTTTTGTTCCATTTGAAAGACTTTTGTCCCCTGTAGATCCAAAGACGAAGCTGTATCAAAAATGGGTGCCTGAAAACAACAGAAACGTTCTCTCCTGTTTCTGGAGGTCAGAAATCTCAAGTCACACTCTTCTAGAAACTCAGTCTCCTTGCCTCTTGCTGACTTCTGGCGAGGGCTGCCAATCTTTGTGGCTTCTGGATCCGCAACTACAGCTGCCCACTGCTGCTGTTGTCATAGAACATGCTTCCCTCGTGTCCACATATCTAGACCTCTTCTTGTCTTACAATACCCATCATATTGGATTAAGGACCCACCTACTCCAGTGCGACCTCATCTTAACAAATTGTGTCCTCCATGACCAAGTAAGTCACACTTGGACATGCCGAAGGCCACAACTTCAACAGATGTGTTTGGGTAACACATTTTAACCTATGAAAGGGCTACTGCTAAAACTGAGAGCCAGCCTCTTTGGGGGAATTTGACTTCCCTAAGCATGAGGTAAGGAAAAAGGACCCAGGGCCACAATAAACACTTCAGGGCAAGCTTCCCCTCTTTTTATTTACAGACCACAAATAATTTTGAGAGAGGAGCAATGCGTGTGTGGATTGACCCAGTCAGGAATGATGGCACTATGGTGATAGAGACCTAGAGGATGATTGGCTACATCACTGCTTTCATAGGACCAACAGGGTCTGTGATTGGCTACATCACTGCTTTCATAGGACTAACAGGGTCTGTGATTGGCTACATCACTGCTTTCATAGGACTAACAGGGTCTGTGATTGGCTACATCACTGCTTTCATAGGACTAACAGGGTCTGTAGGTGCACTCAAAGGGATACTTTAAAGAACCGCTCTCTTTATTGTCTTAAGTGCATTTATTGATCTGCACTAGCCCATGTACTACACAAGAATAAGAAGTTGCCAGGGTCAGGGAAAGAGAAAAGATCCTGAAGCAAGGAGAGAAGGGGGCTAAAGAGGCTTTGAAGGAATTCTACAGAGTGACAAACATTAATCAATATGTCTTCCTTTTCCATTTATCCATCCATCCATCCATCCATCCATCCATCCATCCATCCATCCATCCATCCATCCATCCATCCACTGCTCTCCCTGCTTTTCCTCTCTTTGACTGGCTCTTGGTATGTGCTAGATCATGATATCATACAATCTTCCTAAAGCAAGATTGGGCCTTAGGTATTAGCTGAATGAAAACAGAAATGTTCCTGGGGTGTGTGGCCCAGAAGGCTATGAATGTGTAAGGGACTCTGTGTCCAACTCTGACATGATGTGGGCACCCAATAAACAGAGAAGCACCCATAGGATCCAGGGAGAGGTACCAGCATGGAGGGAGGAGGAAGGAACCTGAGCTCCTTGTGCCTTTTCAAGACCTCAAAAGCCAGACCTAGAGACACATGCCTGGAGTCCCAGTGCCAGGCTGAGATCAGCTGGGACTGTATTGCCTAAGCTGAAGGAAGAGTGTTTGAGGAGGGGCATAGGTGATGGGGACTTTCAGAGATCGTATGTTAGCTTTCCATTAGTATCGTGGAATACCTGTGATGACCAACTTATAAAGAGAAAAGGTTCACTTTGGTCCATAGTTTAGGAGGGTCCAAATCCACGATCAGATGGGCCCATTGCTTTGAGACTCTGGTGGGCATACCAGCTGACATTGGCTGTTTACTGCACGGGCAGAAAACGGAAGAGGAAGAAGCTAGTGTCCATAACCTCTTTCAAGGTCACAGTCCCCACCCCAAATAACCGAAGTATGCACTATTCACAAAGGTACCACACTTCCTAGTAATACTGCCGCCACCCAAGGGACGGAGATCAGATGTAAGAGTAGACGCTATCTACTGTTATCACGGAGAGGGATGGTGAGGAGCAGGCAGTAAAGTCTGTGTGAGACTGTGGAGGATGGCGGGGCTTGAGAACAAAAGTCCGCCACTCAGCACCCACTGACCTGTTCAGGGCGACCAGGTACTCTTGTTTTTCTTCAAATGGACTTAGAAATCGGAATTTTAGGCATAATCTTTCATTATTAAATATCAAACATGAATATTTCTTAAGGTTTTTACGTCTCTTGCCAGACGAAGCAGAGGAAAGTGACCCTCACAGAGAGGTCACTCACTGAGAGGTCACCAGGTGATATCCTGTGTTTCACAGAGAGGTCACCAGCCAATATCCTGTGTCTTTAAATTTTAAGGCATACTAAATATTTACTGCTGCTTAGATCCACAGAATCAAGTGTGTGTGCTTTACCGTGTCAGAATATCCAGTATGTCTACAACTGGAATGACGCAGTGCCTGCTGGTAGGGAGGGCTGTGAGCTACAAGGCTGGATGCCCTTAGCTGTTCTAAAGAATACAAGGCCCATATCAGCCTAGAAACAAAATCTGGGCAGGGACTAGGCCTAAGGCCATGGCCAGATCTGTGTCACCAGGTTAAGACACAAACAAAACTCTAAAGCATGCTATGTACCTATTTTTTAAAAATTTTGACTCATTCAAGCGAATGTCTGGGGAATTTGTGTGGGAATGGATTTTAAGGGTGTGGGATAACATTGGAAGGAACGTAGAACTTAATCAGTCTAAACTTGTTGATAAGGCCCAGTGAGCAGAGATTCCAGGTTTGATAGTGAAGCTCACACAGTTAAAATGGTGCCAAGCATTTGATTGGTTGGCTGACAACTTTGTCAAAAGATGGCCGACTACGAAGGAGCTGGAGTTGCCCGATTTCCCTTGGCTTCGTGTCGTGGAAGGGAAATTGCAACGCCGGAGTGGATTCACTGTGGAAAACCTAATCTCCATAAAGGGCGTGCCCAGAAGACACGCCCTTCACTAATGAGACACAAAATGGAAGGAGGGGTGCATGCGCATTAGAAGAGCTTTGTGGCTGTTCTCCTCGTGTCAGATCTCAGGATGGGTGATGAGCTGCTTCACTGGGACGCTAATTGGGAGAGGTGAGATTTTTTTTTTTATTACTGCTTGTTTTATTATGATATAGGAGTGTGTGTGTGTGTGTGTGTGTGTGTGTGTGTGTGTGTGTGTGTGTGTGTGTGTGTGTAGCCCTGGCTGCCCTAGAACTCTCTCTGTAGACCAGGCTGGCCTCAAGCTCAGAAATCTACTGCCTCTGCCTCCCTAGTTCTGGTATTAAAGGCGTGAGCCACCATCACCTAGTGAGATCTTCTTTCTTTCTTTTTTGTTTAAATTGGATATTTTTAAATTTACATTTCAAATGTTATTCCCTTTCCCAGTTTCCTGGACATAAGCCCCCTATCCTCTCCCCCTCCCCTTTTTCTATACGGGTGCTCCCCTCCCCATCCACCCCTTGGTAGAACCAAGGGTTTCTCCTTCCATTGGTGCCCAACAAGGCCATCCTCTGCTACATATGCAGCTGGAGCCATGGGTCAGTCCATGTGTACTCTTTGGGTGGTAGTTTAGTCCCGGGGAGCTCTGGTTGATTAGCATTATTGTTTTTATAGAGTTGCAAGCCCCTTCAGCTCTTTCAATCCTTTCTCTAATTCCTCCAATGGGGGTCCTGGTCTCAGTTCAGTGGTTTGCTGCTAGCATTCGCCTCTGTATTTGACATGCTCTGGCTGTCAAATACATATAAACATATATATACATACATATATATATGTATATATGTATATATATGTCATAGTGTCTTTGTTGTATGTTGGAGAATCTTTGCTGAAGTTGTCTATCAGACTTTGTAGTTCTCTGGTGGAACTTCGGGGTCACTTAAGTACACTATCATATCATCTGCAAAAGGTGATATTTTGATTTCTTCCTTTCCAATTTGTATCCCTTTGACCTCCTTTTGTTGTCTGACTGCTCTGGCTAGGACTTCGAGAACTATATTGAATAAGTAGGGAAAGAGTGGGCAGCCTTGTCTAGCCCCTGATTTTAGTGGGATTGCTTCAAGTTTCTCTCCATTTAGTTTAATGTTGGCACTGGTTTGCTGTATATTGTTTTTACTATGTTTAGGTATGGGCCTTGAATTCCTGATCTTTCCAGGACTTTTATCGTGGAGGGGTGTTGAATTTTGTCAAATGCTTTCTCTCAGCATCTAATGAAATGATCATGTGGTTTTTTACTTTGAGTTTGTTTATATAGTGGATTATATTGAAGGATTTCTATATATTGAACCATCCCTGCATCCCTGGGATGAAGCCTACTTGATCATGATGGATGATCATTTTGATGTGTTCTTGGATCAATATTTATAAGGGAAATTGGTTTGAAGTTCTCTTTCTTTGTTGGGTCTTTGTGTGGTTTAGGTATAAGAGTAATTGTGGCTTCATAGAAGGAATTTGGTAGTGCTCTGTCTGTTTCAATTTTGTGGAATAGTTTGGACAGTATTGGTATGAGGTCTTCTATGAAGGTCTGATAGAATTCTGCACTAAACCTATCTGATCCTGGGCTCTTTTTGGTTTGGAGATTTTTAATAACTGCTTCTATTTCTTTAGGAGTTATGGGGTTGTTTAGATGGTTTATCTGTTCCTGATTTAACTTTGGTACCTCGTATTTGTCTAGAAACTTGTCCATTTCCTCCAGATTTTCCAGTTTTGTTGAATATAGGCTTTTGTAGTAGGATCTGATAATATTTTGAATTTCCTCCGATTCTGTGGTTATGTCTCCATTTTCATTTCTGATTTTGTTAATTTGGACACACTCTCTGTGTCCTCTGGTTAGTCTGGCTAAGGGTTTATCTATCTTGTTGATTTTTCTCAAAGAACCAGCTTTTGGTTCTGTTGATTCTTTCTATGGTCCTTTTTGTTTCTACTTGGTTGATTTCAGCCGTGAGTTTGATTATTTCCTGCCTTCTACTCCTCTTGGGTGTATTTGCTTCTTTTTGTTCTAGAACTTTTAGGTGTGCTGTCAAGCTGCTGATGTATGCTCTCTCCTGTTTCTTTTTGGAGGCACTCAGAGCTACGAGTTTTCCTCTTAGCACAGCTCTCATTGTGTCCCATAAGCTTGGGTTGACTGAACATGGAGTTGAGTTCGTGGATTCTGCAAAGGTTCTAATCTAAGCCTTGTCACTCTAACGCTTCCTCCTTTTGTCCTGCTGCTCCTCACTGGCAGGTGTGACTCCACCACAAAGGTAAATGTGCCTCTTCTTTCATGAAGGGACTGTTGGAAAAGCTGGAAAACTAGCTGGAAGGTAAAAATAAGGCTAGGCTTAAACCTGATCTGCAAGAAAGGGTCTGAGTGTGGGATGGGCGGGGAGGAACTCTGGCTCCTGACCTTAGCACTGAGGCCTTTGGTCTGAAACACCTCTGAGCCCATGGCAAGCTTTTGGAACAAGAGTCAGATGACAGAATAGGAAATCTTGCTTGTCTTTTCAACCTCATTGCCCTCACCTTGATCCAGATCCCTTCCCACTTCACAAAGAGCCAAGAGGCCCCCACCCTCCTCCGGAGCAGTCTCTTGTACATGAAGGGCCATCAGCAAGACCCTTCAGACTATCTTCATCTTTAGAGAGCTGCCTGCCACCTTTCTCTCCCGGTTCATTTTCTCCCCAGGGTAAAGCCCCTATCTAGTCTGTACGAAATTCAGTATGATCTAAAGCCACCTCATCCAACTCTGTGTTCACTTGTTTCTTGTTGTCCTGTTCCTATAGAATTTGAATCGAGAGGTGAGGGGCCCCAGGTCCACCTTGTCACTGCCATGTCTCTAGAGCCTCCAGTGTGTCTGACACCTGTTGTCCTCAGACACAGTTGTTGGGAACAAATGGAGAAAGGAGGGGACCTCTCCTGCTCTGGACGGCATCGCTGCCTCCCTCTCCACCTCTGATGTTCGCTTGTCACTTGCCTTTGGACACTGAGGGGTGGCACCAACTTAGGAAGTGCCCAGGTGCACTCTGGGGAAACCCTGAAGGGTAAAGGCAGCAGAGCCATGTGCTGATGTTTGCATTGAAAACAAAAGAGAAAAGATGGGGCTCTGGAGGCCAGGGACTGAGTGCTCAGGAGGCCTGACAGATGTACAGACCAGAGGGAAGTGAGTCATCCAGACTCTCAGAGACAGACAGCCACGGGCACGGTGGCTGCAGCAGCAGCAGCTGTCTGTCTGTCTGTCTGTCTGTCTGACTGTCTGTCTGACTGTCTGTCTCTTTCTGACACTGATATCCTTCCACTTTGCTACCATCCGTAGTAGATTAAGCAGTTAGGACAATTTTTTAAAATTTAATATTTTGGTCAGTCACCCTTGTAATACAAAATTAGCTCATATCCACATGTCACTTACAATAATCCATACACAACAGCGCTTTCAGAACTGTATGCACTATACTACTAGAATAAGCTAGAGAAATTGCAGGATTGGGGAAAGAGAGGTTGAATTTGCTGAGACAGGAGGCTCGATAGGATATAAACAAACTATCTGGTGAGTCCAGCTCTTATCAGAACCATACATGTGGTTTTTTTTTTTTTTTTGGAGCTGGGGACCGAACCCAGGGTCTTGCGCTTGCTAGGCAAGTGCTCTACCACTGAGCTAAATCCCCAACCCCATACATGTGGTTTCTGAACCTCCTAGGAGCCAGCACATGATGGTGCTTCAAGTGTGGAAACAATAAGGGGCTATAACATGTTTATGGATTATTTATACACCACATAAAGAAGCACATATTAATCTCGCAAGAGAAATTGCAACAAAAGACGAAAATAGCTCACATATTTAACACCACACTAATGCTGTTTATTTTAAGGAAACAAATATACTTATAATCACATTTTGAAGGACTAGAGCGGATGAGCAGGAGGATGGTGAGAATTTGGGGTCAGTCTGGGCTACACACTGAGACTCTGTTTTAAAAAAAAAATTAATGGAAGTAAACCAAGTCTTTGATCATAGTCCTCTACATGCCAAAATGGTAACATTAGTTCTTGAGTTCCTAAGTTCTCCCGAATATGTAACTTCAAAATTTCTTGTCAGAAAAATCAAATGTGCTGTTTTCAAAATTCTTTGTTATAGTGAAATATTTGTATAAATTATCATCGTAATGATTCTTCAGAGACATAAAGCAAATTCTGAAATGCAGGATGAAGGCCCAGTGCCGGGCTCTGGGTGTACTTAAATACAGAAACGACATTAAAGGGATGATGAATTTTGTCACCCATACAGAAAAGGCTAAGAGCCTTCTCACTAGCAGTTTGACACTGAAAAACAGGGAGGGAAGAGGCAAGGTGTAGTGTTTCTCTTCAGTCCCTCATGGGTCACAGTGGAAAGCCAAATCAAATCATCTGGGTTTTGACAGGTTATTCCTGTGTAGCTCCAGCTTGAATCCTCCTGCCTCAGCCTCCCAGGCCTTGGGATGTGGATGGCAGGTATGAGTCAGTACACCCAGTACAAAGACTAATTTTTTTTGAAATAGTGATATTTCTCAATGTTTCACACTACGTATTTTTCTTAGCCATCAGGATATTCACTGGGATCCCTTATATGTAGACAGTTTTCTACACTTCCAGTTATTTATTCTATATTTTATATTCATTTGCTGAAATCTAATTAGATTGAAGCAATTTGAAAATTCAAAGTCAGTATTGTCCAGTATATATTTCAAGTGACGTTCAGTACACCCCTAAAGAGGCTGGACCAGGGGGCTGGGGATTTAGCTCAGTGGTAGAGCGCTTACCTAGGAAGCGCAAGGCCCTGGGTTCGGTCCCCAGCTCCGAAAAAAAGAACCAAAAAAAAAAAAAAAAAAGAGGCTGGACCATTACCACCATCCATCTCCATGACTCATTTCACGAAACACATTGAAACTATATGTCCTGAAGTGTAGCTGCCTCACCACAGCCTTCTGCCAAACTCCACCTTCCATCTCTGTGATTCTGACGACTTTAAGTACCTCGTTATGGGGTTTTGTGATATCATATAATGTACACGCCATGTTTATGTTCAAGTCTCTAAAGAAACCAGCATCAGTTGAGTGGCAGTCAATTTATTAGAATGATACTGCTCCGTTGACAAAGGGAGTGAGTGGAGGAAGGCAGACCGTACTGTGGGTGTAGCAATTGGGGGGTCCATATGCAAAAGGATAATTTAATCCAATAGTCCTGAGTGTTAATATCAACTCTTCTCAGTGGGAAAATGAATTAAGTGAGCTACAATTCACAGAGCACACGGCCTAAAAGAGTTCAGCCCCACAGACCTGGCATTATCCTCCCAGCAGGGGAGCAGTGGACAGTCACTCTTGTCACACGATCTCAGTAGACACCCCTGCAACAAATTACAGTCTAACAAGAGAGAGGCTAACACGCTGATGTAATCACGAATTTGGCAGGCCCAGGGCAGACTCCAAGCCCTAGAAAGAACTGTCCGTTTTTAATACTCAAGACTCAATAAAGGAGGGGCAGCAGCATGCCAACACGGATGGGGATGAGTTACTGACCAAGTGGGCAACCCAGCCAAGCCTAGGTTCAGAACCTTCTGAGTCCCTCCCTGTGGCATTTCCTCCTCTCTGGGAGAGGGCAGGACCCTCTGGAATGAGGGTCTTGATTGGTTGATAACCTGCTGTCACGTAGAAAGGAAAGGGAAGGTTAGAATAGTATTTTTAGACTTTCTGACTGACTTATGGGGGAAGGATTTCTGACCTCGTGGAAGTAGTTCTGGCTTGTAAGTCTCTCAGCAGGACAGATTGATAGGCCAAAGAGAGTCAGAAGGCCAAAGAGCAGCTTGGCTCTGAGGCTTCACTTGGGGTAGTATTTTCTGAGCCCAACAGTCTCATCAAGGCGGTGTTAGCCAGGTCTGTGCCCTGTAGAGATTATGTACCTCTTACACTGACCCTTTCGACACAGATCCCAGGGTACAATGGGCCCTTCCTCTCTCCAGTCAGCCCTTACATGCATGAGCAGTGATAAGACCCTTCATGATTCACCCTGAACTGAAAGGAACGGATCTCAAAGACTTCATACTATGATGAATGCACACACACACACACACACACACACACACACACACACACACACACACACGAAACCTTCCACATCAGTTTCAGTTGGGAAAACGGATCAGTGTATCAAGACATATAATGTGGTGGTCATCTGAGAGAAAGAGAGAGAGAGAGAGACAGAGAGAGAGACAGAGAGAGAGAAGAAGTAGAAGGAGGAGGAGGAGGAGGAAGAGGAGGAGGAGGAGGAAGTGGAGGAGGAAGGAGAGGGGGAGAGGGGGAAAGGGGGAGAGGGGGAGAGGGGGAGAGGGGGGAAGGGGGAGAGGGGGAGAGGGTATGCATGCTGCCCTGATGTTGCTGGGGAGAGCAGGAGAGGAGGACCTTCCCAAGTTCTGGATGGCCGTCTGCCTTGCAATCTCTTCCTTTCCCAGGTTGGTCTCTATCGAACCATAATAGCAGTCTCACTGGAAGATACATACTTAAAATGGACAGTCCCCTTGAAGAAAACACCCACAGCACATTTTATGTCAACTCTCACAACTAAGTCTCCACTTGGAGTCCTGGAGTCAGGTTCAGACTGTGACCTTATCGGGTTCCTTGGATAAGTTATTTAGCCCCTCTAGCAATAAGAGTGCTGACCCCACAGGGCTGCTGGGAGAGTCAACTAAAGTGCTGGACGTTACGTGTCTGGCACACAGTAAGTGCTTAATGGCTGGAGTTATAATTAGCCCCTAGCTTACTTACAGCCCATCCCTGAACCAGTCACACTGGTCAGATGATGTCACAGTCTGGCCAGCCAAACTTGGGTCTTAGAGTGACATTCTGAACTGAGCGCAGTAAGGACTAAGCATTGCAGAAAGGGCCAGGGTGTGAGTGGGGAAGGCAGAGGTTCAGAGCCCATTGTGGGCATCGAAACAGGAGAAGATGCTGGTACCTTAAAAGAAGGTGGCAGTTGTGGTGTCACCTTTGAGAATCCCGAATTGTGCTTCCTGTGGGCTGCAGGAAGTAAAAGGTTCTCAGCTGCTCCAACAGCTCCTTCTCCATAAGGTGAGGAAGGAAAATTGTAGGTTGAGCAGCAGCCCCACTTCCTGTACCAGGTCAGACCACCACACGGGGCCATGTGTGGCCGTGCACCTAGAGCGACTCGGCCCCACAAGGAGTGCATTCTGCTATGTGAGAAACAGGTTCAAGAGTCCCCTGCCAGGCCTGCTTACTGCAGGCCACAGAAAGTCCTTAGGGCACAGGAGAAACTGTCTCGCCAACGTTTACACCCATCCTTGATTTCAAACAAGTCCTTGGGTTTCAAAACAGGAAGTAACCCAACTAGGGTTGCTGTTCTTCCTGGTAACCTCCCTTCCCTGGAGCCCCTCCTCCACACACAAGCAAGTCAAATGTTCTTCAAAGAGCAAAGAAACTACTCTCTCAGAGCCTTAGGACAGGAGACACTTGGGGCAGGGGCAGCAGGGAGAGGTTGAAGGTCAAGGACAGCATAGTCCATCTGCAGCATGGCCTGTCACCTTTGCACGAGGCACACGGGGTTTGAGAAAGGAAGCATCATTAAGAGGGGGAGGGATGTGACAGGCATCGTGACTGGCCACAAGGACACTGGGGTAAGAAACCTTGGAGCTTAGTCCCAGCGATTTTGAGAAAGGGGCATTTTGTTTCCCATTTGACACCATCTAAGTTACCACAGAAGCCTAGATTTTCTTGGCCAGTCTCCTGGCTCACTCCTCCTTGGCAACGGCCCGTGACTCCAGCTGATTGCCTTTCTCTGCACTGAGTTGTATGAGCCGGTGGGAAAGCAATCTGAGACCACCAGCACCCACGGGCAGGAAGATAAGAATAGCCTCCTGACCATGGACACACAGGCACGTCCACGTGCACTTTGCATTTTGTAGCTGTAATGGAAATGTCAGGGCTTATCACTGTGAGCAGGCTGGTCCATCGCAGCCTCGGCCCTCTTAAATGAGGACAGCCTAATTTCCCTGAAGTCAGAGGCACCCCTATCGGTTCCATCTTGCTCACCCGGAGCGTGGCAAGACACCACTATCTCACACGTGGCAGGTGCTCCGGGAAGGTGCTTTAAATGGAAATGAGTTGGATTGTACGTTTTTATCTGTGCTCCACAGTTCTTTGAAATGTAAAGGACAGCTTCATCAATGTTAAAGAGCCGCAAAGTGGAACGATTCCTTGAGACTCCAAAGGGACAGAAACCGGAGTTTGAAAGCGTATAAGGCCATGGTATTCATGCTCATACGCAAGGCATGCCTGTGAGGGCTGCACGCGTGTGTACGTGTTCACACACACACACACACACACACACACACACACAAACCTGCTTTCCACTTGACTTTGATGAGCGCCTGATCGATACCCAAAGGCCTCTCCAGCCTAAACTGAAGCTTCTCTTGCCAGAAAAACCAGAGTTCCCATCCATTAATCATTGTCTAGTCCCTACCAGGCCAAAAATAGACCATGTATCTGTAAAGATGTCTCAGGAAGCTGCCAGGGGCTTCCGGGAATAGCTAGTGTGAGCGGGAAAGACATAAATTATCGCGAGATGGAGAAGAAGAGGCCTAGAAAGTGGGAAGCCAGTGTCGGTGCCTTTATCTAAAACCCTCTGATTTGTAGGTGGGGGAGACACATAGAACTGAGGACGGTGCCACTTTCTAGTTCACCCTGAGTTGGAATTCGAACAGTGGCTCCCTGTTTTTTTTTTGTCTTCTCTGGGAGGCAGGGTGTGATCACCGGTGAAGCATGCTGACCAACCCAAAGTCACTGGCTCTCAGTTTGCTGGCGGGTCAGGAATTCTCTGGAACCCTGCTTTTGTTTTGAATGAGTCCTCTGAGAGCTTGGCACTGATCCTCCTGCAAGCATTCAAGCAGACTGAACCAGAAAAATGTCAGGAAGAACACAGGGACATAGAAGGAGCTTAATGAATTTAGTGAGAGGGTGCCCGAACACACATAACTCAGACAGACTTTTATTGACCTGTTTCATGGTTGCTGCTTCGTTCTCATGCTAGAACTGATCAGGACCTTGTGGGTTATTAAAGAGCACAGTCAACCCGACAAAGGTGGGTGTTTTCTTGCTTTAAAGAGGCGGGGGAGCATGTGTTCACCTTGCTTGTGCAGTGGCATAGTAAAGGACCAAATCCCAAATGTCAGCACAATGCTGGTATTGTTACCACAATGTGGTAACCCAGGCTGACCATGGTGCCTGCCGCTGCTCATGGCTGCACTCAGTCACCCATGGGTAGAGCTTCTATTCCCATCACTCATATTTTGTTTTCAGTATGGCATGTGGTCACATGAGCTGAGCTGTGCTCTCCATAAGTAGAAATCTCCTCATCCCTCCTCCTTCTTGGGACAATTCCTCAAAAGGACCAGAGGACATCCTCATGCAAGGAAGAGGAGTGCTCAGTTTCAACATACTGTCATGTTTAATTCCTGTCCCCCAAGTCATCCTGGCATCCCTCTGTCTCATGATATAAACCTTGTCATGAAAAGGAGGGTGGTGGCGACACCCGCGGTGCTCATGTGGAACCCGGTCAGTGTCTGCACAGAGGTGTCCTACCCCCATTAAAGAGGCTTCCATGTCTTATAGCCTCTGAAGGAAACCTGTGTGTCTTACCTGATGTTCAGGCCTGTTCCCACTCTGGCCACAAACCATTTCCCACTCCCTTCCCTTTTCTTATCCCATCCGAGCTAGACCCCAGGCCCCCAGAGTGGCTTTTGGTGGGTTTCCTAACAAACGCCTGTCTCTGCTTTGGAACATCATTCTCTGTGTGAATCGAACAAAAAAAAAGTCTTTCCATCTTGTAGGGCAAAGCTCAGATGACATCTTCCATAGGAACTCTCCCTTGAAGACTGTAAAAGGGGCATTGAGGCCACCTCGGTAGAACTTTAGGTCATCCCATTCGTCACGCAGATGTTCCATTTACAGCTGCTTTCTCGGACGTCCCGGAGAAGATTGTGACTTTGCAGAGCTTTGGCGCTCCAGCTAAGCATCACTTGGCAACGAGCACACAGTCAGCCTTCAGTATCTCCAGCTTCGCCGACTCAAACAACTGCCGATTGACGTTATTCAGTGGGGAAACGTTGCGTTCATACGGAGCATGTGCAGACTTGGCTTTTTTGTCATTATTTTCTAGACCCTATGGTTCAACAGCCATTTTGTGACATTCTATGCTGTCCTGGGTGTCATAGTGATCTAGAGACGGTAAAGGGTACACGGAGGAGGTGCACGTTATATGCCCACACCACACTGTATTACAACATGGACTAGAGCATCTGCAGATCTGGGGATTCCTGGGTCTCCTGGAGCCAGTCCCCTGGGGTGACCAGAGATGACTTTATTAAAAATGCCTAATCCCAAGTTTACCCTAAATCCACGGGATCAGAACCTGCGCTCTGACCAGATCCTCGGGTATGGGTCTTTTCTCTGTGACATAAGCACTTTCTCAGAGGGCCCAAACATCATGAAAATCATCTTCAATTTTTCAATGCTACAAGCCTGTTCAACTAAGTTAGCATGGGATGCTCTTGCTATCACAGAAGCCAGGGCCTGGTCTGATCTGGAAGGGACGGGGTAGACCCAAGCAATGTGTGTCTTCAAAGGAAGGGTGATTAACATGTTCAGTAATGGAGAGGGCCATTAGCCCAACCTGCTAGTCAGACTTGAATTCTTTCTTAGACTCTCCCAGGCTTGTTCAGACCCACTGTTGGCCTGACCCCTGAAAGTCTGCTTCTGTTGAGCTGTAGTGGAGCCGAGAATTTGCATTCTGTCAAGTTTCCTTACGATACTTGTGCTACTGGTTGGAAACGTGATGGGAGGCACCAGCTGACACAGGAAATACCTGGTGGGTATAAAATGGAAGAAAAGATTAGGAAAGTGTAGACGCCAGAAATATCTACTGGCTTGTTTCTTGGCTGCTGGGTAATAAGCCATTCTATAATTTAGGCCTTACAGCCCCAAAATAACAGCTTTGTGTATGGCTGACTTCTCACTGTTAGATAGACTCACTGAGCTCAGATGGTTCTCATGCTACACGGTAGAGGTGAGAGTACTCATGTGGACACCTTTTTCTGGAACTGACCAAAGCTGCAGTTACCAAGATGTCCTCCTGCCTTCAAGGTCCTTCTCCCAAAACTGTCTTTCAAGTGGGAGAAAGCAGAGACCATCCATCTTTTTAAGGCTGTCACTTTGACACATTCTGTTGTCCAAAACCAAGTCTCAGGGGGCAGCTTAGGCCAGGTGAGGCAGGATTTGCTGCTCCCTGGGAAGAGAAGGAAATAGTTCATAGCCCATGTACTTAGTGTGTTTTAGGGGGCAAGTCAAAGAAGCTGATGGGAAATACCTCAACGTGACCAGAGTAGTAATTCTGCTGCAGCTTTCTGTACCTCCCTGTGCTGGACCATCAGGGCTGAGGATTTAGTGCTGGGCACTGGCTCTGCTCAGCAGTCTTGTCTGCTTGTAATGTCCTTTGGGGTAGGCAGTGGGGTGATCCAAGCCTCCTTCCTTGATCCATCTCTCTGCTGCAGATGGAAAGGGCTTGGGAGAATCACTTTGTGGGTACAAAATACTCGGAGGAGTCTTCTAGAAGGTTCCAGGTCTGAGGTAATAAGAATCTCTAATAGGGCAAGACAAATTGTGGTGTGTCCCCACTAAAATAAAACCTTTCTGCTTAGAGAAATGGTTTTTAGAAGTGAAGGAAATGAAAGAAAAGGAACCGGGTGATGGTCACACAGGACTCCATCAATGCTCCTTCCAACCTGAAGCCGCTTCCAGTCTCTGTTTGTGTTATACAGCTTTCGGTGTGTGTGGAGCCCTTTCCAGGCATTGTGATGTCTGTTCCGTTGTAGCCATTCATTGGTGGCACCATTATCCTCGGCCTGCAGATGACATCGCCGTGTTTCTGAGAGTAGACTTTGCCACAGTCGTAACAAGGAGCTGACTGCTAAGATTCAGACCCAGGATCTAAAGGCCCAAATCTCTTCCAAGATTCTGTTCCAAGACATTCTTCCAAGAAAGAATTGTGCTGACCATCCTAACAGGTCAGGTCAAGAGGAGCCATAGAATCATAGTATCATGTTGATATAAAGATCAACATGACTTCAAGCAGGGGAGTTTTGTTTTTTGCTTTGTTTTAGAAATGTTAAGTTCGGCCCAAAGCGGAATCAGCAGGTGCTTTTAACAAGGTCCCTTTCACTCAGGGTCATTGGAAAGCGCCAAAACCCACAGTGTGGGAGTCAAATGGGCAGGGGTCACATCTTGCCTACGACTCGAGTGGTTATTCTCTGAGCTGCAGTCTCGGTTTCTGCCCAATAATGATTTTTAAAAAGCGTCCACTGCCCAGGATGACTGCCAACATAGTACAAGTCAATGTCCATACAGAACTTAGCCGACAACCTGGCCTTCTGCTAGTGCAGTGTGAACTACCAAAGTACAGTTGGAAGTAACAACCTTCCTGATCAGCCAGCCAGATACAGATAGTTCACAATTCTCCACGTGAGGAATGACAGACAGACAGACAGACAGACAGACAGACACACACACACACACACACACACACACACTGTGGAAGAAAGGACCGGACTTTTGTCCTTGAGTAGCTCAGAGAACAGTCAGAAAGAAGGGGAAAAGCTAAGAGGAAGCTGACGGAGCAGCTTCCCTCAGGAAGCTTCCTCCCAACACCCATGTCCGGCCAGGTACAAGCTGTGGGAGAAGGTGTCACAAGAAAGGGTGACAGCCTTGCCTCTTAACTAATCCATAAGTCAGGGACAACGGCAGCTGAAGCATGAATGTGGAAAGACACAAATACACAAGGCTCGTTCTGGCCAGGAGACACTTCCTCCCTCATCTCCACGTCTGCTGAAGAAAGCTGGGGTGGGTCGCAGGGCACTGGGACAACCCGGAAATCGGAACCGGGTCAACAGAGACATTGGTGATCACAAGGATGACTAAATCCAGACTTACAGGAGACCCAATGCTGGGATGCAAGCTCTGCGGGGGAAGAAGGGGCAAGCATATAGTTTTTAAGTAGGAGGGTGGTGACGATGGCTGGGTAGAGGGTGTCAGTTAAGAATAGAACGGTGCTTTCCGCCATCTTGGCACCTGCGGAGGCCTGCTGGGAACAGGACTTCCAAAAGGAAGCAAGTGTGTCTGGAAGGCTATGGTACAAGGCTACAACCGGGGTCTCCAGAACCAAAGAGAACACACAGCTCTCCTTAAAATTGAAGGGGTTTATGCTGGGGATGAAACTGAGTTCCACTTGGGCAAGAGATGTGCTTATGTGAACAAAGCAAAAAAACAACACAGTCACTCCTGGAGGCAAACTAAACGAGCCCAGAGTGATCTGGGGAAAAGTAACTCAGGCCCGTGAAGACCGTGGCATGGTTCATGCCAAATTCCAAAGCAACCTTCCCGCAAAGGCCGTTGGAGACAGAATCCGTGTGATGCTGCACCCATCCTGGATTTAAACTAATGGAGAGTAAATAAATAAAAGTGGATGTGTGCTCTTAAAAGAAAAAGAACAGAATGGCTGGTGAGGCCTCCGAGCTACGGATGTTACAGACACCACATGCTGGAGTAGCATCAGTGTCCTGAATTATAATAATAGCATTTATCAAATCCCCGGTTACATCTTAGTCCATTTTCCTCACTGTGATGAAATACCAGAGGCTAGGTACCCTATAAATGATTTTTTTCTATTTAGGTCACAGTTTTATGGGCTAGAAGTTCAGTGAGATGGCCCTGTTTGTTCTGTCTCTGGAGAGGCCCCCCCCTTGGTAACATCGTGTCCTGTGGGTTCATGGTGGACGACAACAAACTGGAAGGGAGAACTAACAAGAGTCCCAGGAGAGCTACACTAATTCCTTCCAAGGACAATAACTTCCCATCATGCTTCACTTCCAGATTCACCATCCTCAAGATCTGTTCCTATACGTGAATCCTTAAAGTATGTGTGCCAACCATATTTTTTAAATTACAGCAGTCTGATACCACTACCTCCTCCTCCTCCTCCTCCCTCCTCATTCTCCTCCCCCTCCTCTTCTTCCTCCTCCTCCTCCCTCCTCATTCTCCTCCCCCCTTCTTCTTCCTTCTTCTCCTCCTCCCCCCTCCTCATCCTCCTCCCCTCCCCCTCTTCTTCTTCCTCCCCCTCCTCCTTCTCATCCTCCTCCCCCTCTTCTTCTTCCTCCCCCTCCTCCTATCCTCCTCCCCCTCTTCTTCTTCCTCCTTCTCTTCTTTTTTTTTGTTGTAGGTTTAGAAACATAGTGTCTCTGTAGCCCAGGAAAACCTAGAGTTTTCTATCCCCCTGCCTCAGCCTCCTAGGTGCTGGAATTACATTTGAGCTCCTGGAGCCCCTGTCTTACTTCATCCTCACAGCATATGGAATTGATATTCTCCTCCAGGTGAGAAAACTAAGTAATAGAAATGTTTAACACTTGCCCGGCATTGCCTAACCAGTAAGCAGCAGGACTAGACTGTGTGGTTCTGGTGTCTAACAGTCAGAACTGTTCAGTTAGGCCGCTGATCAGCTTGTCATCAATGCTCTCCACAGAGGGCAACCGATACGCTTGTCTTAAAAAGTCTTGGTGAGGAAGGAATGCTGCAATCTGGGACTGAGGGGATGGCTTGGTAGGTAAACCATGGAGACCTGCGTTCAGCTCACCAGAGCCTTGTGAAGCCGGACATGGTAGCAAGAGTCTGAAGTCCTGGCAGTGAGGGGAAAGGCAGAGCTGGAAGGTTATTAGAAAGCTCACAGGCCAGCCAGCCTCACCTATGCAGCAAAGATCAACAAGAGAGTCTTTAATAAGGGAGAAAGTAAAGACCAACTCCAGGTTGGTCTTCCTCTGACCCTAGCAGGTGTGCAGAGGCAAGAAATGCCACATTCGCAATGCACCGTGCATGCACATACATGCACACGTACACACCACACACAGAGAATCAGATTCAGCAATTCAGAATGAAGGAGGGATAAGTCTGTGACCCCCTCTTTTTAAAGTGCCTATCCTATCAGCGAGCTCACCCTAATTTCATTTTGCCTAAAGTTTCAGGTTGATGTGGGCCAGACAGTAACCGGGTGCCTGCTCAGAATCACATGGCGAGCTTCCTTTCTGGATGCCATGTTTGACAAGGATGGAGACCCTTCCTGTCTCTGATTTCTTCTGTGGCCTAGAGCCTTGTGAATCCTTCCTCTGAGCTCAGTTCAACCCTTACGATGCTTCGCCTGCCCCCTTTTCTCCACATGCTTCCGCCTACTCGGATCTGGTTTTTAAGGATCCTAAGAGTTGGTCACAACACACCAGAGAAAAGCTCTATTTGAATCTTCACTTCCCCAGCACATGGTTAGAAGTGACCCTCAGGAGCCAGCCTTTTACTGATGCAGTAGACGGTTCAGACAATCAGGGGAACGGTTCATGTCAGCTCATGGCTTTAGAGATCGCAGACCAGTTGTCCAGTTGTTTGAGGATGTGTGTGCCCATGCTCACACACACACACACACACACACACACACACACACACACACACATGTATGTAGGCATGTTTGCATATGTCTTGTGCAGGGCTACAGTCATCGTGAATCTAGCAGGCAGCATTTCATAGCCTCCTCCGTGTCCAGTTCTGGAAGTCACCTCACCTTTCCAGTGGCCTTGGAGGGCTCAGGGTGCCTTTCTCTGTCAGTCTGTTCAGCGTTCCTCCCAAAGGGAATAGCATTTCTGACTCCTGGGTCATTCTCTGGCCAGATCCTCTGCCTTGCAGTGTGTCTCTCTCCTGCCTTTATCTGGTAAGCCCCTATCTAGTTTCTATCACCCAGATCTGGGTTACCGTCTTTCAATATCACTTCTGTTCGCAATATTGAGTAAATGTATCTCCCCTCTGTGGACAAATAGTGCCTTCATCTGTGACCTAAAGTCTAACATTTGGTCACACAAAACAAGTATAGATTTTTACTGAATAAATTAAAAAGAAAAGAGTAGCCACTACCTTCCAGTCATTGTGAAGTTGAAAATGAGATCATATATGAAAATAATGCATATTTTCTTAATAGTAATTGACACGAATCATTTCCACTAGTTTTTACTGTGTACTTTCTTATGTGCCGGCCATTGCTTCAAACATCTTACACACCTTACATTGAACTCTAACAAAAAAGCCGTATGAATAAGCCCACTCGTAAAGTTAACAGTGATTGAATCTCAGGGATTTAAGCATGCTCGATTCATGCTCACTGTCCCTTATGATCTCAAGGGATCTCTAGGCACTGTAAGGCAAACTGACCATCTGGTGGCTCTAATATCCAAGACCTGTGTGTATCAGTTAGCTTTCCACTATGGTAACAAAACCCCTGGGCCAATGAATTTACAAAGAGGAAAGTTGGTTTTGTCTCAAGGTTTTGGAGGGTTGGGGACACTTGCTTTGGGGCTGCAGCAAAGCAGTGCACCATGGTAGGAACATCTGTCAGAGGAAACCCACCTACTCTCTGGCTGGCAATGAAGGAGGAGAGACCAGGGGGTCACAATAGCTTTTGGGGGTGCACTGCCTGTGACCTAAGGACTCCTAGCATGGCCTCACAGCTCCTGAAATTACCAAGCTGGGAACCAAGGCTTGACACCGGCCCTTGGTGGACACTTGAGAGTTAAGTGATTGCACATGTCTAGGAACCAAGTTCTGTCTGGAAGTGACTCATACCACTCCCTGCATAGTTCCCACATCCTCGGTATCTTGGCTGTAGGTATGTCAAGAAACAGGGCCATGCCGATCCAAGTGCAAAGGTCAAAAAATGAAGGCTGAGTCATTTACACTTGGCTTTTGTGAAGTAGGACAGAAGCCATTGACCTGGGCCTATAAAGGGTCTAGGAGTGGATATTTAGAGTTCGAAGCTACAGGCAAACGGCCCCAGACAAGGTGTAGATAAGCGGGCCTGGACATACTGTGGTAAAACATAGGTGGGCCACATCCGCACGCACAGTAGGTCCTGGTTTGTCGATGCCTACCTGAGAGTTCTTTGCTCTTGACCTCAAGGTCACCTAAAACTTGGAAAATGGAGAACTGAACCAATATACATGGTAACCCTTCTCTGTTAAATACCTCCCAGATCAGCCCCATTTTTGATCAGGGTTAAAGGATTTGCATAGACTCCAATGGGTCACTTCCCTGTCCAGAAGCCAAGGTCGAGGGTAACCGCCTCTCGCTGGGGCCTGGCTAATTATTACTGTACAGGTTTAAGAGAGTAAGAGACCTGTAATTTTCTTCCTAAATATGACAACAGGAGCCCTAAGGACTAAACAAGCCACTGCTGACCCCTGTCAACTGCATGGCTTCTAATGGCCCAGCCACCAAGGGGGCAGTGACAAGCCTGTGCTACCCAGCTGGTAAAGTCAGTGGGAACCTCTGGGCCACCAACCCCAGACCTTGTTTTTCCAGCTGATGTTGCCTGTGTCAGCTAATTCCTGCTTAGAAATGCATTCCAGGGCAGCTGGGTCTCTAAAGTCACACTGCGTGCTCACCGAGTTATTCCAACCCAAATGGCTTTGCGCTAACATGACCAGGAGATTGCTGGCCTGGCTCGGAAATTGCTCGAATGCCATAGAATCTGGATTTCCAACTGGGAAGGCAAAGCCTTGTTGCTGAGTGACTCCAGCACTAACTCGGCAAGGCTGTGAGTTGGGGTGAGTGGAGGAGAAAATGGAGGCTATGACCTAAGTGACTGCCACACCTCTGAGAGGCACCTCTATCCTCACCCATCCCTCACCAGCTGGGCGTGCCTCTTGCAACCTCAGTTTCCACGTGAGGAAAACTAAACCAAGGCCAGTGTCATATGGGGTTGCCAGGAAGGTAGCAGTGTGTGGGCTCTTGAAAGCTCACACGCGTGCACACACACACGTACTTTTGAATGACATCTTGGAAGCAGGAAGTCCTGAGAATTAATCAAGCTAAATGTAGCTGGGACCTGGCCCTAGGTAACTGGCAGAACCCAACATAAACTTTGCTTCCCAGCGCTAACTTGGAATTAATCAGGAGAAACAATATGCAAACTGAAAGGTGTGGAGAAGCAGCTGGGGGAGCCTGCCTACTGGAGCCTTGCTAGGGCACTGGTCTCCTCAGGAGCCTATAGTGAGGTAGCTGATTGCACTAGACAGGGAAGCTGGGGCAACCCCCAGAGGCCTGGGGAGACCCATGGCAGGGCAGCAGGGCAAGGCCATGGGGTACCAGGAAGGGGCACTCATCAGCTGGCCTATGGGCGCTATGGACTCCCTCAGGATTTCCACCTTCTTTTTAGATTAGAAAACTAATCTAGCCCACCTGCTCTGGTTAGTGATAGCCTCTCGACACCTAGATCCTACTTCAAAACCAAGACAGGACACCCCATTTACAGTCAGGTAGCTAAGTGTGGGTCACAGTAAAGTTGACAATGGTAAAGATTTATGAGCACACAAAGATCAGAATTAACTCGAACCAAGTGAGTAATGGCCCCGCGGTGTTTCTGGCATGGCGACCTCACTGCAGACTTGGTTCTGAGCACTTTGTACCGCTCAGGAGTTCACTCGGCACAATGTTGCTGACCGATGCCAGAAACACCTTGGCTCAGGTCCAAGACCACCGTGTTCTCAGTTCCCGTGTTCACACTGTGCAGACAGAACTTTCTTCTCTCACAGGAGCAGAATGGTTTAAGTACAAACACCGAAGGCTTCAGATGTGTCCTCCTGCCACTTCTCAGCATGCGGGCAGCCAATCAGAACAGCTCTGGTTTACAGAGTTTGCTTATAAAGTTTGCTGTTTGAGTTAAATTAACATTACATTTGAGTTTCATTTTTTTAAAAAGTTATTCAATGAATTTTGTCTTGGGGTTAGAACAAAATTCCCAACAAGTTCTGAAATGCCCCTAAACATGACTCTGTCTTGTTTTAGTGTGTGTGTGTGTGTGTGTGTGTGTGTGTGTGTGTGTGTGTGTGTGTGTATTTTGAAGTCTCTCAAGTGCAAAGTCATAAGTGGTTAGAAAGTCCAGATCTAGATGGCGGGATGGTAGCAGGCCAGAAACAACTGTCTAAGTGCAGACTGCTTTCTCTGACATCTCAGTGGAGCTCACTGGTGTGTGTATGTTTAAGAAGTGTGAGGTCCCCAGCACCCCCAAAAGAGGGCAAATAGATACTGCACTTGAAAGGGCTATGGCTGTGGTTTTTTTTTTTACATTTTTTATTGGATTTTTAATTTACATTTTATGTTATCCCCTTTTCCCCCTTTCCCCTCCCGAAACCCGCTATCCCATCCCTGTTCCCCCTGCATCTATGATGGTGCTCCCTCACCCACTCACCCACTCCCTCCCACCTCCCCGCCCTGACATTCCCCTACACTGGGGCATCCAGCTTTGACAGGAGCAAGGGCCTCTCCTCCCATTGATGCCCGACAAGGCCATCCTCTACTTTGTATGTGGCTGGAGTCATAGGTCCATCCCTGTGTACTCTTAGGATGGTGGTTTAGTCCCTGGGAGCTCTGGGTGGTTGATATTGTTCTTCCTATGGGGTTGCAAACTTCTTCAGCTCCTTCAGTCCTTTCTCTAACTTCTCCAATGGGGATCCCATTCTCAGTTCAATGGTTGTCTGTGAGCATCCACCTCTGTATTTGTCATGCTCTGGCAGAGCCTCTCAGGAGACAGCTATATCAGGCTCCTGTCAGCATACATTTCTTGGCATCTACAGTATTGTCTGAATTTGGTGTCTGTATATAGGATGGATCCCCAGGTGGGGCAGTCTCTGTATGACCTTTCCTTCAGTCTCTGCTCCACACTTTGTCTCCCTATTTCCTCTCTTGAGTATTTTGTCCCCCCTTCTAAGAAGACTGAAGCATTCACACTTTGGTCTTCCTTCTTCTTGAGCTTCATGTGGTCTGTGAGTTGTATCTTGGGTATTCCGAGATTTGGGGCTAATATCCACTTATCAGTGAGTGCATACCATGTGTGTTCTTTTGTGACTGGGTTACCTCACTCAAGATATTTTCTAGTTCCATCCATTTGCCTAAGAATTTCATGAAGTCATTGTTTTTGTGTGGCTAAATTTAAACAGAAGGTGGAGGCAGAATTCTGAGATACCTCCAAGGTGGAAATACATTGGTTCCCTCCCATACCCTCCTACTCTACGCTAAGCTTCTCTACCTAGAGGGAAAGTTTATCTCCTGTGTCAGAAGTACAAATATAATATAAGCACTGTTGTTGCCTGACCTTCTTGTAGAAAAATGTCAACTTCTGACCCAGACATCTCCTGGCTGTGTGTCCTTGGGCAAGTCATTGCCCTCGATGAGTTTGGACTGTCAATCCCACTCTCCCAAAACTGAAACCAGGGTAGAACTGGGAATCTTTTTGACGACTGTGAAGTGATAGATGGACGTAAGGTTTTAAGCAGAAAAATATTATTTACTTGTTAAACAGATTAGGGCAGAGAATTCCAAGTCGATAACAGTTATGTCTCTGTTACTCTTCAAAGGACAGAGAGGAATCAGCAGCAGACACCCTGGGGACCAGGAAGCCCCTGGTTGTTCCTAGCCTCACTATAAACAGTCGGCATGAGGTCAGGTGTGGTGGCAAAGTCTCTTCTGAAATGTGTGGTCAGTTGTGGTCCAGGCAGACTCACCAATCATTAGCCACGCACTCGTGTTTACTCTGCCCCGGCCTGGAATTTGGCCTCTTACAAAACCCCAGCTTCAGGAGAACAGGTTGGGCCAAAGTGTGTCAAGGTGGCCTCCCGGGAAGATGCCGCTTGTTTGCTCAGCAGACGCCAAGCCACACCCAGCATGATGAGCCAGCTGACCTCTGTTGACACCTATCTGAGAGCTGGGACTGACCCCCCAGAACACCCATTCCAAATCTGGGTGGCTCCACAGCTGTGTTGGATGGCAGGGTGCCATGGTAACCACAGCGGTTCTTTGGCTAAGTCACCTGTCATTGAAACAGCTCATGCAAACCGAGCTGTGAAAATGGAGCAGCCACCTGCTCTATTCACCTGCCACTTAGGGCTTCACCCTCTGCCCTTCCTTGGGAGAACAGAAGTAGAACATCCAGGAGAAATCAGGGATTTAACATAGATTTTTTTTGAGGAGCACATGCACTGCTGGAGGCATAATCATGTTCATCAATGGAAAATGCTCAAAACAGGCTCCCTGGCTACCCATGGTCACGTGACCTGCTCTGATATATTTTTTTTTTTTTACCAGGGTGGGGAACACAGCCACGGTGCTGAGTTAGCCTGGCTCTTGAGCCTGACCAATAGAAACTCCCCCACCCTCACATGTCTCTATGTTCAGGGTTTGGGCAAACTGGTGTTTTCACACTGGGGGGCTAGCTCCATTTGTCTGGCCACTTTTCTGGCTACAGTGTTGGGCACTGTGCCTTTACAACAAGGCTCTCGGGCCTGAGCACTCTGCCTCAGCACTCAGAGGCAGAGGCAGGAGGATCTCTGCGTTTGAAGCTAGCTAGGGCTACACAAAGACCCAAACAATAATATTATTTTTTTTAAAAAAAATGGAATAAGATTGTAGGGCTCCAGCAAATGTAGGAAGTGAGAAAATTCGTATGCTGTCTTGGAGTAAGTAACTGAGCCTCTGGAGTTGGGGGAAACAGAATGGGTACCCAATTTTCCGTTTCTCCTTCAAACTTCCCTAAGTTTGAACGCCCTAGGAGGATGGGCATTCAGAACCCTCATCGAGGCAATTTTGTTGGAAAGTTTGGTCTCGTTTTCTGAAGCTAAAGCTAGATAGATGCTTTGTTCAGTGCACAGCATGTTCAGCTGACTTCATGGGGCGGCTGGGAAACAAGGGGGCGTTTTGGACCTGTTTCCCCACCTGTGGCATAAGCCTTAGTATGCTTTGAGCTAGAACGTCTAAATAGCTGAATTTTTGTTGAAGATTTTATCGAGGCTCTCTTCACCTTTCTTTTTCTCCTCACTGCCTTTTACCAAGTACAATCTGCCCTGCGCATCCCCTGCACAGTTGCCCAGCCTGCTAGAAATGTCTCCCTGGCCGCATCCCATGTTAGCCAGGTCAGATGCAGGGGTGCGCCCAGCAGTGTGTGACAAGCCTTGGTGGAGAGAGAGAAGACTGTGGTCATCAGACACAAAGGCAAGGATATCGCAAGCCCTCCCCGTTCCTCACGCCATACAAGAAGCAGCCCCCACTGATGGCAATGGGTCCTGTGAAAACAGCAGAGCTAACCCCACACTGTGAAAGAGGAACCCAAGTGGGGCCAGCCACAGAGCTGGAAGACTGTCTCGAAACCACTCAAGGTCTTCAGAGGATTCTAGAACACAAGCGGCAGCTGCTTACCCATTCAGTTCCATCTCATCTTCAGCCCTACTGAAGGCTGACAGCTCACTCTTGAAAACCCACCGCTCTGCTCTTGCTTTCCGGGGGATTCCTGCATGCGTTTATTGTATCTCCCCATTCCAGATGGGCTCCTAACCCATGCCAGGCCCTAGCTGGGCACTGGGGCTAACAAGGTAACTAAGAATTGATTGCCACTTGCAGGAAGTTCATGCAATAGTCACCTGGGGCCTCGGGGAGAGTTGCAGTGAGACAGGGAGAGTCTTGATAAGGTGAGCAGAGGCCCTTGGAATCCTTGGGAACCTGGTGGGAGTGAACTGCCTTGGTAGACAGGGGCATGCTGGGATTTTTCCGGGTTGCAGCAATGGCGGCTCAACTGCTCCTTTCCCCCATTGCCGTTTCTTCATTGTTGACTTCCATGGACACCAGCCACATTCTCGATATGTGCTCGAATTCTACTGTGGTGTCATTTCCTTCTAATCAGCTGAGCTCTGATAGGCACGTGGCGGGGGGAGGGGTGATTCCCTGAGTCACCTCTGAAGGACGATGATGTCAGGATGCTTTGGGAACAGAAATGGGTGGCACATGATTGTGCAGGGAATGCTAGCCGTGGAGCCTCCGTGTCTACACGGGCCTCTCGCCCCTTGAGCAGCTCAGTGTTGGATCTGTTAGGAATGTCTTTGGCTGCAGGTAGCTGATGCATAACCTCATTTATAGCCAGAGTCTAGAGCAGGCAGCTGGTAGCCTTGCTTCAGAGGCTTGCAAATGCCAGGCCGCTGACTCAGATTCCCTTGGCCTCTTTCCTCATATTTATCTCTCAGAGTCACATGATACCAGCCAGGGCAGCCCGGTGGCATGAGTAACCATCATTGCTACTCAGGAGGGTGAGGCTGAAGGATAACATGTTCAAAGTCAGCCTGGGCTACAGGGCAAGACTAGCCAGAGCAGATCGGTGAGACCCTGTCTCAGAATAAAAAGCACGAGTACTGGGCTAGGCATGAGGCTGGTGGGTAGAGTGCTGCCTGGGTTTGTAAGGTTCCTGGCAAACAGCAAAGCCTTCAGCGCCCATGTAGTGCCTGTTCCAGGCAGGTTGAAGGCGAGTGTGTTACCAGAGCAGGGCCAGTCAGTTTCCAAAATGAGGTAAACAAAAACTTCCCCGGAAGCTCTCACAGCACACTTTGTCTTAAGCCCCACTGGTCGAAGCTGAATCACATCACCTTAAGGGATTGTTAGAGGAAATATCAGTGGCAGGCAATTACCTCCAACTCGCAGATCCACTAGCAAAGCTGGGCCTGCCGCTGTTGCTAGGGAACAGCAGCTGTGACAACAGCACAAAGCCAACTCTGGGCATTGCACCCACCAGCACCACCTCCAGTATTGTCACTGGCTAGCCCACACCTGTGCTGGACGCCGCTGTGGTATTTCCTTGTCCATGTGGCAGATGGTCCCGGGTACTTGAGTAGTTTTGCTATGCTGTGCCGTGCTACTCTGACCACGGAAGAAGGTTGTGAAATCAAATGGCCCAATAACGCTGGCTCCAGAATGGGCAAAGAGAGAGGTGGCTGGAGGCCGTATACTGCTGGAGCCCTGCCACGCCTGCCTCAGGACACAGAGCGATGGGCGTGTCCAGGAAAAAGCAACCGTGACACAGCCCTTGGTGGGTTCTACAGGATATGACCTCAGGGTTCCCAGTCTACCCCACAGCAGTTCGGGACTGGATCTGAGCTTTATTCTCCACCAAGAATGTTCATGAACAGAGTGGCTTTAATTGACGAGGCGGGGGTTGGGGGGAGTAGAGGAGGAGGAACCACTTCCCTGTACACACCCGCCCACCATCTTGCTTCCTCTTAAGTCATCTCTTTCCCATCTCTGTTGCTTCCTCCCTCCTTCCCAAATCCCCAGGGATTCCATATTCTTTCCGCTCTGTGATGCAAACATTGCTATGGTTCAGGTGTGATCAGACTGTACCCCAAGGGTTCTTGCATTAAAAGCCTGACCCCCAACATGAGGACATTAAGAGGCAGGGGGAGGGGGAGGGGTGGGTTGTCAGAATTAAGCAAGGTAGTTTTGTGGTGTTTTGATAGTTCTTGTGAGAGTGACTTGTCCCTCCCTGTGCTGTCTTCCTGTGGGTCTCCTAGCTGTCACAATGATAGGACATACCAGAGAGGCTGTTGTCAGAGCTGTGTCACTCAGACTTTCAGCCTCTACACTGTGGACTAAACGAGCCTCTCTTCTTTATAGCCAGATTCCATTATTTCCTCGTCGTAGTGGTAAATGGACATGGGTAGCCTACAGTAGCAGCTGTTTTAAGGTGGATGGAAATCGAGGTCATGATTCTGCTACATTCTTCATGTTGTGGACTCCCTGGTGTAGTCTGGTAGCCAGACTGGGTCTGCCCAAGGGTGGTTGGTGACATCTGGCTCTGGTGCACAATGTGGCCACCCATTGCTGAAATTCACAGTTCACAAATCTACTCACACTAGCCTTTCTCAGGCACTCAGTGTTCCACGATGGAGCCCGAGGAACTGCAGATCTCTCTCATGTTGTGCACCATCGCTCTCGTTGGCCTCTTCCTCCTGCAAAGGCTGTGCTATAGTCCCTACACCATGGTCTTGGGCAGCTGGCACCAGCTTCCCTTTCTGCCCTGCCAGGGCCATGTTCTCTGCCTCTCCCTGATGCTTCTGCCTTGCCCCCTTCCAGGGTCCCCACCCCTAGAGCTGGAAAAGCCAGATCCTGTGAGGCTGGTTGCCCTTGTCATCCTGCTGTCATCTTCTCTGAATAGCAGTCATGAGGTGGGGGGTTGGGGCACACAAGAAAAGCAGAGCCTTTTCCCTCACCTCCCCTAGCCCAGTACTTCCCCGAGGTCGACTCTCTCCCTCTGTCCTGGGGTGAGCTTCCACGGATGCTGTGGTTTGAATGTGTCTGTGTCCCTCACCCCACCCTTGCCCCACAGCACACACATTCACAGGTGCCACCTGTGAGATGACTGGGATTAGGTGAGGTCATGAGGGTGGACCCATGATGATACAGTGCAGGAAGACACACCTGGGTTGACATACCTGTCTGATTTCTGTTACGGCACCAGGAGGGCTCCCTACATGTTAAGCAGGTGCTGGTGCTGGTCTCTTAGACTTGCAACCTCGAGAAGCACAAATCGAACAAACTTTTTTTCTTTATAAATGGCCTAGTCTCGGGGATTTTTCTCACATCAACAAGAAATGCGCTAGGACAATAGATTATAGCCAAATGACAGCAACAAATCAACAAACCTAATCGGGCCACTCTGCGGTGGAAGACCAACAAATACTGGTATGGTGTTAGTAAAGAATTCCTGCTAACAGAGGCCATCCTTCTGAAAAAAGAAAACTGTTTTTAAAAAAACAATGACTTTCCCTGCTCATGTTCAGTGGCAATCATTACTCTCTAAACTGCCTGTGCAGTTAGCTGTGTACAAGGTAAAAACACAACACCATAGCCACACTTGGTGTCTGCTTGTAGGTGTGGTATTTCAGGCCACGCCTCAGCGGTTTCCGGGAAGGTAAGCTTCCTTCTCCCCTCCTGCCTGGTGGCTGGCCTCTCCCCATCAGATAACACATCGGAATAAGAGTGAAGTTCTACTTTGGCCCATCCTGACAAACTACCTCAAGTCGTAACACCTGGTGTGTGAACCCATTGACAAGAACTTCGAAGGGAGCTGCCGAGAGTGCTCATAACCCTTGACCCAGGCTCGATGACCCGGAAGTAATTCCGGAGAGGAAGAACCGTCAGGTGTCTGTTTGTTCTTGTGATGCCTGTGATTGCTCCAAATTGATAACTGAGAAATCAAATGATGGGGAAGGGTTGCACAACACCCGGAAGCCAGATGATGTCACGCAGCCATCATTGAGTGATGAGAAAATCAGGCAGTCTCAAGCATAGGGGGTGCTTGGAATGTGATGCTGGGTTCTAAAGGTGGAGAGTAGCAACTCTTCCTTTTACAAGTTCTCCAAAACTTCCTTGACTTCTGTCAGTCAGATCCCATCCATCTGCCTTCCGGATCCAGGCCCATTCAGGCCTCACAGCTGCTGGTCATGTACACAGCACTCAGTGGTGGACATGTCCACACCTGGCTCTGTCCACGTTTGTTCCCTGCTGCCGGACACTTCATAAAGACTTGCTGAATTCAGGAGTCAAGGAGCTACTGTTCGCTGAACACCCACTAGAAAGCCACAGTTGTGAACCAGCGTAACTCTGTACGTATTATTTTAATTTATTTCATCCTGAAATAATTCATGCAATCAATACTATTGTTGCTCTGCTCCTAGTCAGGAAAGCTGGAGCTCAGAGGGTCTGTCAGAGGTTCAAGTCTGCCTAAGTTCTTGCACTTGTTAAAGGGGAGAGAGGAGACAGTATCTGAATCCAAGTCTGATCGAGTCGAATTGCTTTATTTCAAGCTGTCTCTCGCATGCTTTTTCCTTCCCTCCCTCCCTCCCTCCCTCCCTCCCTCCCTCCCTCCCTCCCTCTGTCCGTGTGTGTGAGTGTGTGGCAATACTGAGATGGAGAAAATGTGACAAAAAAAAAAAAAAACCTCGATATTTTTCTCTTGAGCAAGGAGGCAGATTTTCCCCTTTTGTATTTAAAGTGTTTGTATTTAAGCGTTAAAGTATGCTGCAAAGAGAGATGATATCTAGCTAGGTGCCAAGGCTTTGTGAGATTCCCAGTAGCACTAAGTGTCCTAAAGGAAGAGAAGCCATGTTGGTCATTGTGGTGGTTTGAATAGGTTTGACCCCCTAGACTCATGTGTTTGAATGCTTGGCCACAGGGAGTGGCACCCCTTGGAGATGTGGCCTTGTTGGAATGGGTGTGACTTTGTTGGAGGAAGTGTGTCACTGTGGAGGTGGGCTTTGCGGTCTCCTATGCTCAAGCTCTGCCCAGTGTAGAATCAGAGTCTCCTGGCTGCCTTCAAAATGCAGAACTCTCTCAGCCCCTTCTCCAGCACCACGCCTCCCTGCACACTGCCGCCGTGATGACAAGGGACTGAACCTCCCAAACTGTAAGCCCACTCCATCAAATGTTTGCTTTTATAAGACTTGCCTTGGTCGTGTTGTCCCTTCACAACAACGAAACCGTAACTAGGACAGTCATTTAATCTCCTTTCTATCTTCTCGTCAGGGCTCAAGAGGACATTCCGTCCCAAGACGTGCTCATGAGCAAAGCTTGCCTACATTACAGGAAGCAGCTGCTGTAAGCCAAGCGTGCTGTAGACCTAGCCCTTTGCGCTGCCGCTCTCACAGGCAGGCGACTTAAGTCCCTAATGCCTATGGGAAGCTGGGCTGTGCCGTCTGGAGCTGGCTGAGGCGAGGCACGTGAGCTCAAGTGGAGCAAGTGCAGGGCCACTCTCATTATGGAAATCATGACTCTGAAGGCTAGTGCTGCGTCTAAATGGGTTGGAATGAAATGCAAAGAACACATCCATCACTTGGGTCCCCCCTGCCTCTCATTACTGTACTTGCTACCCTGCCTATGTATTATGAATTAATATAGTTAATAAATCCTGTAATTATCTTGTGAACGGTACACAATTCCATGGCTTTTTTGTTTTTAGTATTGAAAACAAGAATTTGAAAAATGTAAATGTTTTTAAATTGGTTTTGATTTTCCAAAACTTTGCTTAAACATGTTTTTTTCTGGTTTAAAAATAAAACTCAATCCTTTAAAGAAATTCTCAAAACTTGAAGAACCCCAGACCCTTCAGAGCTTGAGAAATGGAGACCCGGGCCCCAAGCTTACCCAGAACACACGGAGTGGATCCTACTCTTCACACAGAAAATCAAATAGAAAGAGGAAATCTGAAGAGAAGACGGAAAAAACACAGCCTTGTTCCAAAGGCAGTGGGGACTTCTATTTTAAAACCTGCTCTTCCCTAAACCCCACAGAAATGATCATGGGATAGAAGTGGGGATACATTTACAATGACAATGAGCATGGGGGCGTAGCCATGTCAGGTAATGTCTGTAAAAGGGGGAAGCCGATGGCTGAATAGTAAGGTGTTTGCTGACTGGCGGAAGCAGTCACCTAGTCTCTAAGAGAAAAGCCAGAGTTGTCCAGAATTTGGTAGGAGTGGCAGTGGTTGAGAGGTGGGGTAGGAGTAGGAGACAGCAGGGAAGGCAGAAGGAGCTGGAGGTGACAGCAGCAGCAGCCACACTGCATCACAGTCACCACTGTAGCAGCAACAGCCACACTGCATCACAGTCACCACTGCAGCAGCAACAGCCACACTGCATCACAGCCACCACTGCAGCAGCAGCAGCAGCACCCACACTGCATCACAGCCACCACTGCAGCAGCAGCGCAGCACCCACAGTGCATCACAGCCACCACTGCAGCAGCAGCAGCACCCACAGTGCATCACAGCCACCACTGCAGCAGCAGCAGCAGCACCCACAGTGCATCACAGCCACCACTGCAGCAGCAGCAGCAGCAGCACCCACACTGCATCACAGCCACCACTGCAGCAGCAGCAGCACCCACACTGCATCACAGCCACCACTGCAGCAGCAGCAGCACCCACAGTGCATCACAGCCACCATTGCAGCAGCAGCAGCACCCACAGTGCATCACAGTCACCACTGCAGCAGCAGCAGCCACACTGCATCACAGCAGCAGCAGCAGCACTGACCACCACTGCTGCCATCTCAGCCATAATGGCTGCAGGTTCAATCCCTAAGGCCACCACCACCAGCAGCTCTACCACCACCACCATCACTACTGCCAACACACCACCACTGCTGTCACCAAATCCATCAATGCTGCTGGCACTGCCACCACATCTGTCACCCCTGTTGGTATCAATACCACTCTTGCATCACTCCTTCACCCTGCCAGTGACTCCAAGCACACGTCCCTCCCCTATCACATAAGATCCAGGGTGCTCTCTCTTGGGGAAGGTGAATGAGTGGCACTGGGCGCCATGCTGCACAGGCGCTATGAAACACAAAGCTGTCTTTCACAGGACTATAGACTGGTGTCCCCGCTGGCTGCTGGGGGAACAGACTCCAGGCAGGAGCCTTAACAATAGCAGGGACACCTAGCGCAGTAGTGAGACCGGTCAGCCAACAAGCCCGCTCAGGCGGCTGTAGACAGCTTCTCGACTCCCAGTGAGAAACCTCAGCCCAAGTCAGTAGAAAATGGCAGCCTCCGTCAGCACCACCGCAATAATGAGGAGACAGATGCAGAACCCAAAGACCACACAGAGGATTTGGGGAACAAAGGGAATCTCCCAAGGAAGCAGTCGGCTAGCTACCCGGGTCAGGAATGGCCCAGGGCTGCACCTCAATGTTTAGTCCAAAGGTATGAAACATGGAAGACAAGTCTTCACCGTGTGGGGCTCTGGGCATGCTGTGTTTTCGTGACATCCCTGGATCTAAAGGGGAACAGATAGTGTTTTGTAGTACGTGGTTGCTGGGGCCCTCTTTCAATTTATAGCAAAGTCGTACATCAGCCGTGAGTGTGCCTGTGCATAAGCGACAGAATCTCAGCGCTGCACCGCTCCAGTAAAGCAACGGCGTGCGCGCGTGGGTGGGGTGTGGGCTGGGGAGAAATCTCGATGCTGGCTCAGTTGCTGGGGTGGCTCTGTGCGTAGGAAGAACTCTTTGCAGAACGGCAAAATTCCTTGGGCTCTGAGCAATAGGGAACTTTTAAACAGCTTAAAAAAAAAATCCACTATGTCCTTGCAAAAAATGCTAGCTTGACTACTTTCCCTACTCAGAACCTTTGAGGTGGAGTATAAGATTAGCCATGATCTTTCTTAGTTATTAATCTTATAGACCAACGAGTCCTCTTCACTTAGAACCCCGAGAAGTCTCTCATTTACATAATTACAATTTCCATTCTAATGGGAATGTACATGAAAGGAAGGCGTGTGTGCTCCTGCCTCCTGCTCAGTGCAGGCTCAGGGGAAGGAGAGGCTCCTTCCTCTCTCCTCTCTCCTCCTTGGGCCTCTCTGGTCCTGGAGGTAATAGAGTTGTGGTAGACATGATACACGTTTGTCCTGTAGCCTACATGAAAGGCGGGGCCGTGTAGGTGTTAGGTCAGAGAGGAGATGTGATCTTACACTTTCGAAGGATCATGTTGGTGCCACTTGGGAGATAAATCGTTTAGAGGTGAGTTTAAGTCAAAGACAGGGGAAATCCTCATTAGGTACCAGTAATAGCACAGGTTGGCTCTCAGGGCTTGAAACAATATGGCAGTCCTAGGACTGGATGAATAGATGCTGGGTGTGGTGTGAAGTCTGCCCAGGCATGGTTTGTTGGTTTGTTGACTGGGGTGTGAGAGGAACAGAAAATGGTACTAGGGTTTTGTTGAAGCAATGGGAATCTTGGGTGCTGGGTGTGGTGGTTTGAATACGCTTCACCCAAGGAGTGGCACTATTAGGGGGTGTGGCCTTGCTGGAGTGGGTGTGGCCTGGTTGGAGGAAGTGTGTCACGGTGGGGATGGGCTTTGAGACCCTCCTCCTAGCCATGTGGAGGAGTCTTCTCCTGTCTGCCTTTGGGTGAAGATATAGAACTTTCAGCTCCTCCAGCCCCAAGTTTGCCTGGACACTGCCAGGCTCTCTGCCTTGATGATCGTGGATTGAACCTATGAACCTGTAAGCCAGCCCCAATTAAATGTCCTTTATAAGAGTTGGGCCTTGTTCCTGGTGTCTCTTCACAGCAATGGGAACCCTAACTAAGACACTGGGTAAGCCTATCTGTTTTGGGTATGTTATGCTCACCCATTAGGATGCTGAGTCAGACGTCTCTGTGACAGCATTGAATAGGGGGACGATATTGAATCCAGACTGAGGAGATGGCCAGGGTGTAGACCCGACAGTTCTGGGTGCATTTGTGGTAAGGGATGCCAGAAGGCTGGCTGGGGTCTCAGGAATGAGCGAGAAAAGAGGCCATTGTACCTTGAAGTACAGAGAGCAGCAGGCAGGCAAGGGACAGCCCACAGAGGAGGCTAAGCGGTTGATACTTGACTTGGGGGACGGTGTTGGGGATCAAATAAGTGGTGTCCCTGGGGACAAGGTGAAGATGGCATTTGAAGGAAGAATGTGACAGCTGAGGCGTGCTCGTTAGGTAACAGGAAGTCACTACAGGGTTAGGAAAGGGACTTGGCTTAGACGGGACAACACCAAGCATACAGGTTTCCTTTAGGAGTAGGAGCCACTGGCTCGTTAAAGCCCCATTTGCTGTGCTTATCCCAACAGCTGTTTATTGAGCATGAGAGGTAACAGTCGGGAAGATTTCACCTTCATCCTGTGTGAACCAGGCGCAGGGGTGGGGGTTCCCGTGAGTACCTTACAGGGCACTTGATAGCCACCCCAACAGACAGGAAGACTCAGTCACAGTTCTGTGGGAGTGTAGGACATAGCACAGGCTTCTCTCCCTGGGTCATCCTTCCCTCTCTCCATTCTCTCTCTCTCTCTCCCTCTCCCCCACCCCCATCACTTTCCCCCTTTCTCTTGCTCTCTCCTTTTTGTACAAAGGATGGTAAAATTAGCCTCGTCTAACACCTAGTCTGCCATGATGACTGTTTCAAAGCGTGGTTGGGTGTGCCGGCGTACTCCATGCTGTACCCCAAACTGCAGAACTTCCTCTTGTTACCAACAATCCCCAGGCAGCTCCTCCTCACGCCCTTTCCCCAACTCAGCGGCAACAGTTACCATTCCGTTTTCTGTCTTTACGCACCTATTTCAGAGATTTCATTTAAGTAGAACAACACCGTTTTGTCTTAATCTTTGAGAGGTGGTTCTGCCCCATAGCCCAGGCTGGCATGGGACTTGCTATGTAGCCCAGGATGCCCTTGAACTCACCGCTCTCCTTCCCCGGCCTTCCTTGGATTAAAAGGATACACACCACTGTGCCCATCTGCTATTTGTCTGTACACTGATTGGCCGGTCTCAACATCACAGGTTCAAAGCTCAGGTGGCTGGGGTCAAAAGCCTGCCCCTTACAAGGTTGAGTAACATCTTCTTGACTACGGCAGTCATTCCACCCTGCTTTCCTCCTGTTGATAGATGCTGGCTCACTTCTAGCTTTGAGCACTTGTAAGTGGCGATGCTGTGAGCATCTGTGTGGAGCTATCCCTCAGGGCTCCCTCTTTTAGAGCATTTTTTTTTGTTAGACACCTCGTGTTTTGCCACTTTAGCCCAATGAACTTTTTATCGTTCATTTATTTTTTGCTTTTTATTGTTTTCAATTCATTTTCAACCTCTATCCTGTAGTCTTAAAATATTTTAAGAATATTTATTTATTTATTATTTTCTATTTGTTTGTTTTGAGACAGGGTTTCTCTGTGTAGCTCCCATTGTCCTGAAACTCAATCTGGAAACCAGGCCGGCTTGGAACTCAGAGATCTGCCTACCTCTGCCTCCCGAGTACCAGGATTACAGTCACTAGCTACCACACCTGACTAGATTTTTTTTTTCTTATTTATGTGTATGAGTGTGAACCTGTGTGAGTGTATGTGCATTACACACACATGCA